>NC_052625.1:205633186-205943686 GCF_016161935.1 Mauremys reevesii | reverse complement strand
TGTCTGAAAGCAGGCTTGGTGGGTGAGACAGCGATCCCAGGTACTCTGTGCTGTTGCTGGTCCATTCACAGCTGGAGCAATGCAAACTTCTCTGATGCCAGCATTTTACTAACCAGACCTTGGGCATCAGGGTGGTAAGTAGGGGAAGAAGTGCATGAAAATCAAGGACAAAAAGGAGGGTCCACAGTGAAGATATGATGAAGCCACAGTCACAATATCTCTAACCACCGATGGCCTCCTGTCTATACCGGCAGGCCCTTGAGCCGGCCACTAGCAAAACTTTCATCCTTTAAAATTCCAGAACACAAATCCCCTTCTTGCATCTGTACAGCCGCAAACAGAGTAACGACTGGGTAATGATTCAGCTAATCATACTGAAAACGTGTACAAAGACTAGGGTGACCAGATGTCCCAATTTTATAGGATCAGTCCCGATTTTTGGGTCTTTTTCTTATATAGGCTCCTATTACCCCCCCACCCCCTGTCCCGATTTTTCACACTTGCTGCCTGGTCACCCTAACAAAGACCGCCACGAACCCTCCCAAGTGCGTGGTGTTTGGCAGGCTAAAGCTAACACACTGAACCAGGTTATCCTCACTTTTCTTTCCTTCTTGACAGCTCATTCACAATATTTATATTTGACGAAACCTGTGGCCACCATGTATGTTTATTTTCTTTCCCCCAAAGAGTTATAGGTACCTAACGAGCACTTTCCTCCAAGAACCAACGTTGCATCTCGGATGAGACAGGGAGAAAAGCTGAGAGTTGGTTTCAGGGTTTATCACTCCATTCCATTCATCGCCCTTGATAAATATTTATAGATGCATTAGGGCACTCAGCTCTTCTGCTAAAAATAACATTCCTAAGCACCAAGAAAAAATAAAATAAAATAAAATCACTAGTGATTGGAACTGATTACAATGTTTTCTAAGTAGCTACAAAACTAGAGAGTCTAGCAAAAATCCAGGTAGTGGTGAGTTTCAAACCTCTGACTATACAACTTTGTTATTTCTCCTTAAATTTAAATACAAATATACTTGCTTCTTGCAAATGAATGTGCAGGCACTAATCTGAACCTAGCAGTGGTCATCCCTGAATACCCTTGCTTGCCAAGAACCATTCAAGTAATTTTTAACAGAGTCTAAAAGAAAAATACACAGAGTTGGGAATCCCCAGGAGGCATCTCATCCAAGTTTTATGGTCCTAATTACAGCCATTCCCCCCTCCTTGCTCTGCATTCCTCTACTCTTGGCATGCCCTGTCATTTACTCTCAGAATGACATGCAGTATCAAACACTATGGCAACCAAACATTAATAGACAGAGTGGTATTTTTAGAAAGTGTGTGTTTTTAAAGGATCTGTACTCAGAGTTCCCTTTGTATTACACACAGGAAAACTCAAATGGTTTAAAATCCATTTTACATGCACATCCAAAGTCAAAGGTCACGAGTGAAACCACCAGCGCATGATGAGATGACACTGCTTAGGTAGGAAATCAGAAGAGATCAGTGCACTTTACAAGAGAACAGTTTTCTTTTGAAACCTCCCATAAAAACGCTTTGTTGAATTTTTGATGGGGCATTGTCCGATTAGGATTGGCAAACACCTATGAAAATAGTACATGCAATAGTCTCAGAGGGAGGGAAAGCCCTTCAGTCAGTTAAAAGAAAGCTGCTTTCCCTTCCCTTACAGCAGGTGGTTGGTTGTGATCTTTCACAGTTGCACAATGGTGTATGTATCGGCTGAAACATGCCTCTTCCAAAGGATGTGGAGACTTCGTTAGAACATGAGCTCGCTTCATAACCCTCTGTGCCTGTGCCATTGGAAACACACACAACAGTTAGCGAGAAACACTTTCCATATGGAGAGCATAGTTCAAACTTGTGCATATGTTGTAAGGAAATGATTGTTACTTACCAGTAACTGGAGTTCTGCACATTCACACTCATGGGATCAGGGCTTCTACACTGTGAGCTTCCAGAATCTTCTGGCAAGCAGTGTCTGTTGGGGCCGCTCATCCCCACCCCTGGAAGTGGGTCCAACCACTCTTCAGTTCCCTCCTAGTACCAGAATTCCTGCTCTAGGACTCAGATGAACTGGGGAGACTGGAGTGGGGAGTGTGAATTTGCCAGTCAACAGTGCCAGGTCCTCAGTATCACACTAGGTCAGAGTCAACGCGTGCTGGATCCTTGGCACTGGACTTAGCTGACCAGGATAGATCCAGAGACCTGCCATCTATGCCAGTCAGACAGCCTGCGTGGAGAGCATCTCTCCAAAGTCACTGCTGGACTCACAGCAAGCAGCCTTAGGCAACAGCCCTAAGAGCAGTCCCTGCCAGCAAGGGGGCGAGGCAGCTCTCTGAAGGTCCTGAGGTTGCCTGTTGCATGGACCTTCCTCCTCTGTTTTATGCAAAGCCTGACTAACTGCCGATCTAACTGCAAACAGAAACAGCTCCCAAGGGGCAGAAAGAAGGAAAACCAACACGGGAATCGTCAAGGACACTGGGTGAGATCGGAGCCCACTGCACCTTGCGTGGCCAGACAGAATGAAACCGGACTTACACCCTCAGGAGCCTTCGCAAGGGGCAGGGAACAGCGACATCACCACTCACCAGAAGATTCCAGACGCTCACGGCACAGGTACCTTGATTGAACATGTGGGAATGTGCAGAGGCCACTTGAAGGAGAACAACTAGATTTTAAAGGCGACTTGTAAGTTATTCTTCTTTAAAAAGGGCTTGGGTCCTTTTTTGAGTTATCATGAAGGACACAGAAGGCCTGGAAGGGGGCTGGTTGGTATGTTTCTATTTGTTTTTTAATTTAGCAATGCCAGGAACGTCAACTCTGGTCCTTCCCAGGTTTGCTGGAGAACCTGTTGGGGGCTGCAGAGGATTGTTAGCATTCAACTTTACATGGATGGTTGAAGGTGCTGAATCTTTAACAGAAATGTTCTTTTCTCCAAAATGGTAGCCAATCATTGTAAGTAATTAGGCATTAACAAAAACAAACAAAAAGTGTTTTTAAGCAGTCCGGTTAACAATCCCCTCCCCTCTCCACTGCTCCACTTTCAGTCTTGTGATAACATGTCACTAACTCTCCAGTTACCAGACACATTTCCAGGCTAAACAGGAGCTGAATTTCTAATATAAAAACAACCCTCCCCCTCCCCAGAATCCTCCACCACTTTCAGGCTGCCTTTATCCATACAAAAACAAACAAACAAACCCCCCAAAATGCACAAGCCCCATTTTTTCCCCTTTGCAAGTCACCTTAGATGACAATTTTGGTTTTGCTGTGTGGAGTGAGAAACTTGTTTCACACAGCCCACAGATGTTAATGATTCAGGCCCACTATGTACAGGGGCTAAGTTTGAACTGCTAACTTAGAAGAGAAAGTCTGTGTATCTCCCGCCCACTTCTCACAGCTATAGTCCTCTGACCTGGTGTGGCCTGGAAACAGAAACCTGGAAATGAAAGACTGCATGTCCCATTCCCAGTCCCTGAGCTAACTACTTCTGGATTATGATTTGTGCTCCCCATGTGGTGTTTCTCTGCAACAGGAGTTCTCCCCTCTCCTCACTTAAAGATCACTTTTTGTGGGTATGCCAAATATCATGTGACTGGATCAGCATAGAAACCTGATCCAATGCCTCCTACAGGCTTTTCACATGGGAGAAGATAAAGATTTTATTCATGTTTTTCAGAAGCATTATTAACACAGGATCAACAGTTACTGTTATCGCATCCTTCCCCACCACCTGTGGTGTCCTCTTATAAGGTAGATTGTGAGCTCTCTGGGTTAGGAACTTTATTTTTACTGCATGTTTGTACAGGTAACTAGTGCAATGGGTCCTGTCGCCTGACCTAAGCCTCTAAGTGCTATCACAGCACAAACAATAAGAGAATAATGATACTAAACCTGCTCTCACTGAAGTTAACAGAAGTTTTCCCACTAATTTAAATGGAATCATGATTGGGTCTTTAGAATGAAAACCTGACACTTTAAAGAGGACGTGTAGTAACAGATCAATGGGGAATATTCTCCATTTTGTACATGAATATAAATAAGGAAAAGGACAATGTTGTCAGGTTATGAGTGAGTCAGTCATATCCATTACAGCAGCATGAATGGAGCAGGGTCTTTGGGAAGAAGAAAAATCCCCATACTTACTTGAATTACTGTGCAGTCTGGGTTCTTCCATCTAACCTGCAACACATGGGGGGAAAAAATTTATAAGGCAGGTAACTGACTGCAACAAAATGAAAAAAAAACCCAACCAATGTTGCTCTGATAGGGCACCTCTCATCCCGGGAATACAAACAACTTTACAGACCATGAATGACAATGACAATGAATGAAGACTCACAAACTCCTGTGGGGTATGGAGGGTAAGGAACAGTGACTTACCTTATAGTAGCTGTCTTTCTTCAAGATGTGCTGTCTACATGGATTCAACTCTAGTTGTGCCCCATGCACAAGAGATCACATTGTTTTGGCTGGTAGTGTCTATTGGGGCCATACCTGCACCCTAGATGTCCTCATCCCCCCTACCCGAGAGCATAAAGGGAAGAGCAGTCCCAACAGTGCCTCAGTTACCTCGCCAATACAGAATCCCAGAGAAGTAAGACTCCATAGTAGCAGGGAAGGAGGGTGGGTTGTGGAATCTGTGTAAACACCACATCTTGGAGAACCAGTTATCAAAGGTAAGTAACCATTCTTTCTTCTTCGCATGATTGTCCACATGGATTCTACTCTTGGTGACTAACAAACAGTTATAAATCCATAGTACTCCCACATTTTGAATACTGCGTGCAGATGTGGTCGCCCCATCTCAAAAAAGATATATTGGGATTGGTAAAGGTTCCGAAAAGGGCAACAAAAATGATAAGCGGTATGGAATGGCTTCCATATGAGGAGCAATTAATAAGACTGGGACTTTTCATCTTGGAAAAGAGACGACTAACGGTGGATACGATTAGAGGTCTATAAAATCATGACTGCTGTGGAGAAAGTAAATAAGGAAGTGTTATTTACTCCTTCTCATAGAACTAGGGGTCACCAAATGAAATTAATAGGCAGCAAGTTTAAAACAAACAAAAGTAAGTGTTTTTTTCACACACTGCACAGTCAACCCCTGGAACTCCTTGCCAGAGGATGTTGTGAAGTCCAAGACTATAACTGGGTTAAAAAAAGAACCAGATACATTCATGGAGGAGAGGTCCATCAATGGCTATTAGCCAGGATGGGCAGGAATGACGACCTTAGCCTCTGTTTACCAGAAGCTGGGAATGAGCGACGGGGAATGGATTGCTTGATGATTCCCTGTTCTGTTCATTCCCTCTGGGGCTCCTGGCATTTGCCACTGTCGGAAGACAGGATACTGGGCTAGATGGACCTTTGATCTGATCCAGTATGGCCGTTTTTATGTTCTTGTGTACTGTTTGCTTGGAGGTGGGTAATAGGAGTCCTACTTAACCAGTGACTTCAGGACAGCCCTACTAAAGTGGACATCCAATTTGGAAGTCTCTACCAAAGAACAGCATCTTGTGAACGTAGAACTGAGATACATGTAGCTGCTCTATAGATTTCAGAAATAGGGACATTCTTCACACAGGCAACAGAGGCTGCCTGAGCTTGAGGGGAATGAGTTCCAACGTGAGGAGGTTGATCTAACTTGGCTAACTTGTAACATGTTCTTATACATGTGGAGACCTATTTAGAGAATTTCTGAGAGGATACTGCCTTATATCCTATCTGCAAAGGCCACAAAGTGGCAAAGTCTAGGTGTGCTCCTAAATGACTTCATCTTGTTAAGGTAGTATGATTAGTCCGATAATGCCCTTACTACTATTTCATGATGTTTAGCTTCCCCTGGAATTGAGTGAGTGTTGGAGAATAAAAATGGGATATGAATAAATTGGTTCTTGTGGAACTCCAAACTACCGCAGGCAGGAACATGGGATGAGCCCTGAGGGTGACCCTCTCCTTATGAAACATGATATAAGATGGACCCACCAGAAGGTTCTCTCCCCTACCCTTCGAGCTGGTGTAAAAGCTATTTTAAAAGGTAGCCTTCATTGGTAAGTGGCGCAGGGAACAGTTTACTAAGGGCTCAAACAGGGGACATAAGAATGTAAGAACGGCCACACTGGGTCAGACCAAAGGTCCATCCAGCCCAGTAATCTTGTCTTTTGACAGTGGCTAATGCCAGGTGCTTCAGAGGGACCAATCAGCTCTGCTAATACTATATTGAGGTCCCAAGAGGAGGGTTCCCAAACTGGGGAAAAAACATGAAAAAGGCTTTAAGGAACCTTGCCACTGTAGGGTGGGAAAATACAGCATGTTCCTGGATAGGAGGCTCATGTGCAGAGACTGCTGCTAGCTAGATGTACCCTTAGGGTGCTGAGAGAAAGTCCAGATTATTAGGGCTAGTGGATAGTCCAGTCATGCTGAAATGGGTGATGTCAAGGGAGACAGGTGATGTTGAGGTGCCCAGATAGAAACCTCCTCCACTCAGCTTTCTGTCACTCTAACTGAGGCTTTCCTGCTTTGGAGCAGAATGTTCTGAACATCAGCTAAAGAACTTCTTTTGGTAGATGTCATCCAACCAGCATCTGAGCTGTCAGATGTCATGATATTAGGTCTACATGCAGACTCTGACTCTTGTTCTGTGAGACTATGTTGGGCAAAGCAGGCAAGGTGGATCGGGGTCTGCATTGAGAGGTTCACCAGATCTGAGTACCAGAACAGCCTGTCCCATGGGGAGGCTATCATGATCCTGCATCCTGCCTCAGTTTCCTCAGGAACCTTGGTATCATTGGGACTGAGGGAAAGGCATACTTCAGTCCAACTGTTGAGGGAATGAAAGAAACATCTGACAGGGAGCCCAGACTGATTAATCAACTCATTGACCATTAGATCACCCAGTCTGATCTCCTACATATCACAGTCCATTACATTTCATCCAGTTACCGCACTATGGAGCCCAATCATTTGTGCTGACTAACGCATATATTTCTGAAAGGCAACCAGTCTCGATCTGAGGAAATCAAGAGATGGAGAATCTACCATTTCCTTTGGTAGTTTGTTCCAATGGTTAAATCACCTTCCCTGTTACAAATCTGTGCCTGATTTCTAATTTGAATGTGTCTGGTTTCAGCTTCCAGCAATGGCTTCTTGTTTATGCCTTTCTCTGCTAAATTAAAGATCTCTTTAATACCTGGGATTTACTCAGACACTGTAATCAAGCTACCTCTCAATCTTCTTTATCAAAGCTAAACAGACTGAGCTACTGAAGTCTCTCACTTTCTCCAGCCCTCATTGCTGATAAAATGTGCAGATGACACAGAAATTGGTGGAGTGGTCTTGAGGACATGGGCTGGGCAGTCATACAGAACAAATCGGATCACTTGGTAAGCTCGGCTAATTCAAACAAAATTAATTTTAAAACAGCCAAATGTAAAGTTATACACTTGCTGAATGAGGGAGGGAATCTAGTGACAGAGGATGTGGAGAAAGCTAGTGTACTCAATGCTTTTTTTGCCTCTGTCTTCACAGACAAGGTCAGCTCTCAGACAGCAGCACTCTGCAGCACGGTATGGGGAGGAGGTGACCAGCTCTCTGTGGAGAAAGAAGTAGTTCGGGACTATTTAGAAAAGCTGGACAAGCACAAGTCCATGGGGCCGGATGCACTGCATCCGAGGGTGCTAAAGGAGTTGGCCGATGAGATTGCAGAGCCATTGGCCATTATCTTTAAAAAATCATGGCGATCGGGGGAGGTCCCGGATGACTGGAAAAAAGCTAATGTAGTGCCCATCTTTAAAAAAGGGAAGAAGGAAGATCCAGGGAACTACAGTCCAGTCAGTCTCACCTCAGTCCCTGGAAAAATCATGGAACAGGTCCTCAAGGAATCAATCCTGAACCACTTAAAGGAGGGGAAAGTGATCAGGAACAGTCAGCATGGATTCACCAAGGGCAAGTCATGCCTGACTAACCTAATTGCCTTCTATGATGAGATAACCGGCTCTGTGGAGGAGGGGAAAGCAGTGGATGTGCTATTTCTGGACTTTAGCAAAGCTTTTGATACAGTCTCCCACAGTATTCTTGCCAGCAAGTTAAAGAAGTCTGGGTTGGATGAATGGACGGCAAGGTGGATAGAAAACTGGCTAGATGGTCGGGCTCAACAGGTAGTGATCAATGGTTTCATGTCTAGTTGGCAGCCGGTATCAAGTGGAGTGCCCCAAGGGTCGGTGCTGGGGCCGGTTTTGTTCAATATCTTCCTTAACGATTGGAGGATGGTGTGGACTGCACCCTTAGCAAGTTTGCAGATGACACTAAACTGGGAGGAGTGGTTGATACGCTGGAGGGTAGGGATAGGATACAGAGGGACCTAGACAAATTAGAGGATTGGGCCAAAAGAAATATGATGAGGTTCAACAAGGACAAGTGCAGAGTCCTGCATTTAGGACGGAAGAATCCCATGCACTGCTATAGACTAGGGACCGAATGGCTGGGCAGCAGTTCTGCAGAAAGGGACCTAGGGGTTACAGTGGACGAAAAGCTGAATATGAGTCAACAGTGTGCCCTTGTTGCCAAGAAGGCTAATGGCATTTTGGGTTGTATAAGTAGGGGCATTTCCAGCAGATCGAGGGATGTGATCATTCCCCTCTATTCAGCACTGGTGAGGCCTCATTTGGAGTACTGTGTCCAGTTTTGGGCCCCACACTACAAGAAGGATGTGGATAAATTGGAGAGAGTCCAGCGGAGGGCAACAAAAATGATTAGGGGGCTGGAGCACATGACTTATGAGGAGAGGCTGAGGGAACTGAGATTGTTTAGCCTGCAGAAGAGAAGAATGAGGGGGGATTTGATAGCTGCTTTCAACTACCTGAAAGGGGGTTCCAAAGAGGATGGATCTAGACTGTTCTCAGTGGTAGAAGATGACAGAACAAGGAGTAATGGTCTCAAGTTGCAGAGGGGGAGGTTTAGGTTGGACATTAGGAAAAACTTTTTCACTAGTAGGGTGGTGAAGCACTGGAATGGGTTACCTAGGGAGGTGGTGGAATCTCCTTCCTTAGAGGTTTTTAAGGTCAGGCTTGACAAAGCCCTGGCTGGGATGATTTAGTTGGGTTTGATCCTGCTTTGAGCAGGGGGTTGGACTAGATGACCTCCTGAGGTCCCTTCCAACCCTGAGATTCTATGATTCTATGATTCTACATCTAGGAACAAGGAAATCACAGATTCAGAGATTCCAAGGCCAGAAGGAACCACTGTGATCATCTAGTTTGACCTCCTGCATAGCACCGGCCAGAAACCTGCCCCAAAATAATTCCTAGAGCAGATCCTTTAGAAAAATACCCCGTCTTGATTTTAAAATGGCCAGTGATGGAGAATCCACCATGACCCTTGGCAATTGTTCCAACGGTTAATTAGTCTCATTGTTAAAAATTTACACTTTATTTCCAGTATGAATTTATCTAGCTTCAACTTCCAGCCATTGGATCATATTAGACCTTTCTCTGCTAGACTGAAAAGACCATTAATAAATATGTGCTCCCCATGGAGATACTTACCGACTGCAATCAAGTCACCTGTGATGGGGGATACAAACCCCATACTGGGCCCAAGGGGGTTAAAAGACAATAGTGGGCCCAGGTAGCCCCCCCCCCCCAGCCTGCTGAGCATGTTCTGTTTGGAGGAACAGGTTAAAGGGGGCTCAGAAGCACAGGCAGAGGGTGTTGGACAGGTTATAGGAGAGAGGACTCGTTCTTCAGGCAGCCAGACAAAAGGTTGTGCCTGAGAGGGGACCACAGAGGGGTCAGGCCCACAGGAGGCCGCTCTAACCAACCCCTTTGAGAACCTGCAGGGCCCTGTCCCTTTGAATTTTTGTTGTTTTTGAGGGTGACTGTTAGGATTACAAGGATTGGGGTAGCCGTGTTAGTCTGTATCCACAAAAAACAACACGGAGTCCGGTCTTTAAGGTGCCACCGGACTTCTTGTTTTTTTGTTAGGACTACAGGGGCCTGCCCCAAACTGAAGGGACTTATTGGTGGGAAGTAGCCCAAGGAAGTGGACTTGGACTCACTGCAGGGAGGACCCTCTGGTGTTGCTTCCCGCTGGGGCCCATGGGAGAGGGAGGGCCTGCGAAATCCTTAACAAACGTCGCATCCGCCATAATCTCTCCAGTGCTGAGAGAACAGCCATGCAGTCCCTGAAATCTAACCACTGGACAGTGTTCAAAGCAGCAGACAAAGGGGGTTCCACTGTAGTTCTCAACTGTGGTGACTACATTAACAAGGCCAACCCACAGCTCTCCAACACAGCCTACTATGAAGAACTCAGAGAAGACCCCCCACACCACAATTTACCCAGGAACTACGGATGTCATCAAATCCTTCCCCCAAACAACTCCAAGAGAAACTCTACAAACCCATCCTCCACAAACTCACCCAGGAAACTTGGACATGCTCCCAACCTACACAAGCCAGGGAGCCCCGGCAGACCCATTGTATCTGGCCACAGCACTCTGACTGAAGGAATATCAGGACTCATAGAAACCTTCCTCAAACCACTCACCAAACAAAGGGCCAGTTTCCGCCAGGACACAACTGACTTCCTCCACAAACTCTGCAACATTAACAGCCTCCCTCAGAACACCATCCTCACCGCCATGGATATCACTTCCCAATACACCAATGTCGCTCACCAATGCCTGCCTCAAATATTTGCAACATAGTGGACAACCTCCTAAGCCCCCTCTGACCTCACACTACTGGTGGTCACCTGGCACTCCACACTGGAGCCCAGACATGGTATCATCAAACAGCTACAACCCATACGCAACGGGGACCCCATCCTGAAATAAAACTTTCCTGAACCCCCACTTCTGGCCTTTAAACAAGCCCCCAACCCCTCCAAGCTCATCATCAGAAACAAGCTCCCCACAGACCAGGACACCAATTCAAAGTGACACCAGACCCTGTCAGAACAACAGATGCAAAACCTGCAGACATATCTCCAGTTCTACAATGATCAGCACCCCACACTACACACCTTTCAAAATCCATGGGTTCTACACATCCCTATCACAACATGTGGTGTACCTCATCCAGTGCACTAAATCCCTCAATAAGAACTATGTGGGTGAAACCAGACAATCAGTCTGCTCTCAAATGAACTCACACGGGAAAATGATAAAAGACAAAAACACCCTATCCCCTGTGGGCGAACACTTTTCACAAAGTGATCACTCTATATCTGACCTCTCAGGCCTCATCCTCAAAGAAAACCTGCACAACACTCTCAAAAGACAAGCCTGGGAGGTTAAATTTATTACTCTGCTAGACACTAAAAATCAGGGACAGAACAGGGACACTGGATATATGGCCTATTACAACAATCTGTAACCCACCAACCCCCTCTGTTTCTTCCATGACTCTAGCTTGAACGGTTTCTTACAATAGGTGCTAATGACTTATGTTAAACAATCTGTTCCACCTTGCACTTTGCTGTGATGCTGGGAGCTCCTTCTCCAGACCGGAAGAAGAGCTTTGTGTTACTCAAAAGCTTGTCTCTCTCACCAACAGAAGTTCGCCCAATAAAAGATATTACCTCATTGACCCTGTCTCTCTAATGGTAGCCCAGCAAGTTGTGAAGGGCTGGGAATTATGTATTGGCAATGTCAATTCAAACATTAGCCAAGAGTTCACTGTGTACAGAAGGCACAGGCAGAAATGGTACCTAGAAGATACTACAGTAACTGTCATGCTAGAAATACATGCACTGATTAAAAAATGCAAGAGCGTTTGGGGTAAATGAAACAGATTACTGCTGGTTAGATTGAAATGCTGTGGACTCGAACAACTACTTCTTGCTGTTCAGTGATGACTCATAAGAATCTTCAAACTCCCTCTCTTCCCCCTATTTTCCATGCAAGGTACATTACACATTTGGAAAAAGAGAGTGAACATCTGCTAAGCATCCAAAATATCTAATGGAGGAGGAAGATTCCAGGGCTAAGAGCCTTGTATGATTTAAAGCCAACATACTACCTTCAAAAATTGTTGATTTCACTGAAGTCAGATGTATTATTGCTAGTAAAAGAAAACCCAAAAGCCCAAACAAGTCTATCATTTCAACTAGTGATGGGTAAACCTCAGAGGAGTCAGAGAAGCCCCAAACATCTGGCTGCTCCTGTAACGCAAAAACCACCACAATACCAACTGGCAGAGGGCTCACTATTCTGTAACAGCAACGCCTATCAGGCCTGACAAACTCACTACACCTGACACACTGCTTTCATAGTATTTATCCAAAAAGTGTCTTGTGAGGTATCAAACGAAAGCCAATAACACACTGCTTATAATATCACTGTGAAAAGTATATACTGACACTATATAAGGAATCATCTGTGCGTGTGTATAAAAATTATGTTTTAAAATCTGTAACAAGGCAGACTGTAACAAGAACAGGTCTTCTGCCAGATAAAAGCATGTCTCTTCAGCTATCCCCGTCGCTGAGGTAAATTAAGCATTGTAAGGACGACACAAAGGAAGCCCCATTTATATGTAGTCAATAGGAAAAACAGGTTGATGAGGGATGCGAACTCAACAGGTGAGCACCCCAGCATATGAACCCCAGGCATTTATCGTGACTCTGGGAACCAGGAGAATGGACCTTGGGAAATATAAGGAAAAACAAAAGGACACCGCTACCCATTTCACTGAGGACAGCCTTGGAAGAGGGGGATGGTACGGGAAGGAATGGATCCTGGATTCAATGAAAACCAGTAAACTCTGCACCTACGCCCATGGGAGAACCCTTCCCGTTGGCATAGGTAGTGTCTACACTGAAATGCCACAGCAGTGCAGCGTTTTAAGGGTAGACAAGCCCTTAGTCTCTAGAATGAGTGTTACACTTCTGTTGTGTTTGCAACCATTTCTGTTTCCAATATGCTTACTCAATACTAACTTGAATCTGTGACTCTCTGTTCTTTGTTGATAAATATATGTGTTTTTACTATACATACAGTGCTGTGTTGACATAAAGTGTGAAACCTGAATCATAACCTTCCAGCTGTGTATATCTCTTTGGGAGGCAGCTTACCTGGTAATTTCTGTGAGTGTCCAGTGACAGGGCCTGGATGCTACAGGGGAATGCTCTTCAAAAGAGGTGCAGGGACTTGGGTGCATCTAAGGTAGCCTGCAAAGCAAGATAGGCCTGACAGAGTCCTGAGCGCAGTGTCTGAATGGTTGAAAGGCTGGTGCTGTACAAGAGCTGACACCCAGCTACCACAAGAAAGGGAGGCAACAAGGTGATTCACAATCCTGGGTGCCCTGAGAAAGGGTCACACCGTCTCAGTACCTATTTGGGCTGGAGATCTTGTCACACTAGGAGGAGGGATTTTCTGTTCAGTCATTTGAGGAAGGGACAAGTGAAACCCCCAACCCAGTGTCCAGTGACTGGTATTCCACTCCCCACACTGCTCACCTGGGTTTTCTTTCTCCTGAGCCCTTTTGGATAGGGGATCATTAGTCCACCTGCACAACAACACTGTGACAGCCCCACGTTCCTTCCACATCCTTATAAGCCAGAGGAAGAGCTGCCTGGGGAGGATTAGTTCTATTATCTACACTTAGAATCAGGGATTAGAGATGGGAAGAGACCTACTGTAAGGCCCCATTTTGCCGCCTGCGCAGCATTGTTCTCAGCAGAATATTGCTGAACACTGTGTCCAGACACGTTTTAAATGCCTCAACCAACAAGGCTTTGCTGCTTCCCTGGGGTGCCAGTTCCACAGCCTCGCACACCCAATTTCCAGAAACTTTCCTGATAATTCAGCCTCCATTTTCTATATCTAACCTCACACCATTCATTTTTGTTCCTCTTGGACCATTCAGAGTAACTCCTTTCCCGCCACGCTTACACTTGTACATGGCCACTTGCTGAAAGAAAATATTTCAATACATCTGAATACGGAGACAATGGAAACCTGGACATTACGACTGTCCCAAGCAGCGGCAGAAATGGAGAGAGCAAACATATAGCAGGGCAGCGAGAGGAGCAGAAAGACAAGCCTGATAGGCCCAGCTGAGTGTCTGGAGGAGGTGTAACAGCAACAAGAAGTCTCCATAAACTGCCCAAACCCAAAGCTATTACACAAATGCTTCTGCAGTGCTTGGTACACTGAAGTGGAGAGTTTGCAGACACACTCTAACCTCAGACACAGAAATAAATGAGAAAAGTGTTTTACAGCTGAGAGAGCCTTTTACCTCTGTCCTTTCCATTCTGCATCTTTTCCTCTTCTTCTTCACCTACTTCCTCTGCTTTAAAAAAAAACCCAAATGTTAGCCAAACACGCATGGAAATGAGTCGCTAGAAAGCATTTTTCTACAGGAGAGAGCTCTCTAAGAGCCATGCTGGCTTTTGAGACTCGCACTGGAAAGAGGGAGGGGGGTTGTGCTGGAGTGGGAGCCCTCAGGAGTACTTCAGACCAACTAAGCTGGAATTCTTTCATGGTGTAGTGGCAGCTGCACCATCGTTCAGTTGGTAGAGTGTATGCTTCTTCTACTGACTAGTTTAATGACTCCCATTTTCACGTTCACCCCACAGGGGGCAGTGCCTGCACTCGCCAACAGGACTGTGCCTGGCCCCAGGTAGCGTGATACACAAAGTCCACTGGTTCTCTTGTGCACCTGTGCAGCCATATTTGAGCCTTCAAAGAGACTAAGAGCTATAAAACCCAAACAACGGGACAATGGGGAATGGGTCAAACACAGATAAAAAATGGTGACTTACCTGTGGTGTAACAGTTGTTCTTTGAGATGTGGGTGCAGATGTGTATTCTGCTCAGGTGTGTACTGCCTTGTGCACTGTGAGCTGAATACTTTTTGCTACCCATTGAGACAGTGCACATACCTTATACCTCCTCAGGGCCCTTCCTGAGACTATATTAAGGTGGTTCCACTCTGACCACACTCAGTAGTGCTCCAACAAACTCGAGTCTCTGGGCAGGAACTGGTGCAGACTTTTCTCTGCTCAGGATAAGATGAAGGTGTTTGAACAGGTGGATGATATAGTCAATGGATGGCAATGGACCTGACTGTGAGAGAACCCCTGGACCAGCCAACCATCAAGGTAAGGGAAGACATGTCTTCTGTTCCTCCTCAAGAAGGCCACCATGCATTTGGTGATGACAGGCCAAAGGGGAGTACCATGTACTGATGATGACAAGTCTGAGGAATTTCCTGAGGCTGTGTAACACAGTTATACTGAAATATGTGTCCAGAAGATCAAGGGCAGCCAACCAACCACTGCCATCTCAAGAACGGAGGATTGACGCTAGGGTAACCAGGCGCAATCTCGCTTGCTTGATGAACTTGTCGAGAGCCCAGAGGTCCAGAACAGTCTCAGTTACACTCTTGTGTTTGGGGATCAGGAAAAAGAGTGGGGGCACTTACTCTGTGCCACAGGACGTGGAGAGCCTCACCCTCCTGAAGAAGCACAGACTCATGAGATGGGTCCCTGAAAAGGGACAGAGAAGGAGGGTAGGGAGGAGGGGTGGAAATGAGTGGAACTGAATATCCCAGGCCTATAGTACTTAGGACCCACTTGTCTAAAGATATTTGTTCCCATGGGCTGAGGAAGTGGGATAACCTGTCTCCACACTGAGCAGGGATGTGTAGATCATTGTTGGTTGCTATGCTGTCCTCGAAAAACAAGTCCCAAGAGTTGTGTTCCTTCCGAAAGCTGAGAGCATGGTGGGTTAGTGGTAATGTTAGTTGACCTTCTTTTCTGAAGCCTCTCCCTCTTCCAAGAAATGTAGTATCATCTGGGAGGACAGAAGGCCTGTCCATGAAAATAATCTGAATATTTCTGCAGGGACTTGAACTAACGCTTACTGGAGGCTGGAAGATAAACCCCCGGGGAGTGGAGAGTCACTCATGAATCTTTAAAAGAGAAACATCTCATCTGTCTTGTCAGAAAATACAAACTGTCCCTCAAAAGACAGAATTTCAGTGGTTTGCTGGATATCTGGTGCTATCCCGGAATTAAATAACCAAGATGCCCTCCTCCTGATGATGGCAGTGGGGCTCATTGCTCTGGAAGAATCACACATTATGTTGAGAGTAGATTGTAGCGAGGCCTTTGCCCAAGCAAGTGCTTTGTCAAGAAAGCTTTGAACTTCTCTCTGGAGTTGTCTGGCAATGTGTCCATGAACTTAGACATCACCGCCCACTAAAAGAGCTTGCTGGTCATTAGTCTCACCTTAAATCTTCCTTGTGGTGTCCTCTCATTAGCTGCTGTGACAATTAATGAGTTTGGTTTTGGTGTGAATAGACACACTTCTGCTTCTGGGAAGGGACATGATATTGTTTTTCTGTTTGCTTAGCTATTGGGGCTAGTGATGCTGACATGTGCCACAAAGATTTGGCTGTTGATAGGAGGGCCTATGTGAGGACCTGGGGACTAGAACCCAGGCCTGCAGAGCCTGGGGTGGCTGATAGTCCCAGTGTGCTGGGAAGCCATCCAGAGGCACAATCAGGAAACACTGTGGAGACTAGAGGCCGCAGGAAATACTGCTCACGAGACCCAGAGTGACATTCCTCATGGCCCTCTGATTGGCCAAGTGCCCCAATTTAATCCCAGGGGTTGCCCCAGGAAGGTGTCTGGGTAAGTACACAGATTTTGCCCTGCTACAACACCAGACTTTGCCTTGTTTCCTGATCTCTGGTCTCTGACCCCAGCCTGACTCTGATCCCAACTCCTGCCTCTCAGTTCTAACCTGGTACTGCCCCGATCTCTGGTCTCTGACCCCGGCCTGACTCTGACTCCGACTCCTGCCTCTCGGTTCTAACCCGGTACTGCCCCGATCTCTGGTCTCTGACCCTGGCCTGACTCTGACCCCGACTCCTGCCTCTCGGTTCTAACCCGGTACTGCCCCGATCTCTGGTCTCTGACCCCGGCCTGACTCTGATCCCGACTCCTGCCTCTCAGTTCTAACCCAGTACTGCCCGATCTCTGGTCTCTGACTCCAGCCTGATCCCAACCCCGACTCCTGCCTCTCGGTTCTAACCCAGTACTGCCCCGATCTCTGGTCTCTGACCCCGGCCTGACTCTGATCCCGACTCCTGCCTCTCAGTTCTAACCCGGGACTGCCCGATCTCTGGTCTCTGACCCCGGCCTGACTCTGACCCCGACTCCTGCCTCTCGGTTGTAACCCGGTACTGCCCCGATCTCTGGTCTCTGACCCTGGCCTGACTCTGACCCCGACTCCTGCCTCTCGGTTCTAACCCGGTACTGCCCCGATCTCTGGTCTCTGACCCTGGCCTGACTCTGACCCCGACTCCTACCTCTCGGTTCTAACCCGGTACTGCCCCGATCTCTGGTCTCTGACCCCGGCCTGACTCTGATCCCGACTCCTGCCTCTCAGTTCTAACCCAGTACTGCCCGATCTCTGGTCTCTGACTCCAGCCTGATCCCAACCCCGACTCCTGCCTCTCGGTTCTAACCCAGTACTGCCCCGATCTCTGGTCTCTGACCCCGGCCTGACTCTGATCCCGACTCCTGCCTCTCAGTTCTAACCCGGGACTGCCCGATCTCTGGTCTCTGACTCCAGCCTGATCCCAACCCCGACTCCTGCCTCTCGGTTCTAACCCGGTACTGCCCCGATCTCTGGTCTCTGACCCCGGCCTGACTCTGACCCCGACTCCTGCCTCTCGGTTCTAACCCGGTACTGCCCCGATCTCTGGTCTCTGACCCCGGCCTGACACTGACTCCTGCCTCTCGGTTCTAACCCGGTACTGCCCCGATCTCTGGTCTCTGACCCTGGCCTGACTCTGACCCCGACTTCTGCCTCTCAGTTCTAACCCGGTACTGCCCCGATCTCTGGTCTCTGACCCCGACCCCGACTCCTGCCTCTCGGTTCTAACCCGGTACTGCCCCGATCTCTGGTCTCTGACCCCGGCCTGACTCTGACCCCGACTCCTGCCTCTCGGTTCTAACCCGGTACTGCCCCGATCTCTGGTCTCTGACCCCGGCCTGACTCTGACCCCGACTCCTGCCTCTCGGTTCTAACCCGGTACTGCCCCGATCTCTGGTCTCTGACCCCGGCCTGACCCCGACCCCGACTCCTGCCTCTCGGTTCTAACCCGGTACTGCCCCGATCTCTGGTCTCTGATCCCGGCCTGACTCTGACCCCGACTCCTGCCTCTCGGTTCTAACTTGGTACCACCCCGATCTCTGGTGTCTGACCCCGGCCTGACTCTGACTCCTGCCTCTCGGTTGTAACCCAGTACTGCCCCGATCTCTGGTCTCTGACCCCGGCCTGACTCTGACCCCGACTTCTGCCTCTCAGTTCTAACCCGGTACTGCCCCGATCTCTGGTCTCTGACCCTGGTCTGACCCCGACCCCGACTCCTGCCTCTCGGTTCTAACCCGGTACTGCCCCGATCTCTGGTCTCTGACCCCGGCCTGACTCTGACCCCGACTTCTGCCTCTCAGTTCTAACCCGGTACTGCCCCGATCTCTGGTCTCTGACCCTGGCCTGACTCTGACTCCTGCCTCTCGGTTCTAACCCGGTACTGCCCCGATCTCTGGTCTCTGACCCCGGCCTGACACTGACCCCAACTCCTGAGTTTCTGTAGAGACCAGACTTGACAGCAGTCCCACGGATGGTTCTGGAGTTGCTGGCATGGTGCTAGGATTCTCCCATCCTGATACTGGGCAGACACGGGTCTGTCCTGGGTACCAGTCTTGCCGACAGTGAGGTCCTGCTCTCAATGAAGAGGAGAATAAATCCCTCATTGATTTCTGGCACTCCGGTCCATTTTATGAGTCCTCTCACATGGGATCTGTGGAATGATCTCAGACCTCTTTCCTGCCTCCATGACTGATTAGAGTCCTGGGGTCTGTCCCCAACTCCCACAGAGGTGGAGGACACCAGTTAACTGAGTGGTTGGAACAGGGTCCTCGTGCCAAGGCAGGTCTCACAGCCTGTTCCAACAAATGCTGCTTTAGATGAAGATCTCTTGCAATCTGCATCCTTTTTGTAACAGAACGATAGATACTTCACTATTCCTTGATGTGGTTCTTGCCGAGGCACAACAAGGAGCATGCGTGTGGGTCGCTGGTAGGGACAGGCAAACCCTGAAGCCTGGGGAATGCTCCAGAACTATACAAACTAACTGTACCTCTACATATACTAATAAAATAACTAATCTAACAAACTATGGTGCTAACTGCCAGAAACTATTTACACTATGAAATACCGAATCACAAAGTGTGACGCAGCAGGGAAATCATGAGGAGATTCCAACACGGGGAGCTCCAACTCAAGCTGCAGGTGGTAAGAAGGAAATGAGGGGGTTTAGGAAAGTGCCACCTTGATATAGCCTCGAGAGGAGCCAAGAGGAGGCACAGAGCATGCATGCTGCCCCGACGGGTACTACAGCGGCAAAAAGTCTCCAGTTTGCAGTGCACAAGATGCCAGCACACTGGAGTGGAATAAGGTCTGCACCCACTCCAAGCAAAAAGATCCACTCTGAAGGAAAACCTGAAACAGTTTTGAGGAGATCCAAGAGGAAGAACACTTGATGTTAATTACTGAAGATCTAGAGCCTAACCATGTGAGGTGCCAAGAGACCTCAACACTCATGGAAGTCACTGGGGTGGCACAGTTGTAACTGAGAACAGATTCTGTTCCAATAAATACACTTCTCATTACATCTCTCAGTGACAGAAAGGAAGTGCATGCTGATGGAGCATGGAGAGTCACAGAGTTTAGAGTCACAGAGTTTAAGGCCAGAAGGGGCCACCAGATCATCTAGTCGGCCCTCCTGCATATCCCAGCCCACCGACACCACCCGCACATGAAACCCAACAACCAAAATGACACCAAAGTATTACAGCCCACAGGAGACTAGACTATTGTGTATCTCCGGGAGAGACTAGAAGGGACCAAAGAGCACCAAATGCCAGATACCTCTGCAATGGCAGGGAAATTATTGAGCTATAGCTAGATAATACTGACAAGAGACCTGCACCCACATGCTGCAGAGGAAAGCCCAAAACCCCAAAGTTACTGTCAATCTCATCTGGGGGAAAATTCCTTCCCAACCCCACATATAGCGATCAGTTAGACCCTGAGCCTGTGAGCACCTGAGAGGGAGAATGCTCCGTGCCACCTCAGCCCTTAGCCCCCATCCAATGTTCCAACTTCAGCCGTAATGCTTCAGAGAGAGACCAAAATCCGCCCCAGAATACATGGGGGGCATTCCTTCCTGACCCCTGCAGATGGCCAGCTGAAGCATGAGGTTTTAGGAACATAGGACATAAACTGGAACTGAGCAACAAGGCTCACTTTATTTAACTCCAGTGAAGCTGAAGTGAATTTATGGGCCAGGCTAGTATTTATATTGAGGAGAAGGTGGACAGAAGGGCAAGTTCCTTCTCATTTGGGGGAGGGGTCATATCTCTGTATGTAGCATTTCTAGTAAAATAATGTAAACAGACAATAGTTATTACAGGCAGTTATATTTCCCTTGATCCATATTTTAAAATATATTAATAGAGTTTTGAAAGAGAAAAAAACACCTGTAATAGAAAGCACAACTTGAAAAGCTTGAGTAGTGTAAGTTGGTTCTGACCAAAGGGGATCTTTAATAGAGAAGTCAAAGAAACTGGCATTTTCTTCATTGTTTCAACTACAACCAATTGATAAATATCACTTTGAGAGGTCAGAAGTGCTTCTACCAATGGCCTTTTCCATGGTGCCCAACACAACAACTGAAATATGTACTATGACGATGGCAGAAATCACTGATTGAAACTAAACAAAATTTTTAAAAATCACAATGGTGACCTGGGACTCCAAGCAATTTCTGAGTCTGGCTGCTCCGCTTGTCTCTTGCTTCTCAAGCTAAGTGGGGCTGGGAAAGTTAGACAGCAGCCTGCTTAGTCCCTAGGATAAGGAGAATATGTTACCGTGTGTTGCTTTTGAATGACCTAGCTGGTCATCACTCTAAGTGGTACCCAGTATTTCCTGGCCAGGGAAGACTGTGAGAAGCCCACGCTTTATACTCAGATCTATCGACTGTCTCCTGACTATCGGCAGAAGCAATTCTTCCTTTCCTTTTCTGCGCTCCTCAGGGCACTGTTTTCTGAATGCAGACGAAGATGCTGTAGGCCAAGCTAGGTACTGTAACTCACAAAAACATACCAAACTTTATGTCTGCAACTAAAGCTGGCAGGAAATCCAGGCCTGGAGGAAGTTTAAGTTCTCCTAGTTTAACTCCTAACTAACGTGTTAAATCCCATTGAATCTCAACAGCTGCGTATAACTCGTGATTTTCCTAATTTACACAGTTTACATTATTTCAGATATTTTCAAGGGATTGGTCTTCTTTAGTTTCTGCATATAATCAAATACAAGATTGTAATTAATTTTATCTTGGATCCCCCATGCATTATAAATGCCTTACACGACAAGACTGAAATAACTGTCAACAGCACAAACCTTGCTTTGTTTGTATTTGTCAAATACTGTACCGATTTCAAAAGAGACCAAGAGATCAGGAGTCCTGTATCCCTGATACAAGTCACTATGGGCCAGGGTCTGATCTCAGGTACATTAGTGTAAATCTGCAGTACTATTAAGAGCAAGAAATAAATTACTGCAGAGATCTGTCTTGGGCTGAGAGTTTATTCACCAGGTTTCAGCTTGAGGGGAACAGAACTGTGCATCTCTGAACATGGCGATTTACTGAAGAAACACAAGGTCCCTTAAGAGAAGGTTACTCATCTTGTGCAGTAACTGAGGTTCTTTGAGATGTGTGACCCTGTGGGTGCTCCACTCCAGGTGTTTGTGTGCCCCAGCACCTCTAGTCAGAGAATTTCGACAGCAGTACCCGGTTGGCTTTGCGGCCAACCCCTCTCCCCATCCCCCAGTTCCTTCTCTACCACAGAGGACCTTACTAGAACTCCAAAGTAGAGGGGAGGAGGGTGGGTAGTGGTGCACATCTCAAAGAACCTCAGTTACTGTGCAATATGAGTAACCTTCTTCTTCTTCTTCAAGTGATGTCCCTGTGGGTGCTCCACTTCAAGTGACTGTAGAGCAGTGACCCTCAGTGGAAAGGAAGAGCTTCGGAGTTGGGTCCGTGATCGATAATAAGACCATGTGTCCTAATAAAGTGTCATATGTTGAGTCCTGCTCAATTGCGTAGTGTTGAATGAATGTTGCAGTAGACCCTCACATTTACAAACACCTCGGGAATGGAGGTTGTTCGTAACTCTGAAATGTTCGTAACTCTGAACAAAATGTTATGGTTGTTCTTTCAAAAGTTTGCAGCTGAACATTGCCTTAATACAGCTCTGAAACTTTACTATGCAGAAAAAAAATGCTGCTTTCCCTTAATATTTTTTAGTGGTTTACGTTTAACACAGTACTATACTGTATTTGTGGTTTTTTTGGTCTCTGCTGCTGTCTGATTGTGTACTTCCAGTTCCAAATGAGGTGTGTGGTTGACTGGTAAGTTTGTAACTCTAGTGTTCATAACTCTGAGCTTCTACTGCATGGGCTTATGCCCAAGTGGCTGCTTTACATGTCTCTAACAGGTACATTATTAAGGAAGGTTACCAATGTGGGCAGCGAACTGGTAGAATGTGTTCTAACCCTCGGTGGTTCATGTTGGCGGTAGCAGAGATAAATGCACTCTGAAATCAATTTGGAGAGTCTCTGCTTAGATATAGTGTCTCCTTTAGATCTCTCTGTAGTAGAGAGAAACAGCTTTGGTGCCTTCCTAAATGGTTTAGTCCGTTCAAGATAAAATCCTAGTGCCCTTCTGACATTCAGAGTATGGAATGCCACTTCTAAGGTTTAGGGAAGAATGAGGGAAGATGGACTTTAGGTAGAAACTTAGGATGTGGTCTTAGAATGACCTTGTTCTTGAAAAAGGTTGTGTATGGGGAGTACGTCATAAGGGTGACAAGGAAGGCTACTTTCATTGAAAGGTGTAATAGAGAACATGTAGCCAAGGGTTTGAACAGAGGTCCAGTAAGGGAATGAAGTACTAAATTAAGATCCCATGGAGGCATTGGGACTCTGAGTTTGGGATAGAGTTTCCAGACACCTTGTAGGGATCGTTTTGTAATTGGATGGGTAAAGACTGAGAACCCATCCACTTTATCGTGAAAGGTTGTGATCGCTGCAAGGTGTACTCATTGGTTTGGCCAATGTACATGGCAGAGGGGCATTGCTGTTGTTTTTGTGGATACAGACTAACACGGCTACCCCCTGATACATTTTCCAACCAGTTTTGCACCCACCTTATAGTAGCTCCATCAAGGTTGCATTTCCCTAGTTTGTTTATGAGAATGTCATGTGAGATAGTATCAAAAGCTCTACTCAAGTCAAGATAGACCATGTCCACCGCTTCCCCACTATCCACAAGGCTTGTTACCCTGTCACAGAAAGCGATCAGGTTGGTTTGACATGATTTGTTCTTGACTGATCCATGTTGATTGTTACTTATCATATTATTATCTTCTCGATGTTTGCAAACTGATTGCTTCATTATCCACTGTGTCTGCCAAGTCTAATGATACCTGGAGAGCTGTTTGTGCCAGGAGGTGGCCTTCAGCGATGACTGATCTAAATTGCTCCTACTAGTCTTCTGGTATAAAGTCAATAAATTCAGACAGTTTAGAATAATTGGTGTGGTTGTATTTTGCCATCAAGGTCTCATAGTTGGCGATTATCGGCAACTGATGACTGGGAGAAGTTTGTGGTTCTGAGTCTGAGTCCGGGCTGAGGGATTTCTCCATAAGGATAAGTTTGAATTTAAGGTCCCTCACTTTCCTGGCACGGGCCTTAAGGTTGTGGCAATGGAAGCACTTCTGGGGTATGTGCATTTCCCCCAAGCAGCGGACACACTGGGAATGTCCATCTGAAACGGGGACTGCCTCTTGGCAGGAGAGGCAACATTTAAAACCCAGGGACCTCCAGGCATTCTCAGGTGAAATTATCCCAGAAAGGGATGAATGAAACATAACATAATATATTTGTATTTATTTTTTTAAATGAGAAGAAAGAAAAGGGGTAGAGTAGTTAGTTATAACTTGTTTTCCTATCTTCTACTACACAATTAATCCTAAATCTAGATCTGAGGGGAGAGTGCACGTGGAGCCCACCAGACACTGCTGTCTAAATTCTCCGACTAAAGGCGCAGGGGCGCACGATCACCTGACGTGATGCACCCACAGGGACATCACTTGAAGAAGAACTATAACAGCACTAGTGATTGCTGCTGTAATACATGCAGGACTTCATTAACTCCAAAGCTGCTGCTGCAGCCAAGACACAAGGTTTGGACTGGTGAATGTACTGTTCAGGAGTAACTAGGGAATCTGTTAGGAAAATATAAAATCTGTGTTTAGATGTGAATGCAGAATCCTTTCCTTATTCCTAAAAGCACAAGGCCCTTTAACAACTAACTGAAATGCTGAACAATGACGTTCTTTACAAGCAAAGCCCTGAGAATCTTGGGATGGGTCTTTCTCAACAAGTTTGTAAGTTTGTTGTGGCCCAATTATTCTGTTCACTGAAACCCACTATCATTACTATTGTGCAAAAGGCACGCAGGCAAAATCACCACTTTTTGCACAGCTGTTTAATTCCTGTGTTTAAGTTGAGCCAAATGTATATTTTAATTTTATATTCATGCCTAGAGTTCCCTAATGGGAATTCATTTTAAGTGCACTCCAAATTGCTGTTATAAATACTACAGAATCATTAAGTAACAGTTTGTGTGAACTCACTCAAAAATATATCTTAACTTCTAAGCTTTAAAGAGCTGCTGTAGTAAAAAAAAATGACATTAAAAGTGGCATCTCTGCTCCCTGGCAAGCATTCTGAATCACATATGCTTACTTTACAAGCAAAGAAAAGTTATTATGGTTAGCCTTGTAGAAGTCAATACAGCTATGAGTGAGTGAACTGGTTTCTAGCACCCTAGAATCATCAACAACAGTGTCAGCCAGGTTCTGTATGTAGAACAGAATTCTCATTACTGGTGACTTCTCATTGAGGGAGAATTAAATTGCAACCTTGCAATCTAATTTTTCTATTTAGTTTCTGGATGAGAACTATAGTTTACAGATAAATCTTCAACACGTGGCTTTAAGATTACTATTGTTGGTCAGATTGATCTCCGGAGTGTACATGTATGTTAAAGTTTAACTCTCTCACCTGAATGAAGTTCCTTCACCAAAGAAGACATTGTATTTGTAATTGAATCAGCTGCTACCAATAAATCATTACGGAGGTTTCTTCGTGTACCTGGGAAAGAAATGGAGGAAAAGAAAACGAAGAGTTATGGCAGATATTAGATTTCAATTTCCCAAGCTACTCACAAAAGGAAGCTCAATCAGTTGTTCCTGACCAATGAAAATGAGTGATTACTTTCCCTCTGTAAGGAATATGAGAGCAGAACTGCAAACACTCACCTTTGCCTGCAGAGCTGCCACTTTGACAGGGTAGCTGTAGTGCAAAAACCCATTAAAACCAATCCTGGTTTAGTAAAGATTTCTGATATAAATGATCTGGAAAAAGGGGTAAACAGTGAGGCGGAAAAATTTGCAGATAGTACAAAACTACTCAAGGTAGTTAAGTCCCAGGCAGACTGCGAAGAGCTACAAAAGGATCTCACAAAACTGGGCGACTGGGCAACAAAATGGCAGATGAAATTCAATGTTGATAAATGTAAAGTAATGCACATTGGAAAACAGAATCCCAACTAGACATATAAAATGATGGGGTCTAAACTAGCTGTTACCACTCAAGAAAGAGATCTTGGAGTCACTGTGGATAGTTCTCTGAAAATATCCACTCAATGTGCCGCGGCAGTCAAAAAAGCAAACAGAATGTTGGGAATCATTAGGAAAGAGATAGATAATATGACAGAAAATATCATATTGCCTCTATATAAATCCATGGTACGCCCACACCTTGAATACTGTGTGCAGATGTGGTCGCCCCATCTCAAAAAAGAGATACTGGAATTGGAAAAGCTTCAGAAAAGGGCAACAAAAATTATTAGGGATATGGAATGGCTTCCATCTGAGGAGAGATTAACAAGACTGGGACTTTTCAGCTTGGAAAAGAGACAGCTAAGGGGGGGATATGATAGAGATCTATAAAATCATGACTGGTGTGGAGACAGTAAATAAGGAAGTGTTATTTACTCCTTCTCATAACTCAAGAACTAGGGGTCACCAAATGAAATTAATAGGCAGCAGGTTTAAAACAAACAAAAGGAAGTATTTTTTCACACACTGCACAGTCAACCTGCAGAACGTCTTGCCAGAGGATGTTGTGAAGGCCAAGACTATAACAGGATTAAAAAAAGAATTAGATACATTCACGTAGGATAGGTCTATCAATAGCTATTAGCCAGGATGGGCAGGGATGGTGTCCCTAGTCTCTGTTTGCCAGAAGCTGGGAATGGGCGACAGGGGATGGATCACTTGATGATTCCCTGTTCTGTTCATTCCCTCTGGGGCACCTGGCATTGGCCACTGTCGGCAGACAGGACACTGGGCTAGATGGACCATTGGTCTGACCCAGTATGGCCATTCTTATGTTCTTATATCCTGGAGTGGCTCCCTGCTTGGTGGATCGATTGTCTACTTCGCCAATATGCTGTTATACTATATTTTCCAATTACATGGACAGCACAGGTGGACCACATCAGCATGGTCAAGTGTTTCTTTGCCCAAGACAAGAGTAGTTTGCTTCTCTTTGAAGTGCAGCGATCTGGTGCTTCCATTTGTGTATATGCACACACACTATCCATGAAAATGCTTCCAGTCCCTTCTGTATAGTTCTTTCCATTGACAGATGGAGTAACTCTCTTTCCTGATGGACAATGCTCTAGTGGATAGCAGGCTCCCTAGTGCTCTAAATTGGCATCTATTGCGATGATTGGCATGCTTGGTTCCAAGGTTTGCAAACTTCTTGAAAATCTGTGTCCTGTCATTCACAACTGCAGGAACCTGTTCACCACTGGGTCAACCTGAACCTTTGCCATAGGTTGTGTAAACACAGTTAGTGGCAATGAGCAAATTATGCTGTGTAAAAACATCTCATGTGAAACCTGATCCTTCTGATAATGCCTGTGCAAGAGATTAGCAATACCAAGAGGGGCAGCAGAGTTCATATCACGGACACTTGCATTTTGCACTTTTTGGATGGCTCTTCTTGTCTTCTGTTGCCTCTCTGAGGAGCACAGATACAGACTTTTAGGTTTCCCCGGGAGTGTGCCACCCTGAGGCCCTGGCCCACTCCACCCCGTTCCCCAAGACCTGCCCTCTCCGCCTCTTCCCACCCTGCTCTACCCCCGAGACCCCTCCCTCACTCTGCCTTCCTCCCCGAGGCCCCACCCTCACTCTGCCTCTTCCCGCCCACACTCTGCCCTCTCCCTGAGGCCCTCACCTACTGCTCGCTGCTCTCCACCAGCATCGAAACAACGGTGGCTGGTGGTTACTGAGCACCCACTATTTTTTTCCCATGGGTGCTCCAGCCCCAGAGCACTCACGGAGTCAGCACATATGCTGAGGAAATAAAGATTCTGGGACTGAGAATCTATCCATGCTCCCAGGTGCACAATGAACTGTGTTGATGATGCAGTTGATCTTTTCCCTGTTTATCAGGAACCTGTATACTTCTAGTATTTTGATATTATTAACAAGCCCTCTCCTGTACCTTGACTCTAAGACCAAGAGATCATATAAGGAGGAGTCTTGTCTTGTCTGAGGATCACGCTGGCAGGAAATGCTAACAACCATTTCTCAAAAAAGGTTCCCTTCTCTGGTCCTGCAAAACAAGCAGAGATCTTCCTCCATTAGCTCTAATAGAGAGGATATTACAGGTAGAAAAGACCTTGCTTTTGCTTTTCTTCTCATTGGTCTGCCATGCTGACTGCTCCCTGGAGCTGCAAGGGAGAAAACACGGTGGAACCTCAGTGAAGAGCCGAAGGAAAACCTTCCTTCCTATGCACATACATTTGCAAGAACCCAGTAGCAGCACAAGCTAGCAAAAATAATGTAAAAGTTTGGTGAAAATTTTGAGTTAAATGAAACTTTTTTGGCAACATTCTTGGACTTCAGACAGAGCCTGTGAGTTACCGGTACTTGATTCTATAGCGGCATCATTGCTAGTGACTCCGAGCTGTTGTATTGTAGATTTTGAATACCTTGTAGGACCTACTGTACTATGTTCTACTTCATGCTGCCTGGAAACAAGTCAATCTGCAAAGGGGAAAGGAAACCAGTTGCCAAAGAAAGCAGTTGGGAGCTCTCAACTGTACTCAAACTTGCCGCAGAGGCTAAGAAGAAGCAACTGGACCACCCACGGCAGCAGATGGAGTGCTATGCCTCTGGTATTTGGCACGATACCTCCCTGGGAATGCCTGCTTCTGCTTTTGTTTCTGGAAGTGTTCAGAGGGACGAGGAGCTAATCTCTACTGCTGGAATCGGAACAACACATTCTTCTTACAAGTGAATTGCAGGGGCCCAAGGTTTGTAGGGCTGACATCTGCCAAAGTCTCATCTGTGTATTGACTAAGGAGGTTCTGGTCTTCAAGTAACAGAACCTCAGATTTTGTTGGATATCATGGGGAATGAACCCTTTAATCAGTACATTCTCCTCAAAGGGTTAGTGTGGTACCAAAGGCATTATGTTTCGAACAAGAGACTTTTTAGCCACTTACTGCTTCTCTGCTGTAACTTCCTTTGCCTTTTTCTTAGCCCCCTCAGGCAGAAGCCAGTCTAGGTAAGGAAGAATATAGTCTCGGCAATCTTCATTTGAAAAGCTAACAAACACGACACCATCTTCATAGTGAGGTCTATGTTCACAGACTCTGTCTTGAGGTGAAGACTGAATCATACAATTGATGCATTTGACACGGACACTTAGTAGCTACACTGACCACCAAGCAACATGGCACTAGATGTGCATAAAACTACTTGTGCCCTTGTGGTAACAATTGGTACGACTTGTCATCTCCTTTAGGAATAAGTGGTACAGTTTCTCTGGGGAGGGGATATGTTATCGTCCACTTTTTAATTTTGTCCACTGCTTTGTTTTTTTATTTCTCATCTTTTGGTTGGTTTTTACTCTTGTCCTCCCCTCACCACATAGCGTTTTGACACTTTTAGGTTTATACCAGAGTGTTTGCCTGTTCAGAGATTTACATACTTGTTAACGGCTACATTCAGTTTAGCATTCACTTATTTGCAGTCCAAAATTTCAACTTTTTTTTTTAAACCTAATAATCAACTTACAACAAGATGAATATTAGATGAACACTCTGGTTGGGAGTGCTGTTTATTTTTTCCTGATTGCTACCATTCTGTTCCTCTCTGCATCCTCTGGGCCAAATTTTGGTAAGTGGTCTCTCATTTTGCACTCAGTTCACAGCACTGTGACATGAAGTTTACTTACCTGATTTGTGGGTGCAACTGGGTAATGTTTAAGTGTCTAATTATTCACGTGCACAAAATGGTGGCTTAAAAATTGGGAGGCCAGGATTAGGCGACACAACTATTTTTGTTAATACTTGTGTCGCCTAATCCTGTAGATTAAAAGTATACTTCCATTCTGCTTTGGCATAGGCCAAGTGAAATAATATCAGTAATTATCATATTAAAATTGCTGTATTATATTTGTGTAATAATCAATCATTTCAGTGTTTGGCAATAGCAGGGGTTTTGGTTTGTGCTACGCTCACCTTGTGCAAAAGCTTCCTGCACATCTCCCCCGACTCCCGCAAGTGAGTCCTGAGGTACGTGAGTTGGGGTAGAGCCAGCGGAAGTGGCTCTGACAGGCATTGGCATTGGGCGACTGGCTCCATGGGTAGGTGAGGAGTGTGGGGAGCTTGCTGCTTGAGCCTGTAAAGGGAAATACAACACTGAGTTTCCAAACTGTTTAATTTTATATGTTTTGGCTCAATGTCTGCAAACGATTTTGTACAAAGCACTTAAGGAGAGAATAAAATTCAGGCACTTTATGCAAATATTCATGATATGAGTATTCTGAACATATGAATGGTAGCCCTCACATTCCTCCCAGATCCAAAGCTCACAGAAGTCAATACCAGTTCTGGTGTCCACAATTCAAGAAGGATGTTGATAAACTGTAGATGGTTCAGAGAAGAGTCAAGACAAGGATTAAAGAGCCACATGACCATCTAGTCCAGTATTTTTTCCCTGACGGTGAAGAATACCAGATGCTTCAAAGGTAAGTGCAAGAAACCCCACAGTGGGCATTTATAGAATAACCTGCCTACAGGTTCTCCCTAGCCACCATCATATGGTGTGGGCTTATGACCTGAAGCATGAGGATTTATATCACATACATCAGACTATCTAATTTAACTTGGTCATTCTCATTATCCATATAAATATTAAATGGAGCAGAGAACTCTTCAGATTTTGAGATAGTTCGCTTCACAAGTGGGGAAAATGTAGGCACCTCTTTCCCCAGAGTCCATAAACACAGTTTCTTTTCAGGACTCAGATTACATGGTGGACCACATGACTTTGACCTTAAAGATGAAGTCCATGGTAGAAATCCAAGCGAAGGAAGGGGAGAACCGTTTCATTTTCTTTGGCAGCAAAGTCCCTACCAGTACACCTGCCCATTAAAAAATAGTGAATTTCCTTTTTAGGTACCTCAAGTTTCCAGCAGACCTTTAACCGAGGATAGAAACACTAATTATGGGAAAGACCACCTCAGAGGACCTGATCTCAGTATGGTATAATGGATGTTACTGATAGCTCTAAACGATAAGATCCCTTTATGGAAAAAAGGGAAAAGGATCTAAAAACAAATATCTCTTTGGAACAATGGAAAAATAACTGGAGTAAAGACAAAGCCGCACCTAATTGTGTAACCATTAAGGAAAATTACTACAAACTACTTTATCATTGGTACCTCACTCCATTTAAACTAAAGAAAATATATCAAAAAGGGAGTCATAAATGCTGTAGAGGAGGTGGAGGACTAGGAGCTTTTCTGCATATCTGGTGGGAATGTCCTACAATTATAGTATTTGAGGAAAATTATAAATAGAACTTTCAAATTAAAAAACGGTTATTTACCTTTCAGCAAATGTGGCTCTTCAAGATGTTTTCCCCACACAGATCTCACTCTAAGGATGCATGCACCCCAACACCATGAGATTTGATTCTTTTTTACTAAACAGTATCCATTGGGGCTACACCAATCCCTGCATGTCTTGCACCCCTCAACAGAGTGCATAAAGGATGGAGCAGATCCAAATGTCACTCAGTTCCTTCACCAATAAAGAATCCCAAAGCTAGAGCACACCACATTCGTGGGGAAGCAGAGTGGGTCATGGGATCCCTGTGGACAAAACATCTCAAAGAACCACAGTTAATGTAAGGTAAGTGTTTTTATTTTTTCCACTATATGTCCACAGAGATCCCACTCTAGGTGATTGGCTAGCAGTTGTTTTTCTAAGGAAGTGGGTGCCAGAAGTTCTACTTAAATAGGGACTGTAGGACTGCCATGCTAAATTCAGAGTCAAATCTGGAGTTGCTACAAAGCAATAATGATTAGTAAAAATTCGTATTGAGTTCCAAGTAGCTACCCTACAGATTTTGGTTAAGTTAAGGAGCCTGCCTGATCTCTAGAGTTCACTTTGATTTGAGAAGGAGCTAATTTATTCAATTCATATGAAATACTGATACAGTTTGACACCCACTTCAAGAGTCTATGAGTGGAAATACCCTGCCCTCTAGACACGCCTCTAACAGCTAAAACGGTCTGGGAGATTTGCATAAAGATTTTGTCCTATGGAGATAGGAGGAAAGGGCTCTCACTACATCAAATGCATGGAGTTTTGCATCTGCAGGAGACGAGGGAAGCCTCGGGAAAAAACACTGGTAAATACATAATGTTTCAAGATTCAAGTATACTTTTGAAACTACTTTGGGTAGAAATTTTGCACGAGGTCAAAGAATAACTCTGTCCTTGTGTAAAGTAGTATAATCATAGAAAATAATAGAATATCAGGGTTGGAAGAGACCTCAGGAGGTCATCTAGTCCAACCCCCTGTTCAAAGCAGGACCAACCCCAACTAAATCATCCCAGCCAGGGCTTTATCAAGCCTGACCTTAAAAACCTCTAAGGAAGGAGATTCCATCACCTCCCTAGGAAACCCATTCCAGTGCTTCACCACCCTCCTAGTGAAATAATATCCTAATATCCAACCTAAACCTCCCCCACTGCAACTTGAGACTCCTTGTTCTGTCATCTGCCACCACTGAGAACAGTCTAGATCCATCCTCTTTGGAACCCCCTTTCAGGTAGTTGAAGGCTGCTATCAAATCCCCCCTCATTCTTCTCTTCTGCAGACTAAACAATCACAGTTCCCTCAGCCTCTCCTCATAAGTCATGTGCTTCAGCCCCCTAATCATTTTTGTTGCCCTCCGCTGGACTCTCTGATTTTTTCACATCCTTCTTGTAGTGTGGGGCCCAAAACTGGACATGCTATTCCAGATGAGGCATCACCAATGCCGAATAGAGGGGAATTATCACATCTCTTGATCTACTGGCAATGCTCCTACTTATACAGCCCAAAATGCCATTAGCCTTCTTGGCAACAAGGGCACACTGTTGACTCATATCCAGCTTCTCGTCCACTGTAACCCTAGGTCCTTTTCTGCAGAACTGCTGCCTAGCCACTTGGTCCCTAGTCTGTAGCAGTGATCAATGGCTCCATGTCTAGTTGGCAGCTGGTATCAAGAAGAGTGCCTCAGGGAGTCAGTTCTGGGGCCAGTTTTGTTCAATATCTTCATTAATGATCTGGAGGATGGCGTGAACTGCACCCTCAGCAAGTTTGCAGATGACACTAAACTGGGAGGAGTGGTTGATACGCTGGAGGGTAGGGATAGGATACAGAGGGACCTAGACAAATTAGAGAATTGGGCCAAAAGGAATCTGATGAGGTTCAACAAGGACAAGTGCAAAATCCTACACTAAGGACGGAAGTATAAGGTGGTCCTGCCATTAATGTCCGAATCTCACTCACTCTCCCAACAAAAGTATACAGTACAAAGCACATGCTATGATATAAAGAATAAAGGCTCAAATGAGGGTTCCATCAAAGACAGAAGTACTACATCTAAGCTCCCCAGGGGTAAGCGAGATTTTCCTTAATTGGTGGAAATACATAAACCAACCCCTTCAAAAATTTAGTCAGAGCTAGGTGTAAAAATACTGTGTGACCTTGAATGGGAGCATGGTAGGTAGATATTGCTACTACGTGAACTCTAATGGAGCTGACTGAAAGACTCAAATGTTTCAGAGAAACAAATAATCCAGAATGCCTGGGATGGAAGTCTCCAAGGGCTGCAGGGGATATGAGCAGCCCTCATTGAAAAACATTTCTACTTGGCTCTATATGTGAGCCTCGCTGAAGTTATCTTACTCTGAATCAGAATGTCCTGCACCAGTGCAAAGCAACATCTGTCTTATGAAGTTAGCCAGCTGGCATCCATGAAGTCAGATGCAGAGACGATGGGTCTGGATGTAGAATGAGACCTTGGCTCTGTGAGATAATGTATAGAAGAACTGGGAGTGGGAAGCATGGTCCAAATGATAGATGACTCAGTTTTGAGTCCCAAAATTGGTGTGCCACACTGGTGCTATCAGAATTACTCGGGCCTTGTTCTAACTTATTTTCTGAGGACTCTGGGAATTAGTGGAATTGGAGGAAATGCATACAATAGATACATGTTCCACTGGAGCACAAATTCATCCAAAAGGGAGCCTGGGCTCTTTTCTCCTCAGGAGGAAAATATGTGACACTATCAGAGGGGTAGCCGTGTTAGTCTGGTTCTGTAAAAGCAGCAAAGAATCCTGTGGCACCTTATAGACTAACAGACGTTTTGCAGCATGAGCTTTCGTGGGTGAATACCCACTTCTTCAGATGCAAGTCAATGTAGCAATTCTGGCAGTGAAAGGTTGGCTGCCAACAACTGCTACCATTAGGGTCCCTGGGATGGACCCTAATGTGACACTGCTTGTTCAAATTGGCTGCAAAAAGGTCTATGGTCGGACCCCGCCATTTCTGAAAAAATTGTTTATGGACTGTCTCTTAGAACTACAGAACCATAGGTTTAAAAGGGACCACAAGGGTCATCTAGTCCACCCCTCTGCCAAGATACAGGATCTTTGAAGGTCTCTTTGTGAAGGAAAGAGTACTTCCTGCTAAGATGGATCTGCTAAGTTTTTCTGGACACCAGGCAAGTGGAGGGCAATCAGACTGCCCCGATGTTGAACACACCACTCCTGTAGATGAGTAGTCTCTTGACACAGAAGGGATGATCTTGCTTCTCTTTGTCTGTGCATCACTGTGGTCTTTAAAGTCTATCAAGACCTTGTTGATGTGTAGGGGAATTCTTATGCATGCCAAGGAATTAAAAATGTTGAATAGTTTATGGATGTTCTCTTCGATTATAGTTGTTTTGATATTCAAGTTCTCCACAATTCTGGACAAGAGTTCCCAAAACACCTGAAAATCATCCATGGTCAGTGCTAAAGAGATAGTCTTGTTGGCATAAGAGGGATGCTTTGAGTGGAAGGAAGTTGGAGCATCTCCCGGGCCAATTCTGCCATCTTACCCAGCTGCTCTTCCAGTATTGGAGAGGAGGTCCTCGGTACTAATGCCAAGGAGGACCAGGATCTCTTCCTCCTCATGGGAACATGTGATGGCACTTGACCCTGGGACTGAAGATATGATAGGACCCAATATAATACATAGGGCGATGGCAGTAGATCGGACTGGTATTGGCCAGGTTATGGTGGCCCATCTACTGCCATTCTGGTCAGAGGCCTTGGTGCTGGGCACCTTTCAGTTATCATCTAGGGTGTCATTCCAGTCTCCTGGAATCAGGAGAGAAAGAGTGGCCCAGAGAGTGGGAGGTGAACCCATGATGATGCCTGTGCTGTGCCCAAGTCAGTACCGGCATCAGTGCCAGGAGGAAAGGTGAAGGTGGATTCTCGGAGATGAGCCTTGGCACAAGGAGTGCCATCAGTTCTGGAAGGGCTCTTGATGCCAAAGTCTCTTCTGCTTTTTTCATCATCATCATCATCCTGCTACTGTCTAGAAGTGGATGGCCTCAATGGCCTGTCCTTGGATAGAGTCCTCCTTCCATGGCAAATGTGATGTCTGCGTGGAATTGTGTTTGCAGCAATGTTCCATATCTGACACAGTGCTCTGTCCTAGGACCGGTGCCAAAGAAGTTGGCACGAATGTCTTTAGTAAAGAAGAGGAACCTGTTGGTGTCAAGTGACTTGGTGCCGACTTAGCCACATTCTTTGGTCTTTTGTCCCCACTGGAACAGGGGTTTTACCTGCTTGCTGGGGCACCAACTGAAGAGAGCCTCTTAGGTTTCAGTTAGGATTTTTCTTCCCCTGGGTCTGAGGCCACATGGATTGTGCCAAGAGGTGCAATTTCAGCCTCATACCCCTTAATTTCTCAGTGGCAGATGGAGCATTTTGGGGGGATGTGAGATTCCCCATGGCAGTAGCGACACCTGCTATGTCCATCTAACAGAGGCATCAGACTGCTGTGCACAGGACAGGGTTTAAACCCTGGCTTGAGTCTGCCATTTTTAATGTTTGTGTGACTTTGCCCTGCTGACCAGTCCTTGTCATCTCTATTTCTTTCTCTTTTTTTTTTAAATGTTCATCTAAAATGAAGAATTTAGAATTCAAACAGGTGAAACGTACTTTGTCACAGCCCAGTTCAAACCTTACACATAAGCCATAGTGGGTTGGAGAGTCCAGGGTCAGTCTCACTGCCACAGGACAGTACATGGGGACTAAGGGAGGGCCATGACCACCTTGCTCTTTATGCCCTTGTGCGAGCACAGAGAGGCCCTGGATGCATGTGTAGCCCTGACAGACACAGCTATTCAAACAATTCCCAGCTCGCACGCATGCGGTGCAGGGATACCAACAGTGGGATTCAAACTGACACAGTTGAAGGAGAAAAGACGGTGCGTGCACGCTCGTCGGAAGATTTTTACCCTAGCAACACTCGGTGGGTCGGCTGGGCGCCCCCGGGAGTGGTGCCGCTATAGCGCTAGTTATATACCCCAGCCGACCCGTCCGCTCCTCAGTTCCTTCTTGCCGGCTACTCCGACAGTGGGGAAGGAGGGCGGGTCTGGAATGGATATGAGCAACACATCTCGAAGAACAACAGTTACAACGGTGAGTAACCATCTTTTCTTCTTCGAGTGATTGCTCCTATGCATTCCAGTTAGGTGATTCCCAAGCCTTACCTAGGCAGTGGGGTCGGAGTGAGACGTGGCAGAGTGTAAGACTGCTGAGCCAAAGGCTGCATCGTCTCTGGATTGTTGCACCAGTGCGTAGTGGGAAGCAAAGGTGTGGACAGAAGACCAGGTGTCCTGGATGGGGACATGGGCCAGGAGGGCGGCAGAAGAGGCTTGTGCTCTTGTAGAATGAGCGGTGAGATGGCTAGCTGGAACCCGAGCAAGCTCATAGCATGTCCTGATACATGACGTCACCCAGGACGAAATTCGCTGAGCAGAGACTGGCTTGCCCTTCATGCGATCTGCAACCGCTACAAATAGCTGGGGCGAACGCCGGAAGGGTTTCGTTCGCTCTATATAAAAAGCGAGGGCCCTACACACGTTGAGGCTATGAAGCTGTTGTTCCCAACGTGATGCATGCGACTTCGGGAAGAAAACCGGAGGAAGATGTCCTGGTTTACATGGAAAGCCGACACCACCTTAGGGAGGAAGGCGGGGTGTGGCCGAAGCTGCACCTTGTCCTTATGGAAGATGGTATACGGTGGGTCAGCCGTTAGGGCGCGAAGCTCAGAAACTCGTCTTGCTGAAGTAATAGCGACGAGGAAGGCCGTTTTCCAGGACAAATAGAGTAGGGAACACGTGGCCAAGGGCTCAAAGGGGGCTCCCATAAGCTTGGCTAAAACCAAGTTCAAATCCCAGGTAGGTGTAGGGCGCCGTACCTGAGGGTACAATCGTTCTAGCCCCTTAAGGAAGCGGGAAACCATCTGATTATAGAAGATGGATCGTTCCCCTATGCTGGGCCTAAAGGCGGAAATGGCCGCCAGGTGCACCTTCAAGGAGGAGACCGCGAGGCCTTGCTCCTTGAGCGACCAGAGGTAGTCCAAGATCTTGGGAATAGGCACCAGGAGAGGGTTCAGATCCTTCTGATCACACCAGTGTGCGAAACGCTTCCACTTGGCGAGGTAAGTCGACCGAGTGGAGGGTTTCCTGCTTTCCAGCAGCACCTGCTGTACTGCAGCGGAACAGTCACGCTCTGCTCGGGTCAGCCACGCAGGAGCCAAGCCGTAAGGTGAAGGGACTGCAGGTCCGGGTGGTGAAGCCTGCCGAAGTCCTGTGTTATGAGGTCCGGCCATAACAGGAGGGGAATGGGATCCCGCACTGAGAGGTCGAACAGCAGGGTGTACCAGTGCTGTCTCGGCCAAGCCGGAGCAATGAGAATGAGGCGGGCCCTGTCCCTCCAGAGCTTGAGTAGCACCCAGTGTATGAGGGGGAACGGAGGGAAGGCCTACAGCAGGTGATCCGTCCACGGCAGGAGGAACGCGTCCGATAGGGAACCCTGGGAGCGTCCCTGGTAAGAGCAGAACTGGTGGCATTTCCTGTTCTCTTTGGAGGCAAACAGGTCTATTTGGGGAAAGCCCCACCTCCGGAAAACTGTGTGGATAACATCGGGGCGAATCAACCACTCGTGGGAGAGGAATGACCTGCTGAGATGGTCCGCCAGCGTGTTCTGTACTCCCGGAAGAAACGACGCTACTAGGTGTATGGAGTGGGCTATGCAGAAGTCCCATAGTCGCATCGCTTCCGAGCAAAGCAGGGAGGAACGTGCCCCGCCCTGCTTGTTTATATAGAACATCGCTGTCGTGTTGTCTGTGAAGAAGGACACGCAGCGATCTTGGAGGTGGGAGCGAAAGGTTTGGCACGCCAAGCGAACCGCTCGCAGTTCCCTGATGTTGATGTGCAGGGTCAGCTCGCGGGGTGACCAGAGGCCCTGGGTGTGCAGGCTGCCGAGGTGCGCACCCCACCCCATGGCCGAGGCGTCCGTGTTCAGAGTGATGGAGGGGTTGGGGGGGGCGGAACGGGACCCCGGCACACACCACCTCTGGGTCCAACCACCAGTGGAGCGATTCGAGGGCTGACCTCGGGATCGTGACCACCGTGTCTATAGAGTCCCTGTGCAGGCGGTAAACCGACGCTAACCAAGTTTGAAAGGTGCGAAGGCGGAGCTTCGCATATAGGGTCACGAAAGTGCACGCTGCCATGTGGCCTAGGAGGCTGAGGCAGGTGCGCACCGTTGTCGTCGGGAAGGACTGTAGGCTTCGGATGATGGAAGCCATGGACTGGTGTCGAGGCAGAGGGAGGCAGGCCCTGGCCAGATTGGAGTCCAGGACTGCGCCGATGAACTCTATCCTCTGCGTTGGAGTCAAGGTAGACTTCTCGTGTTGATCATAAGGCCTAGCTTTTGAAAAAGCCCTATGCTCAGGGACATTTGTTGTGTTACGAGTTGCTGGGACGTTCCACGGACCAGCCAGTCATCGAGATACGGGTAGACATGTATCCGACGGTGGTGGAGGCCCGCGGGAACCACTGCCATGCACTTGGTGAAGACCCTCGGTGCCGTGGAGAGGCCGAAGGGGAGCACCGTGAACTGGTAGTGCTGGTGGTTGACGACGAAGCGAAGGTAGCGTCGATGAGGAGGGCGGCAAACCAGTCTCCCGGATCCAGGGAGGGAATAATGGTCCCCAGGGTCACCATGCGGAACTTGAGCTTCACGAGAAATCTGTTGAGCTCGCGGAGGTCTAGGATTGGACGCAGACCTCCCTTCGCCTTGGGGATCAGGAAGTAGCGGGAGTAAAAACCCCTGCCCCGCATGTCTTCTGGCACCTCCTCTATGGCACCCAAACTCAACAGAGTCTCGACCTCTTGCAAGAGGAACTGCTCGTGAGAGGGGTCCCTGAAGAGGGACGGGTAGGGTGGGGGGGAGGGAGGGGGCGAAACAAACTGAAGGCGGTAACCAGATTGCACCGTGCGAAGTACCCAGCTGTCTGATGTTATCTGGGACCAAGCCGGTAGGAATTGGGAGAGACGGTTGGAAAACAATGGGGAAGGATCTGGTAACGAAACTGGTGGGCCGTCCTCGGGCGTCCCATCAAATATTCTGTTTAGGCCCTGAAGCAGGCTTCGAGGGCGGTTGGGACTGGTTCCCCTGATTGCCCGACTGTCTGCGCCGGTTCACTCTGCCCCGGCGCCTATTATCTGGCCGCGGCCTGGGCTGGCTGTACGGGCGGTATGGTTGTGGCCGGAAGGACCTCCTCTGGGTAACCGGGGTGTGCATGCCCAGGGAGCGGATCGTGACGCGACCGTCCTTAAGGGTCTGCAGCCTTGAGTCGGTCTACTCGGAGAAGAGACCCTGGCCGTCAAAGAGCAAGTCCTGAATGGTTTGTTGGACTTCCGGCGGCAGCGTCGAGGCCTGAAGCCACGAAATGCGCCTCATGGTTACCCCAGAGGCCAGGGTCCTGGCTCCCGAATCTGCTGAGTCCAGAGAGACTTGGAGGGCCGATCGGGACGCTTTCTTACCCTCCTCCACCAGAGCCGTGAACTCAGGACGGGACTCCTGTGGCACAAGCTCGGAGAATTTTGACAGAGACACCAAGGTGTTAAAGGTGTATCTGCTCAGGAGAGCCAGTTGGTTGGCAACCCGTAACTGAAGGCCACCGGCAGAGTAAACTTTGCGGCCCAAAAGGTCTATGCGCCGTGCCTCCTTAGACTTAGGCGCTGGCGCTTGTTGGCCATGGCGTTCACGGTCGTTAACCTATTGGATCACCAACGAGCATGGAGCAGGGTGAGTATAGAGGTACTCGTAGCCCTTGGACGGGGCCATGTACTTCCTTTCCACTCCTTGGGCGGTCGGAGTGATGGAAGCCGGTGACTGCCAAATGGTATCCGCATTCCGCTGAATAGTGCGGATAAACGGCAGGGCCACTCGCAGAGGCGCATCCGCCGAGATTATATTGACGACTGGGTCATCATCTTCCGCCACCTCCTCAATTGGCAGGTTTATGTTCTGGGCCACTCGCCGCAACAAGTCCTGATGGGCCCGAAGGTCAATCGGAGGAGGTCCCGAGGCGGACGCCCCTGCCACCACCTCATCCGGGGAGGAAGAGGATGACAGGCCTGGGACCAGAGTGTCCTGCGGAGGCTCAGCGAGCTGCTGTGGGGCCTCTTCGACAGGGGGATGCTCAGCATCAACGGATGTCCACGGCCCCTCTTCCACGGCTGTGGGAGGAGGTCTGCTGACCGTGGCCTCAGGCACTCGGTGGTCGGAGGGCCCGGAGCGCTGAGTGGCAAAGGGGGCTCCTTGCGCCTCATGGTACGCCCATGGAGTCCAGAGGGCCCATTGAGGAAGACCTTGGTCTTGGCCTTGAGGCTCGGTGAGCTGGTCAGCTGCACTGTCGGCCTGGGAGGAGACAGATGGCTGTCTCGAAGGCCAAGGCGGTGCCGAGAGACTATGCGACTGCGCCGCCGACACCGCCGTTCTGTCCCTGGACGGTGCCGGGAGTGAGACCGGGACCATCTACCGTGCCGGTGCCGGGAGGTCGACCGGGATCTCGAGTCCCGACGGTGGGAACGGCTGCAGGAGGAGCGGTACCGGGAGCCGGATCGGTGCCAATAGTGCCTGTCTGGAGACCGGGAGACCGGGACCGGGATCGTCTCCGCGAGTACGACCGGTACCGCGATGGAGAGCGGTACCAGGACTGCGAGCGGTGTCAAGATCTGGAGCGGCGTGAACGGGAACGTCTCTGGGACCGGGACCTGGAGTAACATCTGTCCTGCTGGTCAGGGGAAGGAGGCCTCATTATAGCCGGCTTGCCCGCTGATTTAACAACCCGCACCAGCGGTGCCGGGGGTTGAGAATGCGTTGGCTCCGTCAACGCTATAAGCTCTCTCGCCGTTGAAAAAGTCTCAGGCATCGACGGGAGAGTGAGCTCGACCGCGGTGTGCACCGGGAAGCAAGGTGGTACCGGACTCAACGGCCCTTGTGGTGCCGGAGTCAACGGCACAGCGCCTGGTTGTTGCGCTGTCAGTGCCGGCGCCGGTACCGGAGGTCGGGTGACAGGTCCAGGCGCAGAGACCTTCTTGGAGGAGGTCGGTGCCGCCTTGCGTGTTCCCAACGGAGAGAGGGAACGGTGCCGGGGGGCCGGTGCCGGCTGCTGCTTCCGCTGCACCTCGATACCGGAACGTACTGGAACCGCTGGCACGCTCCGCACCGAAGCTGACTGCGGGGCAGCCGGTGCCGGCGCCCCAGGGCTAAGTGCCAACTCCATTAGGAGTTGCTTCAAACGAAAGTCTCGCTCCTTTTTTGTCCTCGGCTTGAAGGACTTGCAAATGCGGCACTTATCGGGAAGGTGAGACTCTCCTAAGCACCGCAGACAAGAATCGTGAGGGTCTCCAATCGGCATCGGCTTCTGGCAGGCCGAGCACGGCTTAAATCCCGGTGCCTTGGGCATGGGCCCGCACCGGGTTGGGGGAAAGAGAAGGGGCTAGCCCCCCCAATTTCCCCGAGTACCTATATGCTAACTACAACAAACTAGTAAACTAAACCTAACTATATTTAACGAACTATATACAACAACTATGTAGAGAAAACAAGTGAGAAGCTAGGGCTGTGGAGGTCAGCAGTGCCGCACTCCACTGTTCCAACGACCGTCACGGGCGGTAAGAAGGAACTGAGGAGCGGACGGGTCGGCAGGGGTATATATCTGGCGCTATAGCGGCGCCACTCCAGGAGGCGCCCAGCCGACCCACCGAGTGTTGCTAGGGTAAAAATCTTCCGACGAGCGTGTACGCGGTGCGCGCACACCTAACTGGAATGCATATGAGCAATCACTCGAAGAAGAACAAACGTTAGGCTACCCACAAACTCCATAGTGGTTCTATTAGGTTACAGATCAAAGGAGGTCATTGACTTGGGCACAATGAAAAAAATGACACACATATCAGGATCAAATGGATTTTGATCGTGTATGGTTATCATTCTTAGAAACGGAACAAAATAAATACACAGATAAGAAGAGGTTGACCAAACACAAATGGTTCTTTAAATACAGATTAATAACATTTGTTAATACTTGTCTAGAAAGTTTATGTATGTTAATAATAAAATAAAAAGGAAACAAAAAATAGTGAATTTGTTTGGAAATCTCCTGCCATCCAGTCTCCAATAGCCAGACTGGCCAAAGGGCACTATAGGCTACTCGATGACATTCAAAGAGCTGGCAGCACCCATAGTAGGTACAGTGGTAGTAGCATCCCGGACAAAACTTCCACCATAAGAACATAAGAAAGGCCGTACCGGGTCAGACCAAAGGTCCATCTAGCCCAGTATCTGTCTACCGACAGTGGCCAATGCCAGGTGCCCCTGAGGGAGTGAACCTAACAGGCAATGATCAAATGATCTCTCTCCTGCCATCCATCTCCATCCTCTGACGAAAAGAGGCTAGGGACACCATTCTTACCCATCCTGGCTAATAGCCATTTATGGACTTAGCCACCATGAATTTATCCAGTCCCCTTTTAAACATTGTTATAGTCCTAGCCTTCACAACCTCCTCAGGTAAGGAGTTCCACAAGTTGACTGTGCGCTGCGTGAAGAAGAACTTCCTTTTATTTGTTTTAAACCTGCTGCCTATTAATTTCATTTGGTGACCCCTAGTTCTTATATTATGTGAATAAGTAAATAACTTTTCCTTATCCACTTTCTCAACATCACTCATGATTTTATATACCTCTATCATGTCCCCCATAAGTCTTATCTTTTCCAAAAAGAAGAGTCCTATCATCTTTAATCTATCATCATATAGGACATTCTATAAACCCCTAATCATAATAGTTGCTCTTTTATAAACCTTTTCTAGTGCTAGAATATCAGATTTGAGGTGAGGAGACCACATCTCTACACAGTATTCGAGATGTGGGCGTACCAAGGATTTATATAAGGGCTATAATATAGTCTCCGTCTTATTCTCTATCCCATTTTTAATGATTCCTAACATCCTGTTTGCTTGTTTGACCGCCTCTGCACACTGCGTGGACATCTTCAGAGAACTATCCACGATAACTCCAAGATCTTTTTCCTGACTCGTTGTAGCTAAATTAGCCCCCATCATGTTGTATGTATAGTTGGGGTTATTTTTTCCAATGTGCATTACTTTACATTTATCCACATTAAATTTCATTTGCCATTTTGTTGCCCAATCACTTAGTTTTGTGAGATCTTTTTGAAGTTCTTCACAATCTGCTTTGGTCTTAACTATCTTGAGCAGTTTAGTATCATCTGCAAACTTTGCCACCTCACTGTTTACCCCTTTCTCCAGATCATTTATGAATAAATTGAATAGGATTGGTCCTAGGACTGACCCTTGGGGAACACCACTAGTTACCCCTCTCCATTCTGAGAATTTACCATTAATTCCTACCCTTTGTTCCCTGTCCTTTAACCAGTTCTCAATCCATGAAAGGACCTTTCCTTTTATCCCATGACAGCTTAATTTACGTAAGAGCCTTTGGTGAGGGACCTTGTCAAAGGCTTTCTGGAAATCTAAGTACACTATGTCCACCGGATCCCCCTTGTCCACATGTTTGTTGACCCCTTCAAAGAACTCTAATAGATTAGTAAGACACGATTTCCCTTTACAGAAACCATGTTGACTATTGCTCAAGAGTTTATGTTTTTCTATGTGTCTGACAATTTTATTCTTTACTATTGTTTCAACTAATTTGCCCGGTACCGACGTTAGACTTACCGGTCTGTAATTGCCGGGATCACCCCTAGAGCCCTTTTTAAATATTGGCGTTACATTAGCTAACTTCCAGTCATTGGGTACCGAAGCCGATTTAAAGGACAGGTTACAAACCTTAGTTAATAGTTCCGCAACTTCACATTTGAGTTCTTTCAGAACTCTTGGGTGAATGCCACCATGCCTCTTGAATCTAATCTCTCTCCAGGACAGTCTGGATGGGAAATGGAAGTGACCATTCCAGAGAGCCTTTCAGGTGTTGGCTTCACATTAGGGGACTTCTCAATATGCATCTTATATTTCTAGAACTGCTGTCACTCATCTGGCTGTTTATGGAAGTTGACTTGATGGCAGCTCTCCTTCCTAAAGAACCCTAAAAAGATTTGTAGAGTACTTGACTAATGAATAAGAGGGGGTTTGCCTACTGCCCATGCAGAACAGAATACAACTATATATGCTGACAATAGATTTCCAAAGGGGTCGGCACGTCCATTCCAAATTTTTTAGGGGTCCACAAATGAAAAAAGGTTGAGAACGACTGCAATTAAAGATATTACCTCACCCATCTTGTCTCTCTAACAAATAAGATGACATTATTTCCATCCCAATGGTTTGTGATCTAAGAGCCAAAGCCTGTAATATTTACTCAGGTAAAACTCTCATTGATTTCAAAGGGAATTTGCATAGGTAAGAGCTACAAAACATGGCCTTAAGTTAGCTGAAATAATGGCAAATAAATAAATAACCACGTGAACGGGGCAGAAGGCTGACACAGTAATTTAGACTGTTTAGGTTTAGCTGCACTTGCTGGTTCAAAGTTTTTCAAAATATAATTCTAACCAAGTGTTTTATATTTCCTAATGCCAATAGAAGAGCAAGGGAAGAGGTCAGAAGTGAAAGGCAGTGTATTAACAAATGCATCTGTCCAGATACCTCGTCAAATGTTTAGACAGTTGTTTCCCATTTCATTTTCATTGCCATTAGCTGTCAAGGGGCAGTGACAAAGTACAGGACTGGAGGCCAGGGATTCCTCTTCGAACCCTGGCCTTGCCATTGAATTGTTGTGTGACTCTGGGCAAGTCATTTAACCGCTGTGCCTTCATTTCCTAGGAGGATAATATTTACCTATTTCAAAGCGGCACTGAAGATTAGCCACTATTTACAAAGTTCTTGGAACACGTAAAGTGCTAAATTTTATGAACTCTCTGGCTATCCTCATTGTGTATCAGTGATTTGCACCTTTCTACAATCAGTAAATATTATCACCAAATTTCAACTTGCATCACAGACCACTGTAGACTTACATAGCTAGCACTGATTTATAGTCTAAAGAATGGGAGTAATTACACACTTACGGCATTATAACTTTACAGCCCCCACATGTTTGGTTTGTGCCATTTAGTATGGTCTTTGTCTTCTTTTTTTTTTTTAAGTTCCCCTCAGCGTTTTCCCCTTTCAAGTGCATTAGTTACTATGGAAACCATGATGTCTTGGAATGACTAGAGCTTTGTCACACCCATAAGTGCAACATAAAGTCAGTTTTTATAGTAGTTTGAGATTAGACCCTGGTTTGGGAAACAAAGGCATTTACACAAGGGCTTCTGGCCATGTGTATGCTACAAATCTCTGGCCAGCACTAGGTTGCCTTTATGCCCATTGCCACTTCAATGCAATGAATTCTCTGGCTTGCCTTCATGACTTTACTCTTTTTTCAATGAGACCATCGTAGACTCTCCTACGGATTCTTGGTACCTTCTCTCCCACCGTGCACTGCGAACACAGACGCTGATACAAGACAGTGAGCAGTTTGAGGCTATACCTCAAAGCCTTGTGAAAAATCAGTTTCCCTTGGTATTTTAATTGCCAGCTCTGCCTATGATTGTCTTCCTTCACTGGCAGGCAATACATCAGCAGGAGCATTGTCAGCTTTTTGGGGGCAGAGACTGTGCTGTGCCTTCCTATGTGTCTGTATAGTGCCTAACACAAAAGGGATCCTGCCTGGTGTATTTCTGCAGTACAGACCGTAAATAGCAGCAATAGGGGAGACACCCTGCTGTGAACCCTGCGCCTGGCTCTTAGCTCTGGCTGTCACCCCGGGGCAGGTGGAGGGCTCCAGCTAGAGGCTTCTGGCTCCCTGTTCCTAGCTGGGCTGCTGGCCAGGTTCCCTAATTCAAGCGGGGCTGCTGCCTGGGCTCCCAGCTCCCCACTCCGAACCAGGCTGCCGCCTGGCTCCCTGCTCCTAGCCCGCCGCTGCCAAGGCTCCCTGCTCCAAGCTGGGCCTCTGTCCGGGTTCCCAGCTCCCCACTAGTGGCCCTGGGCCCCTGCTCCTAGCCAGGCTGCCACCAGGGCTCTCAGCAGGGAGCACTGTGCCCGGAGCCTTGGCTTCTGCTGGGCTCCCGGTGGGGAGTTGGCAGATGATGGAAGTGATGAGGAAGTTGGAGGATGATGAGGAGGAAGGGGGCTGTACAGTGGGGAGGGGGCTGATGGAAGTTGTAGTCCCCTGCTTTTCAGATGCATGACACATCACATCAAGTGCTCAATTAGTAGGGGCCTAAATCCCTCTTCTTCCTTCCACAGCACTATCATCATCTCCACAACATTTCCAACTCTTTGCTGGCACAAGATACTGCGGTCAGATCTTGGGACCAATATCCATTGCATAACAAAGGAAAACCTTATACCATCTTGTCACAAGATCAGCACCTTCACAATTAAAATATCTCAGACCCTTATCGAATTGCACTTGCAATTAAAACAGGAAAGGTAGAGGACCCTAGCATCTAGAGAGCCCATTCTCCACCCTCATTCATGTTGACTATTAGCTTACTCCTTGGGTAGACTCAATGATTGCTACGGAACTTCTCAAGGAGTAATGTACTGCTCAAGAGGAAAATAGATGGCAGAATCTGCCCCCTAATTTGTGTCTTGGTGTCAATGTTGTTGATTTCTGTCAACGGTGAATAGAAGCCTAAGGTTTATATTCTTATTCAATACAACATGAAATACTACTTATGGGAAAAACGATCATTCTGAAGCCCCATTAATAGTGGATTTTAAACAAATGAGTCAGCAAACAGTTGCAGCACAGCTCCAGGGGGCTGGGGGGATTATACATTTCAAAGATCAGATCATTAGCAAGTAGAAAAAATGCTCAAGAGACCTTAACAATTTCATCTTATTTTGCACCACAAAAATATAAATAATTCAATAAAAAGACCAGCTGGATTTGCATAATACAAGTTCTCGTGTTCCCGACTGGCATGGCATTGTGGAGAGCGGCAGTGGTCACTGCTGCGAGAGTGGATTTTAACATGAAGTTGGGATTGCAGCCCCCAGAATGGGACACGACTGAAGAGGGAGGGAACAAGAAGCTGCAGGGCCTGCACAGGCCCAGGCATTGGCTCACTCCCTCTCCTTCCCTCCCAGATCTACGGAAAGTGTCAATCTTGGCAACCGTTCAGAAAAGGAGGAAAGGTCGCGCATATATTAAGAATTAAAAACCAGAAATAAAATAAGACTAAATACACACATCAAACGCAGCAGCCTTTTAGCTGGAACTTACCTTTCTCTGAGAAGGATGTCAGAAGGATTTTATATTTTGAAATTAGTTACCTGGGTTAAACCTTATCATTATGAGCCCTCATTACAGGTTACCATTAATCACTTAAGACCTATTTATAGTAGCAGCTGCGGAAGGGATTAAAAAGAAGCAGCCTCGTAGAGATTTTCTATCTGGAAAAGAATCCAATTTCTAGAAATAAGACGTTACTCTGACCCCTGGCTCCCCATCCTCAGAGCAGGTTTGTCTAGGCCTGGTCTACACGACACAGTTAGGTCGACATAAACTGCCTTCCACTGACCTCGCTGGGGAAGTGTTTTTGCTTAAATTTAGCTCCTGCCGACATAAGTGCTTCTCTCTGCTGCTTTAGTACCCGAGCGGCACAGGGTCAAGGCTGATGTAATTAGATCGATGCACTGTCAGTGTAGATGCTCTGACTGTTAATGGCCTGCAGGAGCCATTCCACAATGCCCTACACTGACAATACAATCAACACAAGTGCTCCTGGTGAGGACACGCACTGCTGACACAAGTAGCCAAGTGCGCACACACAAGCAATTTAATAACTGCAGTGGCTGGATGCCGATGTCAGTTAGGTTGACATCATTTTGTAGCGTAGTCATGGCCTAAACCAAGAGTGGCCAAACTGCAGCCTGCAGGCAAAACACAAACCTGCCAAGTTCTACGAATGTGGCTCATGGCCACCTCATCTTTATTGCAGATGGCACACTGCACCTGGAGCAGGAGGGAATGCTGAGTGCTTTCTGAATCACGTAATATGGCAAGAATAGGACAGCTGCAACTTAATACATTTTGTGTAAATTAGGGTCTCAGTCATGGAAACACTTACCCGCCTGCATAAGATCAGGGCTGAGGTGTGACTCTCGCTCCTGGCAACATGCCAATGGAACTAGCTCGCTCTCTGATTTCAGATGAAATCAGAAAAGAATTCAATTTAAATGTAAAGATCTTTTCTCCTGTTACACTTCATACTTTGTATGCACACACAAACACACCTATACTTGCATTTTTACACACACACATATATATATATATTGCTGCACACTGAATGAGACAGGAGTCCTGTGGAAAAAATAATATGTGATCTTTTAATTTAATGACTAGCATAATTCATATGCACAAGGGGCAGAATTAAGGGTGCATTAATCTGCCATTTTCTAACATTTGGCTTTGATTTGTGTCTGCAAATTTGTGAACAATAATTTCAAATGCAACCTAAGTCATTTAGACATGTAAACACCTGATTGCACCTACAAATCAAGTACATAGGCTTTTAAATTAACTAAATTGCTCCTGAAAACAATTGCAGGCATGGAAAAGAGGCCAGTATATGAAAAATTTATCTTATAATCTTAATTTTTGTTCAGCATCTTTTTATAGGGGAAAGAAAAGTCAAACTATGCTAAATGGCTTCTCAGAGTAAGCACAAATCTTCAGCAGAGAGAATTACAAAAGCTGAATGGACGAGAAAAGGGAGTGGTGTTTTTATTTCCCCACTCACACTATACACATTCAATTCCTTACTTAGGTTTACTAAACTTTCCTCCATCTCTATTTAGCTCTCCTGAAATGGCTCTTAAGTCTGGCTTGTTCATGTCAAGTATCATGGAGCTGAAGCTGTTTTATTATATTCACTGCAAGTAATTGGAGCTCCTCTTCGTGCTGCAGTGGCTTTTTTTTTTTTTAAAACATACACAAAGCCCCCTTCTCCTTCCTGGGTCTGTTCCCGGCGTGTCAATGAGGCACACAGCAGTAAGTGCTCCATGATCTAAAGTGTACTTGGCTCATTCTCTTGCTTCAGATGGGAGGTGCACGTCTCTCCGTGTCTCAAGCCTTTCCCCTCCTTTGAGAGACATGCTCACATTACAGAGTAACAATAAGTTTAAAAAGCTGATTTTGACACTCTCTCTCCTATTTCAATACCATTATGTCTGACACTGCATGACAAGCTGTGATGGGACATCACGCCTAACATCAGATGAAGAACCAGCTCATGCCCAGGTCCCTGTGTCTTTGCTGGAACCAGTCTGGCTCACCTGCGTGTTAGCATTGTTAAAACAGGTATTAGAATGATAAGAATGTGGTTAGTGTTTAGACTTTAATGAATGCTTGTGAGTTGCTGCAGGCAGCAAGCTTACTTCTAGCATCTGTATCCCATATTGTAAGGTGACATTTGAGCACTGGCATTGTAAACCTTTGTGACTGTGTAAATCACCAAACTGGAGAGAGACGAAATGCTGGTCTCCAGCAGAGGCTATGTCCTGCCCCAAAAGGAAGGGCCATCAACACCAGATAGATGAGAGTGGAACATTAAAAAGGACAAAAGACTTTGCTGTTTACTTCCCCACCATGCAGATGTGTCTTGCAAGTGGATCCTTCCCATCAGCTGAGTTTGCTGCTCAGAGCACATGGGGGGAAGGGAATAAAACCCCTACCAAGGAGGAACTGCTTGGACTCTGGGGGGCAAGGTTTTCTAGGCATAAGCAAGGGATCACCAGCTTCTTAGTCTGGGTTGGCCCTAAAGGTCATATGAAAATATACCTATCTCATAGAGCTGGAGGGGACCTTGAAAGGTCATTGAGTCCAGCCCCTGCCTTCACTAGCAGGACCAAGTACTGATTTTGCCCCAGATCCCTAAGTGGCCCCCTCAAGGACTGAGCTCATAACCCTGAGTTTAGCAGGCCAATGCTCAAACCACTGAGCTATCCCTCCCCCCAGAACTCAATGATTGCTACACACATTCACCCTTAGTATTAGTTTCTGTACAATCTGACTTGCCCATTGATGATCTTTTGCCTCCCACATTTTCCAGCACTGTAAAATCTTCCTGTCCACTCTAACACATTGTCTGTCTGCAGGGCCGGCTCCAAGATTTTTGCCGCCCCAAGCAAAACAAAAATTCCCGCGCCCCCCGGCCCCGCCCCAAATCTGCCCTTTCCCCACCCCATTCCAACCCCTTCCCCAAATTCCCAGCCCCGCCTACTCCCCCGGGCACACTGCATTTCCCTTCCTACCCCTCCCCTCCCAGGCAAGCCTGGGAGGGAGGGAGGAGGGAAAAGCAGAGCAGCGGCATGCACAGGGGAGGAGGCGGAGGTGAGCTGGGGGAGGGAGCGGTTCCTCTGTCCCTCCAGGGTTACTTCCTGCGGCCCTCCCCGTGCCCCCCACTGCCGCAGCTCACCTCCGCCTGCTCCCCTGAGCACGTCGCCGCCGCGCCGCTTCTCCCCCTCCCTGCCAGGCTTGCCGCAAAACAGCTGATTCTGGGAGGGAGGGGGGAGAAGCAGAGCAGCCGTGCACTCAGGGGAGCAGGAGGCAGTGGAGCGCAGGTGAGCTGGGAGGGAGCGGTTCCTCTGCCTCCTCCCCCCCAGGGTTACTTCCTGCGGCCCTCCCCGCACCCCCCACCGCCGCAGCTCACCTCCGCTCAGGGCCAGCTCCTGGCTTTTTGTGCCCCAAGCAAAAAAAAAAAAAAAAAGGAGCCAGAGTGCCGCCCCAAGCACATGCTTGGAGTGCTGGTGCCTAGAGCTGGCCCTGCCTGTCTGAGACTATCAACATACTAGAAGAAACACTTTTCTGCTATTTGCCTGTTTTATAAGTCAGCCTCCCTTCCTCACCTCCAGTTGAGGAACATCATCATCAGCAAAACAATAGAAGTAAAGACTAAAAGTTGGATGACTAGAAGTTAGCTAATGTAACGCCAATATTTAAAAAGGGCTCTAGGGGTGATCCCGGCAATTACAGACCAGTAAGTCTAATGTCGGTACTGGGCAAATTAGTCAAAACAATAGTTAAGAATAAAATTGTCAGACACATAGAAAAACAAACTGTTGAGCAATAGTCAACATGGTTTCTGTAAAGGGAAATCGTGTCTTACTAATCTATTAGAATTCTTTGAAGGGGTCAACAAACCTGTGGACAAGGGGGATCCGGTGGACATAGTGTACTTAGATTTCCAGAAGGCCTTTGACAAGGTCCCTCACCAAAGGCTCGTACGTAAATTAAGTTGTCATGGGATAAAAGGGAAGGCCCTTTCATGGACTGAGAACTGGTTAAAAGACAGGGAACAAAGGGAAGGAATTAATGGTAAATTCTCAGAATGGAGAGGGGTAACTAGTGGTGTTCCCCAAGGGTCAGTCCTAGGACCAATCCTATTCAATTTATTCATAAATGATCTGGAGAAAGGGGTAAACAGTGAGGTGGCAAAGTTTGCAGATGATACTAAACTACTCAAGATAGTTAAGACCAAAGCAGATTGAGAAGAACTTCAAAAAGATCTCACAAAACTAAGTGATTGGGCAACAAAATGGCAAATGAAATTTAATGTGGATAAATGTAAAGTAATGCACATTGGAAAAAATAACCCCAACTATACATACAATATGATGGGGGCTAATTTAGCTACAACGAGTCAGGAAAAAGATCTTGGAGTCATCCAAGTTCTCTGAAGATGTCCACGCAGTGTGCAGAGGTGGTCAAAAAAGCAAACAGGATGTTAGGAATCATTAAAAGGGGATAGAGAATAAGACTGAGAATATATTATTGCCCTTATATAAATCGATGGTACACCCACACCTCGAATACTGTGTACAGATGTGGTCTCCTCACCTCAAAAAAGATATTCTAGCACTAGAAAAGGTTCAGAAAAGGGCAACTAAAATGATTAGGGGTTTGGAGAGGGTCCCATATGAGGAAAGATTAAAGAGGCTAGGACTCTTCAGCTTGGAAAAGAGAAGACTAAGGGGGGACATGATAGAGGTATATAAAATCATGAGTGATGTTGAGAAAGTGGATAAGGAAAAGTTATTTACTTATTCCCATAATACAAGAACTAGGGGTCACCAAATGAAATTAATAGGCAGCAGGTTTAAAACAAATAAAAGGAAGTTCTTCATGCAGCGCACAGTCAACTTGTGGAACTCCTTACCTGAGGAGGTTGTGAAGGCTAGGACTATAACAATGTTTAAAAGGGGACTGGATAAATTCATGGTGGCTAAGTCCATAAATGGCCATTAGCCAGGATGGGTAAGAATGGTGTCCCTAGCCTCTGTTCGTCAGAGGATGGAGATGGATGGCAGGAGAGAGATCACTCGATCATTGCCTGTTAGGTTCACTCCCTCTGGGGCACCTGGCATTGGCCACTGTCGGTAGACAGATACTGGGCTAGATGGACCTTTGGTCTGACCCGGTACGGCCATTCTTATGTTCTTATTATGTTCTTATGTAGAAACGACAGTAGCAAAAATAATAGTACCCCTCCCCCAGCATTTATCCACTCTCCTCTTTCATTCAAACAATCCTCTTCCCTCCCTCACTATAATCCCAAGCTTCACCCCTTGACCTCTGCAGACTCCACCCCCACTAACAACAAGTTTTCATATACATATTTTAAAGTTACAAAAAAGGACAAGGAATTAACATGCCATGTACTAGCATTATTCTCCACCAATGGTTACAATGCCGGTTCCTGCCCAGCCTCTGATCACTTGCTTGTATGTTGTATCCCATTCCTCTATCCTTGGTTTGATTTTGTCTTCTAGGCTATAAGTTCTTAGGGTCAGGAACAAGCTGTGTGTGTGTGCACACATCCATGTCCACACTATGCCCAGCACAATGGGTCTCAGCCTCTGATTGGGCCAGGGTATTACCACAATATAAATATTAACTAATACTAAGATTAAGTACAATCATTCTGTATGAAAGTTACACAAATAGATTGTGTTGTACTGTAATTTAAGATACGTCTCTATTGCCAAGAAAGCTCAGCTAGTTAGCGACGTGAAGGGCAGGGACAGGAAATGGCTCAATGAAGACTGGTTTGCTTGACCTGAAATGCATCGGGGTAAAGGGGAAAACTAAAACTTATGTGCAAGCTCATTTGCTACAATACAAATTTCTTTAAACTACTTGAAATTTCAGTACAGTACGGAAGTCAAACTAATACGAAGTCAGTCTGATACAATGTATGATCCTCAGTGTCTCACAAAGAAACTAGAGAGATACTGGGAAGAGAGTAATTGGGCAGGCAAATGCAGCAGCCATTATGTATTCAGCAGTAGCTCACACTCATGGAAACCCAACTCACTGAGAGGGCATCTCGGCGAGGGCACTGGACTTATTCCCCAAGTAGCTAAAAGGGCCACGGAAACGTTACGTTTCCGCTCTGCAGTTTTCAAACACTGGCAGACATGGCCTCAGTGTAAAGTCTTATCTGAGGAATGGCACTTACCCGTGCAGCCCCCACTTCTGCCTGGTGCTATGTGCCTGAACCACAGTGCTGGGATGGGATGGGATGGGATGGGAAGGAACAGCCTTCTGGCCCAGGGGTGCAATTCTGACCAACGCTTCCCTTTTTCATTATTTCACATTTATGAATTCAGGTACATGTTGTCAACTGTGGTTTTTCTTCTTCGTTTTACAATAAAAAAAGGTTATTTATGTTAACCAGAAATGTTCAAGAAATTTTTTCCTTTTATTGTCCCAACAAGTGGAACCATTCCTTTATGTGCTTTAACTTGCAAAGAATTCACGTGTACTGAAGTACCTGTGAAAAATCATCCAAACTCTAGTTCATAACCAGACTTACTCTGAAGTAAATGTTTCAATCTGAAACTAAGATCAGTAAAATGGGAATATTTAGAGACCCTCCCAAATCAGTCCTAATCCACTTACTCCTGTATGAAACCTGGGTTTTATTGTCCTCTGTGGCACATTAGCCACGGCTATCTCTTTAAATAGACCTTAAACTTCCTGTCTCCTTTTTACGCATTACAGTAAAATGTACAAGAACAATCACATAAAGGAACGCAGAAAAAGCTTATTACTTCAGCAGACTAATAACCTTTCTGAAGCATTAATAAACCCTCCCTCTAAATCTAAAGCAGGGCTGTTATCATGGCAACGGAATGAAAGAGGCACTTTCTCCATACATTTTCTGTCTCCCAAGCACATGGAAGGCAGCCAGGTAGCAGATGGCTTGTGTGGACAATTACCTTCATTTTGCTGCAGCATGTTTAAATAAAACAAACTCTGTCCTCTTCATTACCAATTTTCAGAATCACTGCTCACATATTGCTCAGAAAACAGCACGAGAAAGGTACTTTAGACAGATAGAAGAGAGTACTTTAGAATGGATTTCTGGCATCCTGACAGCAATATACAGTATAAGGTCTGTGTATTTTAAAAATAAAATACCTCCCCCCCGAAACCACCCAACAATGTTCTATTTTGGGCCTTTGTTGGCACTGGCTTCTTTAGAACAACACAGCTGTCTAATCAACTGTTGGAGTGAAAAGAGCAGACAGCATCGATGGGATTATTAGACAGTATATTGTCTGTCACACTGAAAGGTTTGTATTTAATTGTGCAGAATCACATAATTAAATTAGATACACAAAAATACATTTAAATAACACTTGGGTTGTGACACAGGAAATCTGAAAGGAAGGGCTGCTATTGCGACCTTCCCTTGTGGTGTGGAGCAAAGACCCGCCGAGGGAGGCAGGCAGCAGAATAGTGTGCATGAAGGACTCAGCAGCAGCCTTACTGGCAAACTTCTTTTTAAATTCTAGTATAAATTAAAACCAGCTAATACGGTTTTAAAAATGTGGTTCCCACCCTCCCTGCCACTCTCACCCCCCACCTTGGTCTCTTACAGAGAGAGTCTTCACACTAAATTACAGGCCAGAGCAAATTATTAAGGAAGAGTTATAGTCTAACCCCCCTGAAAAGGCGGGTGGGGATTCGTGGTAACGCTCACACAAACTTCACCATAATGATTAACTTCTGTGTAACAAAAACTGCTGACTTGCCATAAATAAAGGAGTGTGTTCTGTGATCTTCAAAGTTGAGCTATCACTTTGATAGAGTCCCAGTCTGACATCCCAAGGGCAGGTCTACCAGTGCAAATGGCTAGTTTCTATGACACACAGACTCATGAAGATTGGAAGGGACCCTCAGTGGAATGTGCAGTTAATTCCTCACCACTGGTTTTTTTTTTTTTTTTTTTTTTTTTATTGTCAAATAACTTCCCCAAGGAAGCGAGGCATTTATTGTATTGTAAGAGCATTCAGACAGGATCTTTGGTGTCACATTAAAAAAGGGGGGTGCGCGCAAGGGAGCTCTCATGGAAAACACGAGTGGCCCACCCAGCGGAGGGGCTATAGTACAGAGGCACAATCCAATATGAACAGGTAATGATACAGCCAGGGCACGGGGCCCCGCGCTAGGCTGATTTCACTCTTCCTAAACCACTCACAGATGGACATCTAGTCTAAGCCTTGAGTATCTCCACTCCTTTCCTGAGCACCTTATTCTATTGCCCAGCTGCTGTTATAATTCACTTTTCGATTTACTACTCTGAAACATTAATATCACTTATTCAAACCAGGGATAATCCCAGGCAATTTTCAGACAGAAAATGAACATTTAAGTATAGTACACACGTCAAACCTGGCAAGCTGATAAAGAGGGAACTGACCTTCATTCTAGGGTGGAAGAGGACAGCAATTAGGGAACACTTCTGAGAGTTTGCAACAGACAAAATATAACCTGCACATTTTCTTGTATTTTCCCCCTCCCCCGTTAGGGAGGATGAGATATTTAACAGGACCATGCACACTCTGCAGAATTAAACACCATGTCTTCTGAAGGGAGAAGAGTAACTGGAAAACAATTTTCAGTGAACTCTAGACTAGAAAGGGGAAAAGAGAACAGAAAGCTCAGCGTGGCCATACCATAGTGATTCTTCTGCTAATCACACACAGTGATCGCTTTTAGAAAATCAGCATTTGTCAGCAGTTACCACATAGTGGCATCTGAGAGTCATCACAGCTTTTCTTTATCCTTAGAATAGGAAATTGCTGTGCTAGCTGTTGGAAAATTCTTACTTTTTAATGACAACCATCGTAGAGCTTAAGTCCTCCTTCCTTGTTGTCCACATTGGACTTTCTCTAGACACCTGCTGCTCTGATTTTGTTCAATAGCTCAGCTGCAGATTTGAAATCCCCAAAGAAATGGGTCTGTATCTCCCCACAACATTGCTGGATATAAGACAGCTACGTCAACCCTTTCATCCATAAAGTGTTGTTTGTTTTCATTCCTTTCTTTCCCCCTGGCTGTAGGAGGGAGAGCTGGGATCAGGAAACAATCAAATCTTGGTTACCACATAGACTGTCTTTTTCTCTAGCTTCATATTGTTTTTGCTTTCATCCATCCTTTCCACAGTTATAGGGTGTGTGCTGTCCCCCTTCAGCTGGGCCCCTTGCAGGAACAGCATCCAATATATAACATTGCTCTCTCCACCAATAGCTAGGATTTCCTTTTAAATCCTGCTGGGTTTGCTCTCTTATTTGCAGAGGTTCCCAGGGCTCTTAAAATTTTAATTCCCATAAGATTCCCCAGCTGACTTCTATTACACAAGACAGAAAGCCATTGTTATCTTTCAAAATTATCTTACTTTTGTTTCCAGGCTTCTCAGCTGACATCACCCTATAACTTGTTAACGATCTAAGTCAAAAAGTTTTCCACCTTGTTTTCCAAAGTTAGCACTGCCTTTCTGTTAACCATTTTATTATGGAGCAGACCCAAAGAAGCCCTTTCAGCCTTTGTGTTATAGCATCTGTCCTGGGAGGGGGTCTGAGAACAGTCCTGTTGTCACACCTGAATACTGGATGCATGTAAACAGATAGCTAGATCAAGCCCTAATACAGGAGGTTACTCATCTTCCTAGTGCATACTTGGAAATGGGAGGACCTAATCATGTGACAGATATTGACCTATGAATATTTGCATGTTATATTTTGTCATTAAATAACTAGATTGTGCTCTTGTAATTAAAGACTGTCATAATGCATTAGCACAAGGGTGCAGAGTTAAGGTTGTGCATGCAATTTAACTTGGTCATTTCCTAATTTATGAGTAACTCAGCTATAAACAATGTTTTCTTAACACGGGGGATTTGAAAAATTGAATTTCCTAGGTTTGTTTGTATTTTTTAAACAATAAAAGCTTTCTACAGACAGAAAATCAAAATGTGGAAGAGTTTACAAGTAAGGAGGCCCAGAATCTACCAAAAGAATCAGAACATCTGAATGTATTAAAAGAGGATACTTTGAGGGAAAGTTCCTATTTCAGAGGAAGGACACATGTCAGAAAAGCATTAACATTGAAACCATAATATCTGTTTGTTATTCTCAAAGAAGATGGTTTCCTACAACACAGGGAACTGATGGGCAGGATGCCCTGGGAGGCTAATATGAGGAGGAAAGGAGTCCAGGAGAGCTGGCTGTATTTTAAAGAAGCCTTATTGAGGGCACAGGAACAAACCATCCTGATGTGCAGAAATAGCAGCAAATATGGCAGACGAAAAGCTTGGCTTCACAGAGAAATCTTCGGTGAGTTCGAACACAAAAAGGAAGCTTACAAGAAGTGGAAACTTGGACAGATGACTAGGGAGTCCATGGGGCCAGATGTAATGCATCCAAGGGTGCTGAGGGAGTTGGTTGATGTGATTGCAGAGCCATTGGCCATTATCTTTGAAAACTCGTGGCGATCTGGGGAGGATGATTTGAAGAAGGCAAATATAGTGCCAGCCTCTAAAAAAGGGAAGAAGGAGAATCTGGGGAACTACAGACTCGTCAGTCTCACTTCTGTCCCTGGAAAAATCATGGAGCAGGTCCTCAAGGAATCCATTTTGAAGCACTTGGAGGAGAGGAAGGTGATCAGGAACAGTCAACATGGATTCACCATGGGCAAGTCATGTCTTATCAACCTGATTGCCTTCTATGATGAGGCACCTGGCTCTGTGAATATGGGGAAAGCGGTGGACGTGATATATCTTGACTTTAGCAAAGCTTCTGATATGGTCTCCCACAGTATTCTTGCCAGCAAGTTTAAAAAGTATGGGCTGGATGAATGGACTGTAAGGTGGATAGAAAGCTGGCTAGATCGTCAGGCTCAACGGGTAGTGATCAATGGCTCGATGTCTAGTTGCCAGCCGGCATCAAGCAGAGTGCCCTAGGGGTCAGTCCTGGGGCTGGTTTTGTTCAACATCTTAATTACTGATCTGGATGATGGGATTAATTGCACCCTCAGCAAGTTCGTGGATGACACTAAGCTGGGCGGAGAGGTAGATACACTGGAGGGTAGGGATAGTGTCCAGAGTGACCTAGACAAACTGGAGGATTGTGCCAAAAGAAATCTGATGAGGTTCAACAAGGACAAGTGCAAAGTCCTGCACTTTGGACGGAAGAATCCCATGCACCGCAACAGCCTGGGGACCGACTGGCTAAGCAGCAGTTCTGCAGAAACGGACCTGGGGATTACCGTGGATGAGAAGCTGGAAATGAGTCAGCAGTGTGCCCTTGTTGCCAAGAAGGCTAACGGCATTTTGGGCTGCATTAGTAGGAGCATTGCCAGCAGATCGAAGGATGTGATCATTCCCCTCTATTGCGGCCAGTTTTGGTCCTTCCCCACTACAGAAAGGATGTGGACAAATTGGAGAGAGTCCAGCGGAGGGCAATGAAAATGATTAGGGGGCTGGGGCACATGACTTATGAGGAGAGGCTGAAGGAACTGGGTTTATTTAGTCTGCAGAAGAGAAGAGTGAGGGGGGATTTGATAGCAGCCTTCAACTACTTGAAGGGAGGTTCCAAAGAGGATGGAGCTCGGCTGTTCTCAGTGGTGGCAGATAACAGAACAAGGAGCAATGGTCTCAAGTTGCAGTGGGGGAGGTTTAGGTTGGATATTAGGAAAAATGTTTTCACTAGGAGGGTGGTGAAGCACTAGAATGGGTTCCCTAGGGAGGTGGTGGAATCTCCTTCCTTAGAGGTTTTTAAGGCCCGGCTTGACAAAGCCCTGGCTGGGATGATTTAGTTGGGGATTGGTCCTGCTTTGAGCAGGGGGTTGGACTATATGACCTCCTGAGGTCTCTTCCAACCCTAATCTTCTATGATTCTATGACTCTCAATAGGGATCTGCAGAGGCAATTTCACACAGGAGAAAGGAAGGTTAATTATCTGTAACAGGAATTTTCTGACTATAGCACCTCTTCTGAGCTTCACCAGCATCCCCCGTCTAGCAAGCCATGAAGCGTTACCCCTAGAGTGAGGCTCCTCTGATTAAGGAGAATTTGTCCGTAGTTCTAATTCCAAGTTGAGCCCTTGAGTATTTACAGAAGCACATGAAGGGAAAGTATGTGGACTATTCCTCCAGGATACTTACATGGAGTGGCTTTGAAAATGACTACAGATTAGGTCAGACCATTTAGTTTACTAGAATGTTGAGTAAGAAAGCTGAAGATGCTGCTTCAAAATCCATGAAAAGAGAAAATAGTTAATTAGATTCACAGGAGTGGCTGAATAATATCCTAAATGTATGTATTATCTAAATAAAAGGATACACTACCTACAGGGACAAACTCATCCTTGGTGTAAATCCATGAATGTAGTGTCCAAGAGGGAGAGGGGACTGGTCAAAAGAGGACTCAAGATTTAGGCACAGTGAAGCTTTGCTGATCCCTAAACATGTGGCTAAGGAGCTTGAATTTGTTGGGAAAAGGGAGAGGAAGCCAATGAACAGAGAACGTGAGCGAGGATTGAAAACTCAGGAAAATATTTAAATTCTTCATGGCTTCCGTCATGTCCTGGAACATTTCTTTCCATTTTTTTTATGCAGTCCTAAAGGATACTTTGGCCTGCACTTGGGAAGCTCTGTGCTGGTGCAGTGACAGTGCCAAAGCAGGTGTTGCTGTAGTCTAGGTTGCTGCCAGAATAATAAAGTACAGTGCTGGTACCATGTAAATGGCTGAAGCTGGCATGATTAAGCCAGAAATATGTACTGCAGCCACACACGTGTGTTGCAGTGTTGGCCCTCAACTTGAGTTTGGGGGCCAGCAGTAGCACAGAACATATAAAAGCCAGAGCCAAATGCTCCTTTGGTGGTGCAGGAGCCAAAATCCGCCTGTGGCTTGAAGAAATAACGTATTATTCAAAGACGAGCTCTCTGCTGCCTCTAAAATGGATACTGCTGACCAATTATAGAAGGCCTTTCAGAAGCTGCATTAGGGAGGGTACCGTGACTTTCTTTCTCATTTGATATGAGCCAAAAAGAAAGGCCTGGCTGCCTAGTCCAAGAAGTTAAAGAAGGAAATAGTCAGGAAATGTGAATCCTCCTTTAACTACTCATCCTAAAGGAAATCTAAAATCAGTCTTTTAACCCTATCTTTTCCGGCTCTAAATAAAATCTTGGGTCACCAAAGCAAGGGAAAAACTAGTATAGGGAACAGAATACTTGGTACATCACCAATCCAGATCAGGAAAGTCAAAACCACTGGTGAAACAGTCATATTGTTTCTATTCAGCCTCAAATACAGGAGAAATTCCCTTGAAACAAAGCCATTCGTCAACCGATTAAGAACACACACGGCCGTTTTCCTAGAAAAGTTGACAGAGTGATGGCGATACATGTTGTGAAAGTGACTTCAACAGTCATGCTGACAGTGTCTCTCTGTCACTCAGAGCCAAACTTCCAAGTACCTTTTACACCTTTGGTTTCTCTCAGATAAACTGTGGACTACACACACAGCTAGTTATACTCTGGACCTGATCTTCAGACTGGGCATTGAGGCAGAATGCAAAAATATTATTCCCCTGTTAGACGGTCTTAGAGATGCAGCTCACTTTGATGTATTATCAGACCAAACTGCACTTGCATAAACCCTGCTTTGAGATGGTGCATCATGTCTGCACTCTGGGTCTGGACAGAGAGTGTGCATGGGTGTGGGGAAACAGAGAACAAACTGGGGTGAGGGAGGTAATCCTGGATGACACCATTCACCTCCAAGAGATATAAAGTTACAATACAGTTAGCAGCAGAGCAGTTTATGCTCAGATGGGTTCTTGTGCTATTTTAGACCAAATCTAGGTGATTCTGCTACAGACAATGTGCTTTAGCAAGACGTGCCAGGACCCGCTAGCAAAGGAGAGCGCCGAGGAGGAAATGAGGTGGAAAGAGGGAGAGCAGCTTGCACGGGAAAGGGCCAAAAGACAGCAATACACGCTGCACGGCAGATGACAAAAGTAGCCCCAAATGGCTGCCGTGTGCTAGCAACCCTTTCCCCAGTGAAATGGATTTCATGAGACCTCAAGTAATCCCACGCTGACATTTCCTTATCACTATTAATAAGGGCCATGTGCCATACGAACCAATGCTAGATCCAGATACCATTCATGTGGCTTTGATTAGTCCCCCATGCTTGTATAATGACTGGAAGAAAAGTGTTATGGATACATATACAAATGCACTTAGTACTGATTTCTCTGCAAGTACAGTAATAATAATACCATCTAACTCATCCGGGACGTCTGCAGTGGAACAAGGAATTGAATATGAATCTCCCAAGTCCTAGGCTACTGCCCAAACCACTGGGCCATCCTGTTAGCAGTATCACAGAGCTCTATTTTATTGGATGTTTAAAAATGTGCTATGTGAATATGACACTGGTGTAAGGTGCACAACTTCTAGTACTGAAGAAAGAAGTAATCTAATCACAGAATAGGAACAGCTGCAGTGTAAATTTCTTCCACACTAATGTGTGTCTACTTGCAGTGAGAAGCAACACTGTTCACTGGAACAAGCTCTGGATCAGAAGCCAGGGACTTTGGATTTCTAATTCCAGTTTTGTCATTAACTTGCTATTTGGTCTTGAACATGTAACAATCTCTCACTCTCAGTCTTCCCAATTTCTGAAATGGACACAACAATATTTATTTACTTAACTCAGAGATGTTGTGAGGATTAATTGTATGAAGTGTTTTAAAGATTTTAAATGCTATAAAAGCATTACGTGTTATCATTATCTGTCCATGGCATATATAATGCATCAGTGTTTAGTCACCATCCCAGGTAGGGAGCAATAAAAGCAGCTCATGCTCTCAGGGGATGAGTATGCAATGACTCATGCTCCCAGGGGATGAGTATGCAATGACTCATGCTCCCAGGGGATGAGCATGCTTTGCCTACATCACTCCTGGCTGCTAGGTCAGACCTGCAACTTGGCATTTATAATGAGCAATTCTATTGTTGAAGAGACAGTCCCTATGAGTGCAAGTTCTGCCTTTATACCTAATTCAGTGTGTGGCCTCTGCTGAGATAGTGAACAAAGGGGGCTGTGATAGGCATTTCCATTACATGGAACCACTAGGAACCAGGCTTATAGCAAATGTCTTCTTGTTACAATTGACCTGGACTGGTCTTGAATTGGTGGCCTAGAAAGCTCCATATCCTATTCCTCACAGCCAGGCAGTGCATATTGCAGGAAATACAACGAATCTGAATCCTTAAATAATGGTGTTACACATTCAGATGTATAAAGGTAACAAAAACTGCTATTAATGGCAGAGAGGTGTAATCTGACCCAGAATGGCAGTAGTAGATTTTATTTAGAGCCAGGCTACTGGAAGGACGTGTACAGAATAAAATCCAACCATGGTAACAGGTGGGCGTACAGCTGAATTGTCTCTTACAAAAGTCACATTTTATGATGTAATTGTTGCAAAAAGCAATTGGTTAAATAACTGTTTAGATTGTGTGGTATCAATCTCCTTCACGTGACATCCACCCCTACAGAGGGTTCCATTGACGAATATCCATTACCTCATCATGGAGCAAGTCTTGTTTTATGCATGTGCCTATGACTACGAAGTACGTTGCCAGGGTGAGGGATGGAAACAGTATAAACTTTTTTAAAGTCTTCTTCTACCGTACCAACTCACAGAGTGCATGAACAATAGCATGTACTGCTTCAGGGCTGCTATTTCTGTCAGCCAGAGGATTTATGTAGCTTATACAGAACCTTTTCAAACCAGCACTTCCTCCCCCTACCCCCGCCATATTATCGTAGGTATTTACTGTGGAAGTTTCAACTTACTACACCTCCTGTAAGAACTGAAAGCCTGATACTTTTAGTGGAAGGGTGGGGACAGGAGACTGTGGTTTTTATTTTTATAACTTGTTGTTTTTTTAAAATAACCACATTGTTAATGGCCATTTTGTTTTGGAAGTGAAAAGAGGGGAAATTTGTTTACGTTGACCGTCCGCAGGCACAGCCCCCTGAAGCTCCCAGTGGCCAGGGACATGCTGGCCACCACTTCCTGCAGTTCCCATTGGCTGGGGATGGTGAACCGCAGCCACTGGGAGCTGCGGGGGGATGTTCCTGTGGACAGTCAATGTAAACAAAATGTCTTGAGGCCCGCCAGTAGATTACCCTGATGGGCCGTGTGCCAAAGGTTGCCGCCCCTTGATATAGAAACATATAAAGCCCTTTTCCAAAGGCTCCTGTTGCTGTTATATGTTTTGAAATTATTAGCAACAAATTGGAATAATAAATAATATTTTTAGGGTAAACCAAGTCTCATAACTCATCACTTCTCTGATTATATGTGACCCTTCTAGCATGACCAGCTCAGGACTCTCCCTAAACTGTCCATGATAAAACTATTGTACCACCATAACTTTGCACAGAAGTGAATTCTAGAGTGGAGGGTCTTAATCAGTTTCAGTTCTAGCCCTGTTTTCACATACAATATGTACATTTTAAAAAAAATCATTGGCTAGGATTAAAATTTCTATTCTGGGTCTCTTTCTGAAGGTGAATCTGGTTTGAAAATTTGAGCAATCCCTCCTGCTGTTTTTGAGTTCCAAAGATTAAAACAATTCTAGCCACACTTCTTTTGTACAGAGCTGTGTTAAAAATGACAGCAGCTTGAAAGTTGAAACTTGGCAGTGGGCATAGTTCTCAGTGAGGGAAAGGTTTGAAAAACATGAATTTGAACAAAGTCATGCCTATTTCAAATTGCATTTGGAGTGTAAGCAGGACAAAATGTCATTAGGTAGAGGGGCACTTGATTCCGGAAAGACATGTGTGGAATGGCCACTTCGCATAAGGTTCTGAGCTGTGACTGCGACCCCTTAAAGGGATACAGGCAACTTAAATCACGCTTCTAGCTGACAGTTTTTTACCTAGTTTTATGACACACACCACCTAAGATTACTACAACTCAAAGCTATAGGGAAAAATCACTCTCTCCCTTTTCAGTTTATTTTGTGCATTTGACAGCACTTGGAATATAGACCAGCGTTTCTCAGATGGGTGTCCGTGAGGGCACTCTAGATCCCTGCTGATCAACTCCACCCCCTTCCTCCCTCCCTCAACTCCTCCTCTTCCATCCAGTGCCTCCAGCATGCCGGGGAATAGCTCTTCAGCGGGCGGCGTGCAGAAAGTGCTGGGAGGGAGGGAGAGGGTGGGGACAGGGTGTGCTCATGGGAGGGGGTGGAATCATGTCCAGGGCCACTAGCCCACTGATCAACCCCTCCTCCTCCCTCCCCGTGCCTCCTGCATGCCGGGGAAGAGCTGTTCAGTGGCGTGCAGGAGGTGCTGGGAGGGAAGGGGAGGAGCGGGGATGGGGTGCTTGGGGGCAGAAAGAGGCGAAGAGGAGGGGCAGGGGGGAGTGGGGCTGGGAAGAGGTGGGGCGGGGACTTGGGCAAAGGGATGGAGAGGGCCAGGGCCTGGGCTGAGTGGGTCCACGAAAAATTTTAACTCAAAATGGGGGTCCTTGGGTTGCTAAAGTTTGAGAACCGCTGATATAGACAATCACTCTTCCTGTTTGTAAGGGTCTTACTCGTGCTCCAAGAGGGGCAACAAAGACATTGTGATGGTAAATCCAATGAAGTGCCTGAAACTAATTTAAACTTATTTGCTGAAACTGACTAGATTTTAAATTGACCATGTCCCTTTAAGCTGAGTTCTCCCAATGCATCAGCCCTGCTATTCTCCAGTATTGTGTTTATTTGAATACTTGGAATAAATGGCTGACAGTAAATTTACTGAAGTAGCAGAGAAGCCAGTGTATGGCTCAGCGATTCTACAATAAGAACCAGAGCTGCGTTTTGCCTCTCCTCTTCAGTGTGAAGAAGTACCATGACCACCCCCATCTTCCTGAAAACTACTGGGCTCAGTAGCCAATATGACGTGGGATCTTATTTAAGTGGCTTTGATCAGAGCAGAGCAATGCATACTGGAACTTGTAGTTTTTTTCAGGTTGCACCATTGTATTACAGATGAGGGCAGCTGCAACCTGCTCCAGTTCCTGCAAACTAGGCTCCGCATTCAGATTTATTTAATACAAATCACTAACGTGGCCTTCGGTTGGTCTAAGTTTGGTTACTGCTGTTTCAAATCCTTGTTGCCTCAGAAACCATAAATTCCAAAGCAGCGAGACTATCTAGTGAAGTAATGTGCTGTCAACACTTTAGTAAGAGCTCCCCACCCCCTAAACTTCCTCTCTGATAAACATGATATTCCAGGGTATGTGCACTGCAGACAGGAGGGAAGAACAACTGGGGAATCTCTTCATTTGTTTTTGTATTCGAACTACAATGAGTTTCAATAACTGCAGTAGAGAGAGAGCCTGGAGCACTGGGCCTAGTGCATGACCTGAGGCCTGAACCAGAGGCTGTAAATCAAAGTCAGGCCATGTATTAAACCAGACGATTACAAGTTCACTGCCCAGTACATTACCCAGAGTTGTTGCTATATAGTGGGCATTAAATATTTATCCAGCTCGTACAAATACCACACTGGGTAGTACTATCAAGGTCTGCCAAACCAGCTATCTACAAAAACTGGGGAGAGCAGTAGGGTGACCAGGTGTCCGGTTTTTGACCGGAACACCCAGTCGAAAAGGGATCCTGGTGGCTCTGGTCAGCACCACTGACCGGGCTGTTGACTGTCCTATTGGTGGCGCTGCACAGCGGGGCTGGCAGGCTCCCTGCTAGCCTCTGAGCCGCACAGCTCCCGGGAAGCAGTCGGCATGTCCCCACTCTGGCTCCTATGCATATGGGGAAGCCAGGGGGCTCTGGTAAGTGTGGCCAATGGGAGCTGCAGGGGCGGCACCTACACAGAGGGCAGCACACAGAGTCACCTGGCCATGCCTCCGCGTAGAAGCTGGGGGTGGGATATGACACTGCTTCTGGGAGCTGCTTAAGGTAAGCACTGCCCAGAGCCTGCACCCCTGACCCCCTCCCACACCCCAACCCCCTGCCCCAGCCCTGATCCCCCTCCTGCCCTCTGAACATCTTGGTCTCAGCCCAGAGCACCTTCCTGCACCCCAAACCCCTTATCCCCAGCCCCACCCCAGAGTCTGCACCCCCAGCCAGAGCCCTCCTGCACCCCATCCCACTGAGCCCGCCTGGTGAAAATGAGCGAGTGAGTGAGGGTGGGGAAAGTGAACCACAGAGGGAGGGGGGATGGAGTGAGCAGGGGTGGGGCCTCGGAGAAGGGGCGAGGCAGGGGTGGGGCAAGGGTGTTCAGTTTCAGTATAAAGTTGGCAACCCTAGAGAGCACACAACCCCCCTCCCCGCCCACACAAGCCAACTAAAACAATAACCAGGAAGGAGGCAGCGGCACTGGGAAAACAAATGTTAATTATGCTACACTTCCATGGAAATGTTTAATCCTGAAAATTATCCTGAGTATGATGACAATATATGGCAATGTTCGGCTTTTGCAATTTGACGGGGGAGAGGAGTACAGACCTTATCTGGGTGTCTTGGGGTTCTTTTTCCCCCAGGAAACATTCTGTACTTACCTGTTGTTTGGTGTAATCTGGTCCATTCCTAAAAGTCACAAGTTGTTTTGCAGAGGTATTTTTATGAACCCCAGGGAAATTTTCTCTAGCCACATCTAGAGAGGAGCGAACTCCAGCACAAGGAGGGAAATCACCACAATCGTCCCTTCAATTTGGGGAAGAAATTTTAATATGGGGCTCCCAGGAGCCACCAAGGGTCAGTTCCAGCACATTACTGATGTGGCGTGACTCAGAGGCTTCACCGATAGAAGCTGTATGCATAGGTACATCTTCTTACCAGAAATAAGTTATCTGAATATTTTCAAGCTGTGTAAGGTATATATGGCAGATAAAGAACCAAAGTGAACACAGGGTTAATCTTCATAACTCTATGTGCACAGAGAAGAACAGCTGGGGTGTGCTGAGAGCGTGTGCTGCTGAAGAAAAATAACTGAATATAAGGCTGTTCCTTAAAAAAGAAAAAGGGCTCCCTCTGGAGTGGATCACAAAGTTAACACTGGATTTAAATTTTAGTAGGAGGGGAATAGAAATGGAAATCAATAACAGCAAATGCATTCTTGTCCCTCATTAGTTTGCACATTTCGTTTGCAATGAGTGCAAAAGACTAGTCTAGTGAGACTATATCAAGGCTACATGACATGAAGCCATGCCTAGAGTATCAAAACTAGTTTTCATGCATGGACTTGTACACAGCAAACAGGCAAATTCCAGGTTATTCAAAGAGACAAGAAAGTTATCAAAATACTCCAGAGAAACTGTTAGACTACGAAGTAAAACAAGCTGAGAATCTGCCTTTTCAATATGGTTGATCATGCACTTTTCTAAAAAACAAACAAATATTCTCACTGGTCATGTATTCAAGGCAATACACTTAATTTGAAAGCTCACAGTACTTTATTAAGAACATGCTCCACTGGGAACTGAAGAGTTCTGGTTTGGAATTTAAAAAATGAGAAAGACCCCATAGCAGAGACTTTACACTAGCAATGCATGGTTTATTTACATACAATCCCATCAGGACAAAAATTGTGTTTTCATGCAGAACCCCGCCCAAGTTAGATCAACTACACACTGAAATCAACTTACTGCCTGCTTTTGCTCTTCTTCCTACAAATGTTGGCAACAGAAAAAGGTGAAAAGAGAAACAAAGATATATTAATAATCATGTTAAAAGGAAATGCACAACATACAACAGAAGAAATGAAAGAACAGGCAGACAGTAAATTGTAGAAACATCTGTAGATGCAACACGAAACAAAGACACAGTAGCTGTTGGGAGAAAGCAGAGATGCAGTTTGTTCCATGTCTCAAAAAGAGATCTATGTCTATAATGTGCACCTGTGCTAGGAGGTCTAATAAACCGAGCAGATCTCAGAGTGACCCCTTCCCGCCCAAAACACCCTTAGTGCCCTCAACACCTCCCTTGGACTCAGACAATCCACCAGTTCTCTCTGTTCAACACCTGCACTCCTTGAGGCCCTCAACCTTTCAGCTAAGAAGGACTAAACTAAATATCTCTTCAACTCTATAAATGCTAGCCATGAAACTGTTTGAAGGCTGCCAATACTCAGTGAGGCACTGTGCTTGTGACAGAACAGCATAACATCTCTGCCGCACTTTCAGTCTTTGTCAAACTGAAGCCATAGCCAGGGACCTCCTGCCACTGGCCCACAGTGACCTTTACTGATCAGGTTAAAAAAGGCAAGTTGGTACAATGTCAGACATCCAGAGCAGTGGAATGGAAGGAGAGGAGGTTCAAAGGGTGATCTTATGAGACATTTGAGCACAAGATCAAGATCCCATGGTGGTGCAGGTTGGTATACTTCTGGGTACATGTTCTGTATACCTGCTAGAAAGAGCCGTGTAATCGGGTGAGCAAATATTGAAGCCCCTTCTATCTGTTCGTGGAGGGCTGTGATGGCAGCCAGGTGTACTTTAATAGAACTTATGGCTAACCCTGTTTCCTTCAGTTCTAGTAGGTAGTATAGGATCATAGATAGAGGCGCCTTGTTCGCGTCCAGCTGTTTTTGCTGACACCAAAGGGAGAATCTTCTCCACTTGTGGCGGTAAGTATTTCTAGTGGTGAGGCGACAGCTATTTAGTAATACCTGTTTTACTTTCTCTGCACAGTTCAATTCCCCATGTTGGAACTAGAGAGGAGCCATGCTTTGAAATGGAATTTCCTGGGTCTAGATGGAGCATCAGGCCCTTGTTCTGGGACAGGAGGTCCGTCTGGAAAGGCAGCGGTTGTGGGGCACAGACTGCTAGACATGAAAGGTACGGAAACCAAGTCTGTCTGGGCCATGTGGGGACAATAAGAATCATGTATGCTCTGTCGAATTGTATCTTGCGGATGACCCGTGGGATCAGTGGTAGCGGCGGGAAGGCGTATATCAGTGAAGCGTTCCACGGGATGAGGAAGGATCCCCTAATGAACCCAGTGCCAGGCCTGCCCTGGAGCAAAATAGTGGACATTTGTGATTTGTCATTAAGGCGAAAAGGTCGATTACTGGGTGACCCCATTTTTGGAATATCATGCCGAGAACACTGTCATGGGTTTCCCACTCTTGTTCCTGTGAGAAGTGCCTGCTGAGGTTATCGGCTGTAGTTTTTTGGCACCCTGGTAGGTATGATGCTGTGATGTTTATACTGTTGCAGATGCAGAAGTTCCATACATTCATGGCTTCTACGCATAGCGAGTGAGACCTGGCTCCTCCTTGGTGAGTGATGTAAAACATACATGCTACATTGTCAGTGAGAATAGAGATTGAGGTTTCTCGTATGAGTTGGAGGAAGTGTTGGCATGCATTGTGTATCACACAGAGTTCCAGGAGATTGATATGTAGTTGGGTTTCTGTCGCAGACCACTTGCCTTGTACATTGTGGTGACCCAAGTGGGTGCGCCAACCTATCAGGGAGGCTTCTGTTGAAATAGTCACTGATGGGGGGGGTCTTGTTGAAATGGAATCCCGGAGCATACATTCCCTGGCCGTGTCCACCATTGTAGGGAGAGGATAACCCTTAGTGGTAGTGTCACACATCTGTTGAGAGAGTGTTTGCTGGGTGCATAGACGGTGCTCAACCAGTGCTGTAGACAGCGCATATGGAGTCTGGCATACTTTACTGCAAAAGTCGTAGCTGCCATATGTCCCAGAATCTGAAGACATGTCCTCACTGAAGTTTGTGGGCTGATGGTCACCGTGGAAATAAGATTGGTCAATGTAGTGAATCTGGGGTTTGGCAATATTGCCTTGGCTTGTATGGAGTCTAGGTCAACTCCGATAAACTCCAATCGCTGGGTTGGTTCCAGGGTGGATTTCTTTTAGTTTATCTGTAGACCTAGCTGGTGAAACAGGTCTATTGTGGTCTTCAACATGACTGCCATTTCTTGTTGATTGGCACCCTTGAGAAGGCAATCGTCCAAATAGGGGAAGATTATGACTCCTTTGCGTCATAAATGTGCTGCGATTACCATGAGCGTTTTTGAGAATACGCGGGGAGCGGTGGACAGTCTGAAGTGAAGGACCCTGTATTGGTAATGGTTGGGTCCTACTGTGAACCTCAGGAACCGAATGTAGGCAGGCTGACTCCTGTGTGTGCCCTTCCCCTGACCGAGTACTGCTGCGAGAAATCGCTGATCTCCGGTGCAGGGACACACTGACACCTAGAGTGGAGCACCCACAGGGCCACCACTCGAAGAAGAAGAATTCCTTTTGAACTATGGTAAATCTTTTAGAAAAACATCCACTCACCATTTAAAAATTGCAAGTGATGGAAAATCCACCAAGACCTTTTGTAAAACTGTTCCAATGGTTAATTACTCTCACTGTTAAAATGTATACTTTATTTCCAGTCTGCATTTGTTCCAGCCACTGAAATGTCTTGAGGATTATCTGGTAGACTGAAAAGCCTATTATCAAATATTTCTTCCCTATGTAGGGACTTTTATAGACTGTGATCTAGTCACCTCTTAACCTTCTCTTTGTTAAGCTAAATTAAACCTTTTGAGGATAGTGGTAGGGACAGTGCCTCGTGTCATGCCTGTAGGTTCTACCACAATGCAAATAATAAAATTTGCAGTTTAATTTTGCTGTCTCTGTTTTTCTGTGCTCAACCTGAGTCCCCTCATGGCTGACCTTTAGAGGTGGTGAAGGCATGCCACTATCTTTGACTTCAACTAGAGTTTCAGATGCCCTTCACCTCTGACATGGGCATCCAAAACTGAAACACACAAAACCAATGAACACTTCTCCCCTTACTTTTTTCTTTCTAAGATATAAACAACAAAATTAGATACTAGCAATCGCTACTTGACAGTTATCTTCAATGCACAGGGGCAGGGCGTTTTCAGTGGTTGGCCTCAGGCTCTGGACCTTGCTCCTCCAACTGGTCTGTGAGAGTTTGGGTAGGCCAATCTCCTTTCTTGCTTCAGCCTGAGTGGTTGGTTATGGGGATGCTATATAGATCAGCAGTGAACGAGAGTTTTCCAATGTAGACTTTGGTCATGAAATCCTATGTTATGACTTAATTTTGGTACCCAGAGACTCTGATTAATTCACCTAATGTTTGCACTATGCTTTGAACATGTAAATTATTATTTATTAGCACTTATACTTTTAAAAGAGAGAACTGGAATTCCATTTTTCAGGTCATCATCCAATAAAAAGAGTTTTATTCTTTGTCTTCTATATGGCTGTAACGGGTTGGGACTCACCCCAGCGGCGCCTCCTACTGGTTCCTCTGGGAATTAGCTCATTCCAGTGGAGTGCCTCCTCCTGGTGGTGTCCCGTCCGTCGTTCTGTCCTCTGTTAGTTCTGTCCTCTGTTATCTCTGGACCCGCGTTGCTGCGTGCTCGGCGGCGTCCTCTTCGAGGCCACTGCCCTCCGGCAGTGCCCCTTAGTCCATCTGCGCCCCCTTCCGGGGGTCGGTGCTCAGCAGTCCCACACCTCAGTCACTATATTCCACCGCCCTCTGAGTCTAATCCCTCTTGTCAGGGATCTGGCGTAGCAATATGGCCGCTCCCTACGGCCAATGGCTGAGTGCACTGCAAGGGGTGAAGGGGGGGACCCAGGCCCGCCCTCTACTCTGAGTCCCGGCCCAGGGACCCTCTGGCCTCGCTGTCTTTCTCTCCCCTTCCACTGTCTGTTTCCCTGGGCCGCTTCCCCTACGGCCCCTTGCACCCACTAGGCCCTTCCCTTCAGGGCCTGCAGCCTGGCAGGCTACGGGTTCAAGCTCCCTAGCCTCCCCGAGCCTGGCCAGCACTGCGCTGTCCGCGGTGCTAGTCTCCTCCCTTGGAGACTGACCTTCCCCTGTCGAAGGCCTGGGACAGACTGACTGCTCCTGCCCTGGGCAGCCTTTATATATGTCTGAACCTGGCCCTGATTGGCTGTCCCCAAACTGGGCCCTAATTGGCTCTCAGTAAGCCCTTCTTTGATTGGCTCCCTGTCTGCGCAGGCACCCTGGCCTGCCGCAGCCCCCTCTCACAGGGAGTGGGGCAATCCACCCCACTACAATGGCCAAGTCATTAATATCTGAAATCCACTTGTTGCACCTAGGTAATGACTAGGGCTGTCAATTAATCGCAGTTAACTCACGTGATTAACTCAAAAAAATTAATCACAATTAAAAAAATTAATCACAATTAATCTCAGTTTTAATCTCACTATTAAACAATAGAAAACCAACTGAAATATATTAAATATTTTTGGATTTTTTTCTACATTTTCAAATATATTGGATTCTATTACAACACAGAATGCAAAGTGTACAGTGCTCACTTTATATCATTACTTTTATTACAAATGTTTGCACTGTAAAAAATGATAAACAAAATAAATTGTATTTTTCAGTTCACCTCATAAAAGTATTGTAGTGCAATCTTTTTGTCGTGAAAGTGCAACTTACAAATGTAGATTTTTTTTTTACATAACTGCACTCAAACAAAAGAATGTAAAGCTTTAGCGCCTACAAGTCCACTCAGTCCTACTTCTTCTTCAGCCACTCGCTAAGACAAACAAGTTTGTTTAATTTACGGGAGATAATGCTGCCCACTTCTTATTTACAATGTCACCTGAAAGTGAGAACAGGTGTTTGCATGGCATTTTTGTAGCCGGCATCGCAAGGTATTTTCGTGCCGGATATGCTAAACATTCATATGCCCCTTCATGCTTCAGCCACCATTCCATAGGACATGCTTCCATGTTGATAAGGCTCGTTAAAAAATAATGCATTAATTAAATTTGTGACTGCACTCCTAGAGGGAGAATTGTATGTTTCCTACTCTGTTTTACCCACATTCTGCCATATATTTCATGTTATAGAAGTCTTGGATGATGACCCAGCACATGTTGATCGTTTTAAGAACACTTTCACTGCAGATTTCACAAAACGCAAAGAAGGACAAATGTGAGATTTCTAAAGATAGCTACAGCAGTTGACCCAAGGTTTAAGAATCTGAAGTGCCTTCCAAAATTGGAGAGGGACAGGGGTCGGCAGTTCACCATTCCAGGAAGCGGCGCAGACCGAGGGATGTGCTGGCCACCGCCCCCATTGGCCTGGGACGGCGACCTGCGGCCAGTGGGAGCCGCGATCGGCCAAACCTGCGGACGTGGCAGGTAAACAAACTGGCCCGGCCTGCCAGGGTGTTTACCCTGGTGAGCTGCGTGCCAAAAGTTGCCGACCCCTGGGTTAGTCAATTAACAAATCTATCGTCCCTCTCCCACACCTCCCAAAACCTGTGGGTGTTCAACAACTTTAACACGAGAAGCAGCATGTGGACCTAACTGCACATTAGCCATCCTTCCCAATATGCAGAGCCAAAATGGAAGTGGCTTTTTACAAGTTCATACTGTTGTTTACAGGATTATCTGTACATGATCACTGAGGGAAGTAATGACACCAGTGAGAGCAAAGCCTGGGCAGGGAGGGAGGAAGGTCTGAGACAAAGGTGTTTACCTTGAGCAGTTTCATTAGCCCTTCAAGCTGCACCATCAGTTCCCTTCTGCTCTCTTGAAGTGCAGACATTCTCTGTTCTAGTTCATCCTTTCTCTGCCTGTTCAAGTTACATGGAAGAAAGTGTCAAAAGAAACTCTGGCTGTTTCGGGGCACGAAGGGAAATTCACAGAGCTGGCTGATTGGTGTATACACCACGTAGTTATATTTCACTTTGTGTAGTACTCCCCCTTAAAGTTAACAAAATCAGAGCAAAACATAACACGCTAACCACGACTCCTATTGTAACATGGCATGCAACAATCACATTTTTTCACTATGAAATACAGACACCCAAAGTCAGAATTATAATGGTGGGAAGCACTTTTTTTAAACCAATGCAATTTGAAAAGAAAGCCAGCATCCTCTTAATGATGCTGTCAGACCCAGGCATCCTGCAGATCTTTAAGACAAGTCAGACTGAACCACCAAAAAAATGAAAACAGGGTGCAGAGTGCTGGAAGGAAGAGACAATGGAATGCCATTAACCTGAATAGAGAATTTACAGAGCTGCTTCTATCCAATAATCTGACATACAACTTGTGAAGCATTTGCTGCAACCGAACCTGTGTACAGTGTAACACAACACAAGCCAATCTGCACGTAGAGAAGGGAATTTTTCCTTTCTGGGTATTGAAAATTAATCCATTCTAAAGCCTGCTAGAATGAAAGTCTTATGTTTAACAGATTTGAGAGAAAAGTGGCTTTGTTTGTTTGTTTTAATTTTCAAAGAAAATTAAGAAGTCTCCTAGTCAGGAACCTAGAATCAAATGCGCATCACATGTCAAAAAGCTCATTATTTTATGTGCTAAGAAAGCCATGTTGCATTATTTGAAACCATGAACAAATAGTACAATAGTACAATAACTGCAGAAAAAAAAGGTAACAGGAGAGGATTACTCATTTATTTCTGTGGTTTCATCCATATAATAATTTCAGGTCAGAGTTTGGCTGATCGCCATATTTGGGGTCAGGAAGGAATTTTCCTCCAGGGCAGATTGGCAGAAGCCCTGGGGGTTTTTCGCCTTTCTCTGCAGCATGGGGCACGGGTCATTTGCTGGAAGGTTCTCTGCACCTTGAAGTCTTTAAACCATGATTTGAGGACTTCAATGGCTCAGACACAGATTTGATACAGGAGTGGGTGGGTGAGATTCTGTGGCCTGAATTGTGCAGGAGGAGGTCAGACTAGATGATCATAATGGTCCCTTCTGACCTTAAAGTCTATGATTCTATGATAAACAGGCTTTGACCTTTCTTTGAATCTGGAAATTTTCCTCATGGATCTCTACCTACGGATGAATCATTACAAGGATCTTAGTAACCAACTCATTTTAGAAGCGAAAAATGTGAAAGTAATAACTTGGAAAAGAAACATCTCATCTCAAAACCAAATGGATCTACTGAGTATTGTTTGCAGTTACTATGGTAAATGGAAGGGTGGAGTATCGTATGTATTTACTCAAACCATAAAAGTACCAAGATTATATAACAGAATGGACTTCTTGCTCTGCTGGGTAGAGGTGACTGGATCGCAGTACCAATATAGAGAGAAGATTCTGACAGAAGAGAGCTCTTTAAGCTAAAAGACAAAAGCATAATGAGATCTAATGGCTGGGAGCTGAAGCTAGTCAAATTAATGATAAAAATAAGGTGTAAATTATTAACAATACTGTTAATGATTAGCCATTACATTTCATTAACAATTTACCAAGGAACTGGATGAATTGTCCATGACTATATGTCTTTCTAAAATGTATACTCGAGCTCAACCAGAAGTTATGGGCTTAACACAAAAATTACTAGGTGAAATGCTCTAGCCCAGTGGTGGGTAACCTGCGGGCCATCAGGGAAATCTGCTGTTGGGCCACAAGACAGTTTGTTTACATTGACCGTCCGCAGGCATAGCCCCCTGCAGCTCCCAGTGGCTGCGGTTCACCGTTCCTGGCCAATGGGAGCTGCGGGAAGCGGTGGCCAGCATGTCCCTGTGGCATGTGCTGCTTCCCACAGATCCCATTGGCTGGGAACAGCAAACTGTCGCTACTGGGAGCTGTGGGGGCCGTGCCTGTGGACGGTCAATGTAAACAAATTGTCTCGTGTCCTGCCAGCGGATTACCTAACGGGCTGTGTGTGGCCGGTTGCCCACTACTGCTCTAGCCTGTGTTATGCAGGAAGTCAGACTACGTAATCATGATGGCCCAGTCTGGCCTTAAAATATCTGAATTCTGCATGGAACTCTCTGACTTCCAAGAGTTATTCACAGATTTTAAGGTCAGAAGGGATCATTAGATCATCTAGTTTGACCTTCTATATATCACAAGTGAGAGTGTTTCACCCAGTTAGCCCTGTATTAAGCCAAATAACTTGTGTTTGACTAAACATCTTCCAGGAAGGCATCCAGTCTTGATTTAAAGACATCAAGAGATGGAGAATCCACCATTTCATTTGGTAGTTTGTTCCAATGGTTAATCACCATTTGTGCCTCATTTCTCATTTGAATTTGTTTAGATTCAGCTTCCAGACAGCAGTTCTCATTATGTCTTTTCCAAGAATCCTTAGTATCATAGAATCATAGACTACCAGGGTTGGAAGGGACCTTAAGAGGTCATCTAGTCCAACCCCCTGCTCAAAGCAGAACCAACCCCAACTAAATCATCCCAGCCAGGGCTTTGTCAAGCCAGGCCTTAAAAACCTCTAAGGAAGGAGATTCCACCACCTCCCTAGGTAACCCATCTAGTGCTTCACCACCCTCCTAGTGAAAAAGTTTTTGCTAATATCCAACCTAAACCTCCCCCACTGCAACTTGAGACCATACCTCCTTGTTCTGTCATCTGCTACCACTAAGAACAGTCTAGATCCATCCTCAAAATCTGGTATTTTGTCCTGAAGGTACTTATACAACATAGTCACCTCTCAATCTTTTTGATAAGGAGTTCAGCCCGTTTAGCTTAAGTCTCTCACTGTAAGGCAATTTCCCAGACCTCAAATAATTTTTGTGACTGTTATCTGCTCTTGCTCCCATTTTCAACATTGTAAAAATGTGGACACCAGAACTGTATGCAGTATTGGTCACACCAATGCCATATACAGAAGAAAAATAATCTCCTATGCCTATTCACTACACTCCAGTTTATACATCCAAGGGTCACATTAGCCCTTTTGCCACACGTTTGCACTAGGTTCAGTTGCTTGTTCACTATGACTCTTAAATCCTTTTCATAGTCACTGCTTTCAGGACACAGTCTCAAATTCTGGAAATACGGCCAGTATTCCTTGTTCCTAGAGGTATGACCTTGTACTTTGATGGATTAAAACACATTTTGTTCAAATGGGCCCTGGTTAAAGTGATCCAGATCACTCTGTATGATTGCTCTGGCCTCATTATTATTTACCACTCTGTCAATCATTGTGTCATCTGCAGATTTTATCAGCAGTGATTTTATATTAAATTTAAATTGCTTAGTCAGAGCTTCTGATCAGCCTATAAAATATAAAGTAATTTGCAGGGGAAAGTGTTAACCGTGGGTGGGGGGAGATGGGGATATCTAGCAGCCCCAGCTTTCTTTAATCTGGATCCTGCCAGTCCACTCTAGCCTTCTCTCTATGCAATTCGAAGTACCTCTAGTTCTGGCATCTTCTGAATTGCCATCACTGCAGCCCAGTCCCCGGCTCCCCACTCTCCTGATCTTCAATGGAAAGTTGAGGGAGAGCAGCAGAAATCAGCATCTTGGTGGTGCACTAGCCCCTCCCTTTCTGCTTCAAAGAGCATGAATGGGCATAACTGGGGGTCAGTCTGTCTCCCTTATGCACAGGAAGCAAAAGGCCACATTTACACGTTCCCTCATCTGCATTGAGCTCAACATGGAAACAGAGACCACTGTTGTGTCCAAGCCCCCCAGGGGTCTCTAGCCCACAGTTTGAGAACTGTGTTCTTGAGATCTTCCCAGTAGATGAGACAAAGGAAATATTGGTCAGCAGCGCACTGAGAAGTACTGATGCGGCTGAGCTGCTTCTATACAAAAAGCTAATCAATGTGTTGGGAGTCTTTAATGCTGCAGTAGAGGGCTGGATAATGGCTTGTAGATAAGGCTGTATGAAAACCGTGGGCTGCAATTTTGTTGTGGAAACTGAAACTTTTAACACATATGGCAACTTTTTATAGTTGCTGCAAATTTGAGTGGCATTGCGACCCTGTGCGCCACTTATTCGAGGGGCTGCAATGCCACTCACTCAGATTTGGCCTGGCCGCCTCTCCAGTGCACTCAAATTTGACCCCATACCAAAACTGGATTTTTTACAAACTGTGGCTTCTGAACCAAAAAATCACCACTTTCTTACAGTCTTGCCTATAGGAATTGTCCTGTACTGGGGATGGAGCAGAGCTGCCCCACTCCAGTGGCACTGTGTCTTAGGGAGAACTTCTCACCATGTACAGGACGCACACTAACATACAGCATGGCTTCTCTTGCAATCCTAACATAATGCAGTTCTCAAAGGGCTGTATCTGTCAAGAGCTTACATTTCAGGATGTGCATTAGGTTTCATATGGTGTTTTCTGAAGGTTGAACTGAGAATTAACAAGCAAAAGATGAAATACAAAGCAGCCAGATAATTCACTTGTGATTACACAGATGATGACATACTTTATTCTGTTAATACTGAAAATTCTTCCCTTGTCACTTCAAAATGCAAACATAATCAAAGGAGTTTGACGATTGCTCCTCAACTCTGGAGATGTGGCTGAATGTTTGCAGATAAGTGTTTTCAAAACCCCACTGACTAAGCAAATCACTGACACTGCTCTTCTGTTCCATTTGCTTGTCCAGTAAATAATAAGGAAATGGTCCCAATTCTACTGGCCCCCTTACAAAAAACTGTCTTATTTCTCTTACTTATCAAAAGCAAGAATACACTTTAAGTGATGTTTCTATTTGCTTTTAAATCCATTTTATGAAAGTCACATAGTTTTATATAACTGCCAGCTTTCAACAATCCCCAGCAGAAAGATTTAAAATGGCTCCTTAGAGTTCTTGTAGATTTACCAATAATACTCTGTTCTCAGTACCAGATAGGATCATTCATCCTGGAGAAGAGGCCACACATGGCTGAAGGGTTAATATGTCACATGCATAAAAGTTTTAGATTTATTTTTTTTACCGTAGAAGCCTGAGTTCTGCCAGCAAAGTTGGGTTCTGCTGAGCTTTCTCTGGGGTTGGCTGGGAGGCTTGTTCGTGCTCCAGTCTAAGGCGCTGAATTTCTTGCAGTATCTCTCTGTTGAAATAAGGAGACCAGGAGACTGAACAAGAAACAAGGCAACAGTTCATACTGTGTTTTCAAATTCTAGACAAAAGCTTCAGATGTGCTTTCTACCCAGCCCTGTAACAGCAGCACAGTAGTAAGTGCAGCTAATTCCCTTTCATGTGTGAATGGTGTGGGCTCAAATCCAGAAGTGGTATGTAGTGGAGACCTAAACATTGCCACAGGACTAGTTAGTAGAGCTATTATCAAACAGCTGATGAGTCTGAAGTTAACCAATGTCACCACTTCTCCATACGCCAGCAATGCCTCTTCAAACCCTTCCTACAGTGGGGCAAACAGAACAGCTCTGTGTTAAAGGGGGAAGAGCTGGATTTTTAGTCAAAGCATGTTGATCTATTTGCTCCTGCTGCAGGAAATGTTTCAAAGAGGCCAAGCCAGCAAAAGTAGCTGTGGTGACACTGGTTAATTTCATAATCATCCTCACAAGGGTTTCTGGCAGGTCAGCAGGAATGTGAAAACAACAGCTCCTGGCCATAGAAGCTCATAGTAATGGAGAGAAACTTGTCATGAGGGCTCACAAAGGGAATGCAATTAACTAGCATCCCCAACCACACAGTGTATATTCTAAACTGTTGTCGTATCCTGTACAGCTGGAGGTCAGAGAACATATTGGTAACTGCTAAGAAGTCATTTATTAAAATGTAAATTAAATCCCTCTTTCTTTTAATTGAGATGGAAAATGTACTCTCTAATATTCATTTAAAAAACAAACAAACAGTTGAGCTACCTTCTCTGCCTGACTTCAGAGGAGCACTGAGCCTACAGTTTAGTTTATCTGCTGTATTTGGTCTTGTGATGGGTATAGCAGGCCCTTTGAGGCCTCATGCTGGAGGCATTGTGGTCCTACCACATTCTGCTCCAGAAAAGGAGCAGCGAAGTTGGTCCTTCAGGCCTGCCTAGAAAGGCTTCAGGGAAGAAGCCAATCAGAGCAAGCAGGCTCAGATAAAATGAGGTGCAGGGGCTGAGCAGGTCAGTTCCTGGCTGGGACCAGAGGAGCAAGGAAGGGTGCTCCTTGCTAGAGCTCAAGGGAGAGCCAGAGGATGGGTTCTGGTGGCTTTGACGTTCGATGAGGAAGGAAAGGAGTGGAGACCTTCAGCCCTGAGCTAAAGGTGAAGAGGAAGGGGCTATATGGGAAGCAGCCTAGGATACAACAGCAGAAGCTATTAAATGAAGCGGCACCTGGCTGCTATTTGTAGGGTCCCTGGGTTGAGACACAGAGTAGTGGGTGGGTCTGGGTCCCCTCACTGGCCATTGGAAGAGTGGCTGAAGCCCAAAGAAGGGGACAAATTTCATGTAGAAGCCCAAGCATAGGGCTAGAATTTAAAGGGCTCTAGGATGGTGCTGAAGACCCTGCAGAGGGCCAGCCATTTGTTGAACTTTGTTACCCTGGGAAGGGGACTGAGCCTGAAGGAGTAACTGGCTGGAGAGTTTGGGTGAGAAGAATTGATAAGGCAAAGACTAGTCTCCAGGGAAAAAGCCCTGAGGGCACTGCTCCATACCAGGGCAGGGTGGACTTAAAGCTAGCTCAGAAGGGGCTGAGAACTGAGCCCAGAGACACATCTGCAGATACCAATCAGGGCACAGTGATAGCCCGTTTGACCTTTTACCCCAGAAGGGGTGTGTTGGTGCATATTAACTGTGTGTGATGAGGTTAACAGCCAACGGGGGGGCGCCAGGAGCAGAAAGAGAGAGAGAGTGTACACTTGCACCCAACCAACAAGAGGTGCTCATGAGAGGTGAGTTTCCCCTGTCACAGGTCTGCTCTTTAAGATTCTTTCCAAACACTACAAGGTGTCCAATGAGAGGAAAAATCCCCCCCCCCTTCTCAAATCAAATTTCCTCCATGAAGCCTTTCAAAATGCCTCCTTTCCCACACCTGCTGGCACCTCATTTATTCGACTGCTATTATCTGATTGGTTTATTCTACAACATGTGGGTTCTAAATTACAAGATCATTGGGGCTGCAAGTGCTTCAAGGCGTGTACCATGCTGGGCACACTGCTGGTGCCCAATGAATAAGGCAGTTCAGTGATTTCTTGGTGCCTCAGGGGTTCTCCGGAACACAGGACGTAAGGGAGACTGTCAACCTGACCAAAATGTTTGAACTGGGGAGCCTCTGAGGTATGTGTCTAGCTCCCACTGTAGTCATCAGAAACCCCCATCTTAGGGCAATGAACATCACAAAGCACTTGGCATCAAATTCTGACCTAAGATGGGCCAGTTTTTTCAAACTTGAGGGGTCTAAAGGCCGGCCCCCATGTCCATACTTAGACATCTCAACAAAAAATGTGATTGTCAGAGGTAATTAACAACAGAGACTAATTGCTCTAATGAAACAGGTGCACCATTCAACAAGGGAACCTATGAAAATCAGTTTAAATAACAAAATGCTAGAAATAATTGAGTAAGCCTGCAAGTAAACGCTCTGTCCCCACATGGTGTCAGACATCAGAGGGGAAGCCGCGTTAGTCTGGATCTCTAAAAGGTGCCTCAGAACTCTTTACCGCTGTCCCCCGCCCCCCCAAACAGCTCTACATGACTTACCTGTTTTTGTTTTCCAGTTCGGCTATCAGCTGTCTCTGTTGTTTATTGGCATCAAAATTGAACCCCAGGTCTGTTGGTGGGCGTGGCTAGAGGATAAGAATATGTAATATTTAATCACAGTATTTACTGTATGCTATATAGATAATGTGCTGCTTGGATCCAGGTTCCCTGAATGATGTAGTACAATATAGGGAGTATTGCTTGTTATGAAGAATGAACATTAATAAAATAATGGTTCTAATATTGACTCTTCAGGCACACCCTCCAACTAGGACTGCACAGTTATGCCCATCAACACTTGCCCAGGCTGGAGAGAAGTGGATATGACTCAGTTTATCATCTCTTTGGGAAGGGGCTTGAGGAAAAACTGTATCATGTGTTTCTGTAGCACAGAATATTTCTATGTGATGCAGAGAAGTAGACACAGAAGCTAGCAGTATGCTTATGAAGAGGTGGAAGGAAAGAAGGAAAAGGGTATAAAAATAGTTGAGAATTATACCATTTGTAAAGAAAAGCTGTTACCAGGATAATGACCTTTTCATATGGCAAGTCTTGAAGAAAAGATACAGTACACGATCACCATAATACAACTGTGCCAGGAACGTAGGAAACTAATTATGTAATGTTCTTCCTTGTTAGATTACACTAGAACTAGATAGTTCCATTCCTATTTACACATAATTTGTTGAAGCTTTTCAGCATGTTTCCTGGAAATTCTTTGACAGTTTCTCAGGTATAACCTAATACGAATCTCTCAGCCAAGAATGTTATTTCTTTTAGGTCCCAATTCCTTACATCTGCTTAACTTTATACACGGTGTAGTCTCCTTGAAATTAATGGGTCTACTCACAAGCATAACATTAAGCATTAAGACCAAGCATGTAATTTGCAGAAGACTTTGGTGCTCACAGAGCTAAGGGTTGAAACAGGATGACACTTGAACTCTGCTGAGTCTGTCTTGAGCAGAAGGGGGAAGGCTGCCGAAAGGCTGCCACCCTGTTAACTTCCCAATTCTATGGCTACTCTTAGGGGAACTGCTGCATTGAGTTTCGCCTCAAGACAAAAAAAGCTAAAATATTTGTACTATGCAATCAACATAGCCCTCATCCATCCAATGGATTAAAATCTGGCTAAATTATAGATCTCCAATTATAAGTGTTAATAGTAATAATCTGTTTGGGACTCTGCAGGAATCAGTTCACAGCCAACTCTCCAATATTTTTTATCAATCATGTGGAAGTATAAAATCATTGTGTCATTTACAAAAACTTTACTAGCAAAGATCGGTGGAGTAATAAACAAGGATAAAGACAGATCATTTATACAGCGTGATCTGGAATGTCCGATAAACTTGGTGCAATCAAACATGCTGTGATGCTCTGCTCAGGGCAGCCAGAACTGTAAGCCACTGTGTTACCTGTCTGCCTTAGCAAGAGAGAGAGCTTTGCTGGGGCTTAAACTGTGAGATAGCTCCATTGCACATCAACCTGTCTGCCTCACCAGCACACCCTTTGAGACTCTGCACGCTTTAACCTTGCCTTGCAGGTTAACAATCAGGGAACCTGAGTTCCCCAGAAATGTCTCTCTGCCGTGTCCAGTCTCTCTCACTGGGCACTCTTGGTAATTATAAAGCTTGCTGTCTCCAAAGAGACAGTGCACCTACTAGTCTGTTAGTTTAGCCACGGTCCCACACTTTACTTCAGTACATTGCACTGAGATGATTTATAGTAAAACTAAGTTTATTAATAAAGAACATAGATTTAAGTCATACCAAACAAGAACAACAAACTAAACAAACACAGCACGCTTTCTCGTGGCTAAAACGTAAATCGAGGAAGCTATGCCTCTCACTTACATCAAACTACCAGCATCTCCAGCCCTCCAAGCAAGAGAATCCACCATTCACAGAATCAGAGACAGCTGTCCCCTTTGGCCACTAAGTGATGCATAATTAGAATGTCTTTTTTGCTCCCCTTACATTTTCTGAAGTCTACTGTCTTTGCTTCAAGAGCCATGAAGATCTGCAAGGGGTTCAGACTCCAGTGTGAGATGATGCCCAGTAGGTTTGTAAGTGGAACAGGTGGACTGATTGATGCATGCACCAGGTCAGAGTACCTGAACTGATGCCTCCAAGCTGGAGTTATCAATATTATCTGAACTCTGCCCTGTAAAATCTTTCTTGGAACTCTTGGGATTAACAGAACAGAGGGAAAAGTCTAAGATAGGTTCTTTCCCCATTGAATTGGAAGTGTGTCTGACAGAGATCCTGGGCTTGCTCCTCCCTGGGAGCAGAACACTGGAAACTTTGTGTTCACATTGGTAGCAAATAGGTCTACTGAGGGAACTTCCCATTTTAGGAATACCTGACCTAGACTGAGTCTTTCTATTCCCATTAGTCATTGATGGAGCTCTTTCTGTTTAAGTGAACCGCTGTATCATTCTGGGCTACCAAGATGAGCCAATGTTGTATGCACCAGCCCCACAGGTGTATTGCTTCCTGACATAATGGGGATGCCCTTGCTCCCGACAGTTTATATCTGCAGAGCTGCTGTCTTGTCTTTCCCATTATACAGATTACTCAACCGAAGCAAAGAACACGTTTAGTGTATTCACACACTACAGCCGAGCAGAGAACTGAACCAGTTTGACAACAAGGCCCCCTGCCTGTGGTCCTGTACAGCTGGTACATGGCAGTCCTGTTCCTTTGTGTATTTCATGATGAGTTGGCTAGCCTGCGCCTTTCAGATCTTTGCTAGTTTGATACTGTTGGATACATAGATCATCAACAAATTAAACATCTTCTCGTTGTCCCTTCGAAGACAGGGATGGCCTTAGTGCTTCCCACAGGCTAATTCAACTGACTCAATCTCTTTGACCTTTTCTGATAGCATAAATTGACTTACATGAGCGTAGAGTCTGACACTGGAAATCTCGGTTCAACTCCCAGTGCTAGCGCAGACTTCTTGTGAGACCCTGAGCCACTCACTCAAACTACAGAATCACACATTTTGTTACTTTTGTACGCTGACCTTGCACACACCAGGGCTCCTTAAATCCCCACCTCCATTCTCCCCCACAGCCACCTTCTATGACATCCTCCCATTCCCCTCTCTCCAGGACTTGCTGCAACCTGGCCATCCCCATCCTCATGCTAGATACTCTGTGTCTCCCTACTCCCCCATGCTAGGGTCTCCGTGTGCCTCCCGTTCTGCCTTCCCCCCAAACCAGGGTCCTCCTGTTACCCGCACAATTTGGGGCACCCAGTTTATACCCTACCAAGATCTTAAGGTGGGACTCAATTAATTTTCTTTAGGGCTTGGGGCATAAGGCACCTACCCTTACTCACGGGGCTTAGGGCTTTATGGATTTGCAGGCCCTTTTGTTAGTGACAGAGCTTTATACAGCTGTTGTAAACATGTATTTATTAGCAATATATACAGAATACATACGCTAAGCAAATCTATTATGCTTACTGTTTTTAATATACAAATTTTAATTGCTGGCTAGTTAGGATTTGTTTGTTTGGGGGGGTTGGCGCTTTCATACATTCTGGTTGTGCAGGGTATGATATTTTGTAGCTTATTGCATTGCAGTTTGAAGTTGATTTTTAAAGAGTTTTGTTTTTTATCATATAGGTAAAATTATTATTTTTTAAAATAATAAAAAATAAAATAATAATAAAAGGGGTAGAGGGATAGCTCAGTGGTTTGAGCATTGGCCTGCTAAACCCAGGGTTATGAGTTCAATCCTTGAGGAGGCCGCTTAGGGATCTGGGGTAAAAATTGGTCCTGCTAGTGAAGGCAGGGGGCTGGACTCAATGACCTTTCAAGGTCCCTTCCAGTTCTAGGAGATTGGTATATCTCCAATTATTACCTTTTATTACCTATTAAATCTATTATTTTTAAGTAATAGATTTTAATTAATTATGCACTGGCTTTTGTTTTTTATTCATGTTTAAATGGTAATTTATTTTTGTTTGTGCAGATGGTTAGCATATATTTGCTGATTAGAGCTTATTTTATTTATTATTATTTGTTGGGGTTTTGTGTATTTTTTTAAATTTTTAATGCTTGGATGTTTTGATTTTATAATTTTGCTGCTTATAACTCTTGTTAGGGACATCCCTGAGGTGGGGGTTAGCAGCAGAGCATTCTTTTGCTTAATTTCAGTGATGAAATCCCTGAGTTTCATCCCAGGCTGCTCAAGGTTGGTTTTGTAAGGGGGTGAGTAAGGTCCCAGACCCACAATCCATTCTCCCCTCACAAGGGATTCTGGGTGCCCCCCATTCTCTCCTTATCTGCCATGCCACAGGCTCGGTGTACCCTCCATTTCCAGTATCAGAGGGGTAGCCATGTTAGTCTGGATCTGTAAAAGCAGCAAAGAGTCCTGTGGCACCTGATAGACTGACAGACGTTTTGCAGCATGAGCTTTCGTGGGTGAATACCCACTTTGTCAGATGCAAGTAGTGGAAATTTCCAGGGGCAGGTATATATATGCAAGCAAGAAGCAAGCTAGAGATAACGAGGTTAGTTCAATCAGGGAGGATGAGGCCCTGTTCTAGCAGTTGAGGTGTGAAAACCAAGGGAGGAGAAACTGGTTCTGTAGTTGGCAAGCCATTCACAGTCTTTGTTTAATCCTGAGCTGATGGTGTCAAATTTGCAGATGAACTGAAGCTCAGCAGTTTCTCTTTGAAGTCTGGTCCTGAAGTTTTTTTGCTGCTGGATGGCCACCTTAAGATCTGCTATTGTGTGGCCAGGGAGGTTGAAGTGTCTTCTACAGGTTTTTGTATATTGCCATTCCTAATATCTGATTTGTGTCCATTTATCCTTTTCCGTAGAGACTGTCCAGTTTGGCCAATGTACATAGCAGAGGGGCATTGCTGGCATATGATGGCGTATATTACATTGGTGGACGTGCGGGTGAATGAACCGGTGATGGTGTGGCGGATCTGGTTAGGTCCTGTGCTGGTGTAGCTATGTGGGCAGAGTTGGCATCGAGGTTTGTTGCATGGATTGGTTCCTGAGCTAGAGTTACTATGGTGCGGTGTGCAGTTACTGGTGAGAATATGCTTCAGGTTGGCAGGTTGTCTGTGGGCGAGGACTGGCCTGCCACCCAAGGCCTGTGAAAGTGTGGGATCATTGTCCAGATCCCCTCCATTCCCAGGTCCCCCATTTTTCACACAGGCCAGAGGCTGTGTATATCCCTCATTCCCTGCTTACAAGAGTACCACATTCTCCCACTCCCAGCAGAAGCTCTGTGGGCCAGCCCTTCCCCCCATGGAAGGGGCTCTGTGTGTGCCCCTCCTCCCACTCTTATTCTCCTTTCTTTCCTTGCTTTCTCTTTCGGAGTGATTTTAAGATCAACTGATACAGGCTGAACTAAAACGAGGGCTCTTGTGATGCCAGAATGATGTTAATTTCTGCCATAATCAGCTCTTTGATCCTTAGAGGATTATGGTGGGGGTTGAAGCTGTGGTTCTGCTAACCAGATGTCAAAATCATTATGGTTCTGCCTACTGATGCCTAGAACATTTTTTGAAATTTTGGAATCTAGCAGATGAGGTGTTCATGTGATCATATTACACCCAAACAGAGAAATGCCATCAGTTTGAGCATACGCGCTTCACGAGCTCAGCCAATAACAGAGTACAGTAGGAGTCGGCAGCTCCTGGAGTTTTAACCAGTGCATTGCCTGGACCTACCTTGGTGTTTGCAATGTGTGAATTTAGAGAGAAAAGCCTAATTTAGACAGCCTTGAATTTGGTAATCCATGAGGTTTTTTCTTAGTAGTATTTCTGTCTTCATTACATGATTATACATCACTTTGCTAGCAGTAACACCAAAGGCATGAGTTTGTCTGTATTTATATTATCAACTTGTCTATTGCTTAGATCAGGTATAAAGCAGCAAAGAGTCCTGTGGCACCTTATAGCCTAACAGACGTATTGGAGCATGAGCTTTCGTGGGTGAATACCCACTTCGTCAAAGTGGAAATTTCCAGAGGCGGCTATAAATATGCAGGCCAGAATCAGTCTGGAGATAACGAGGTTAGTTCAATCAGGGAGGATGAGGCCCTCTACTAGCAGTTGAGGTGCGAACACCAAGGGAGGAGAAACTGCTTTTGTAGTTGGCTACCACGGCTACCCCTCTGACACTTTAGATCAGGTATGACTTAGTGCTTCCCACAGGCTAGGGGTCAAGTTTACAAAAACTACTTCTAGCTTTAGGTGCCCAACTTGAAACAGAAATTCTGCCTGTCGCTGCCTTCCCCTTTGATACAGAGTTGTGGCTGGCGGAAAATACAATCCCCAGCATGTCTGACTCTGTTTTCATTTCAATGGCTCAAGAAGTGCACAGTGGGTCCTGTAGTCCCAGGCAAGCAGCACTTCTCTGGTTCCAACCTGCTTGATTTTATATGCACCTTTTATTTGATTCCATTTAAAGTACTGATAATCTGACACAGGGATTTGCAGACATATCATTTCACTGATACAGACAATTACCTTGCTTTTTTTTTGTTTGTTTTTTTGTTAAAGGATTATTTAGCACATGATCCTATCAACTGAAGAACAATGCCCACAGCTATCTCACCTCTAGGACAGAGCTGTTGTCTCTTTTATAAAAGTTTTTTTCTGTGAAGAAAAAAGTATTAAAGAGCTTTTGCAGAGTCCCCACTCCTTTGCAATGAATGTCCCAGAACAGCTGGCTTGCCATGCGCCCTGTATTTAGAGCTCATTGGGAAGCATTTCATTTGCTGACTCTATACAGGAAACATTTCCTGTAAAATTCTGTCCAGAATTTTTCAGCATATTTTCCTTTCCCTCTGGGCACTTTCTGAAAGGCAAAAACTTGTGATCGTTCCTTTAAAACTTACTCACAAAGTCCATTAGTACTTATTCTTCAATTATCATTTCAAATCTAGTAACAGTGACAAGGAGAATTAAATCATCTCCATTTTCAGTCTTACAAATTAAATTGATTTCACTGGGTGAACTGCTTCCCACCTCTCTCACATTAGATTGAAGCAACTTTTCTCCTTGTCTTCAAGGTCCTAAAAAACCTGGCTCCTTCTCTCCCTTCTGCTCTCATCACTTTGCATTCCTCTCACAGCTCTTCCCACGCTGTGCAACTTCCCCTTTGCTTCCTTTTTTCACTCTTGTCTCTGGGTCTTCTTCCATGCTGCTCCACATGTCTCAACCCACCTCTGAGAAAAAATACACTTCTGCATGGAGGCCTATAAACCCCCCACCTGCTACCTCACCCATGCTAAGGCACTAATTTATCTAGTTTAAAGAAAGAGTCTGGCTTTAAAAGACTCCATGAAAAAAACATTTGTATTTGCTGGATGGACGAGTGTCAGTAAGACTCCAGTTTAGCAAGTCCAGACCAAGAACCACTTCCATTTTGACAGGTAGGTGGCTCTGGTGGAAGGCTTTCTGCTACTTAGTAACACCCGGTGAACTTGCTCCAGCAAGCCTGTTCTCTGGGATTTAGCGGAGGAACTTCCAGGCCGTTAAATGAAGGGAACACAGGTTTGGGTGGAGGAGCCAACAGTGGCCCTGAGTGATCAAATCCAGGTGCAACAGGAGTGAGATGAGTCACCATTGAGAGGTCCAGTCGAGTGCAGAACCCGTATTGGTGGGGCCATGCTGGGGCTATTCATATAACCCAGGCATGGGCCTGCTTGGTTTTTAGTAGCACTCTGTGCAGGAGTGGGACTGGGGGGAAAGCATAATAAAGCGTTCCCATCCGGGGTAGCAGGAAGGTGTCTGTGATAGAACCCAGAAGGGAGCATAATTGGTAACATTTTTTGTTGTACTTGTTCACAAATAGATCTACTGGGGGAGTCCCCCCACTGCCGGAAAATGCCTTCAGCTACATCTGGGTGAAGAGACCACTCATGACTTGGGAAAGACCTACTAAGGTGATCGACTAACTCATTCTCCACCCCCAGAAGATAAGAAGCCTCAAGATTGATTGAATGGGCTTCACAAAATTCCCATAGGTGAACTGCTTCCTGACAAAGGAGGGATGAATGAGCTCCTCCTGCCTGTTGAAGTAAAACAGGGCTGCGGTGTTGTCTGTAAGAACAAACAGGTTTCTCCCTCTGATATGAGGCAGGCAAGGTGAACTGCCCTGAGCTCTCTGACGTTGGTATGGAGAGCTCCCTCAGTGACCAAAGACCCTGAGTCCTGAGGGGCCTCAGGTGGGCTCCACACTCTACCACCGACACGTCCGAGACCAGAGACATTGATGGTTGAGGGCAGATGAATAGACTGTCCATATGCATGTTGAGAGGATCCAATCACCAATTCAGGAAAATTAAAATCGAGGAAAGTATTGTGTGTACGTATCCAGACAAAGGCAGCTTTGGAGGGGTCTGAGGTGCAATCTTGCATGTTGTATCTCATATGTGCATGAGGCCATATGGTGTAGGAGCCTCATACACTTTTGGGCTGTTGCGACTGGATGACATTTGAGGTCTCACCAGGTATTGGATCAATTGGAATCATAACTCTGGGAGGAACACTCTGGCCTGGATAGTGTCCAACACTGCCCCAGTAACTCTATCCTCTGTACTAGCCAAAGGGTAGACTGTCTGCACTGATCAGTAGGCCTAGGGCCTTGAATAACCTGAGTCCTAGGTTGGCTCTTGACTAGCTAGTAGTCCAGGTAAGAACAGACCTGCACTCCTAATGTCCTCAGTAGGCGTCATTTAAATCAAGGGCGGCATACCAATCTCCAGAATCCAGAGTGGGAATAATGGATGCCAGGGTGACCATGCAGACCTTTATCTTTTTGAGATAGTTGTTCACTTGATGCAGGGCTAAAATAGGCCTGAGATCTCCTTTGGTTTTTGGGATTAGGAAATCACGGAAGTAGAAACCCTTCCTTCTGAAATTCTGCAAACAAAGAGAAAACACAGTCTAGCAGTAACAGAATCCTCAGCTAAGAAGATCTATGCGCTTTCTCACTTTGTTCCTGTGCCAAAGTGGCATAATGGGGTTAGATTACAGTTCAGGATTTATTTTACTTGCCCATTTAAAAAAAAGACTTCGAGGGCAAATAAAACATTTACAAAGCAGTTAATAAAATGTCAGAACAATCAGAACCAAGCACTTCCCAAAGTACCCAGCCTGGTCCAGGACAATGATTAGCAAAACTGTATGACTTTCATGTGTGAAAGTCTGAGCAATTTAAAATGACAGTCTACATTTTTTTTTCTGTTTGGTGTTCTGCAATGTAATTTAAATGAAAATCCAGGATTATAACTGGAATGCAGGGTATTAGTTACCAAGTGTTTGTAACTTAATGTTCATGTATTTAGGAAATGCTGAATAGTTATTGTGACTTTTTTCTGAACTGTCATTTAAATAAATTACCAAAACAATTGAAACTGGTGTGATTATACCGTATTATTTTGACAAATAAAATATGCAGAGTATTGACTTTTTTGGCACAGAATCCCCCCCAGAGTATTAACTGGGTCCAGAATGGGCTGACTGAGAGGCAGGGCCACTCTGGAAGAATCTGCTGTGGCTAGAATATTGATGCAGTAATGTTGGACAGGCTGCTATTTATAGGGGGAAACTCTCAGGATGAGGCAGGAGAGGGAACGTCTTCCCAGATGTCATATGTAAAATGGGAGTTCAAATCGCCACAAAGAAAAGCTACACTTTCTCTAGCAAGATTTTTTTCTCTATGTATTTTCCATTCTGTGCGAAAGCCCCTGGGACTGCCTAGACTGCATCTCTGAGTGGAGTTTTTTAGCTGCAGCAGGGTATTTATTTTAATCAGCACTCACTGTAACAACATAAAATAAATATTTTTTATGCTATGAGGGGGAGGGATAGCTCAGTGGTCTGAGCATTGGCCTACTAAGCTCAGGGTTGTGAGCTCAATCCTTGAGAGGGCCACTTAGGGATCTGGGGCAAAATCAGTACTTGGTCCTGATAGTGAAGGCAGGGGGCTGGACCCAGTGACCTTTCAAGGTCCCTTCCAGTTCTAGGAGATAGGACAGACAGTTGAGTTCTAAATATTGAATGTGTAGTGCATAGGCATTTATTTTCCTTCTGGTGCTGCAACAACAGTGTTCTCAGTAACTGGAAATTCCTTAGCAGTTCCTTTGCTTAGGGGTTCAGTAGTGCAGCATGTTTTCACCTCTCCTTGACCAATCACTGACCTAAGAGGAAACTAATCCCTAAAACATTTCCGTACTCCCTGTGATATAGCACTTCTCTGTGTGGTTATCCAGAGAGACCACACTGCATCAGAATGTTAGAATTTACATGAGGCATGTGAATTTGAAACGATGTTGTCATCTGCTCCCTCTAGTCTAGAAGGCTTCAGATTGCTTTCTACTATATACAATTTAATAAACTCTGGGTTATCCAGTGCAGCCACCTGAAATTGAAGTAATTCCTCAGAACACACATTACTTCAGCCAGAGGGAGCCTTATCCAAGGCAACAGGATTTTGACACGTGGTTGAGGAACTAGGAAATTCATTTGTAGTACATAACCTGGTGCATGCAAATGCACTTCCCAAACACTATCACCAGCATGTGCAGATGATGGAATTCATATGTGCAAATCCCATTCAGACCCCACCACTTTCATATGAAAGAGACAGAATCTATCCCTGATGTGTGCAGGCATTACTGCTTGAAAAGTATGCCTTCAAATGTTCTGTAAATCCAGAATGCCTTCACTTGACCTTAGAGAACCAGTGCAGCTCACTGCAAGGAGATGCCATCCTACCTCACAGAGAAGATCTCTCATATATTGGATGGACTCAGAGAACACTAGGACAAAACAAATACAGGATCAAAGAAACAATTCCCACCTTCTAAAAACACAGCCCACTTGTACAAGTGATAGTCATGGAAGTACTCAAAGCAACGAGGGCCACCCATGTGATTCTGCCTCTCCTAGCTAGTGAGAGAAAACGTATATTCTAGGACCCCAACTAACAAGGTGCATTCACACTTACTTTGAAGAGGATAGCTTAACAAAGAGAAGGATAAGGGGAGACTTGATTACAGTCTATAAGTATCTGCACAAGGAACAAATATTTAATCTTCAATGTAGCAGAGAAAGGTCTAATATGGTCCAATGGCTGGACACTGAAACTAGACAAATTTCAGTCTGGAAATAAGGTGTAAATGTTTACAGTGAGGAGTATTTTGGGGAATTATTTCTCTGGCCTGTGCTGTACAGGAGGTCTGACTAGATGATCACAATGGTCTCTTCTGGCCTTGGAATCTATGGCTGTAGATGACCTTGCCAATTACTACTCTGGGTTGAACTTCTCTTATTAACCAAGTTAATGAAGGAGTTAGGAAAAAGCAATCACAAATGCCACCACTCAATTGCCAGTATCCTGAATTCCTTTCAGCCAGGCTTCATGCCAGGAGATGGTACTGAGACAGAACTCGTTTCCTCAGTGAAAGCACTCCTGACCATCCTCCACTGATACCGGAGTTGTAGATGGCTTGGTGGGTACTGGCCTCAACAGTAGGGATGAGGTTGGCATCAAAATCAACTGTACCAGTGCTGAGTGCAACGATTCAGAGAGTACTGGGGAGCAGCACTCAGGGGCTCTTGCTCTTACTGGAAGATTTATGACAATCCTTATCAGCTGAAATACAATGGCTGGAGTCCCCATGACAGGTTGAGGAAACTTCTTGGGTCTTGTACAGTTTTTACTTCCAGAGAGGTGGAAGTCTTGGCAGCCTTGGCAGATGGCCCTAGGGAAGAGAAGCAATGCCTGTTGTCTCTATAGGTCTTCATGGGGTTTTCCTCCTTGAGAGAGCCAGAAGAGGAAGGAGGAGCAGCCAGAGCACTTCTGGAGGAGGAGTACGCATTCAATCCTATAACAGTCCGGATCCAAAGCTGGAGGCATGGATTTCTCCAGGAGGTGCTCCTCAGACATGCTGTGTTCTCCTAGTAAAGGACTTGCAGGTGCTGCACTTATTCCTTACATGCCCTTAACCAAGACAAATGAGGCAATGAGTTAATGGGCATAACAGTCTCACATAAAGGGCAGTGCTTAAATTCTGGGGACGTCTGCATAGTAATGTGGTACTGAAGTACCACTCCAGAAACAAAAACAAAGGAAGGTGTCCTGTGCGGTAATGCAAAGAAAGAAAGCAGTACAAACATAACACTATCTATTTACATTAAGGCTTGATCTACACTCGAAAGTTATATAAGCATAGCTATGTTGGTCACAAGTGTGAAAAAAACACACCCCGACTAACATAGTTATTCCGACAAAACCGCCAGTGTAGATGCAGCTGTGTGGATGGAAGAATGCTTCTGTCAACAGAGTGAACTTCGTTCAGGGACATGATGTTCCTACACTGACAGAAAATCCTCTTCTGTCGATGTAGGTTGAGTCTACACTAGGGGACCATGCTGACATACGGTATGTCTACGCTATGGAGCCTAAATCCTAAACTAACACAAACTATTTACACATGAAAAGGATGTGGAGAAGCTAGAAAAAACTGAGATCTTGAGTATCAGAGGGGTAGCCATGTTAGTCTGGATCTGTAAAAAGCGACAAAGAGTCCTGTGGCACCTTATAGACTAACAGACGTATTGGAGCATGAGCTTTCGTGGGTGAATACTCACTTTGTCAGATGCATGTAGTGGAAATTTCCAGAGGCAGGTATAAATATGCAGGCAAGAAGCAGGCTAGAGATAATGAGGTTAGTTCAATCAGGGAGGATGAGGCCCTCTTCTAGCAGCTGAGGTGCTAGGTAGGCTCGGCGCGTGGATGGCTTCCTACTTTCTAGGAGGACACGCCTGACCCCTTCAGAACACCTTGCTTCCTCCGCATCTACCCATTGAGCAGTCATGCTGTCAAATGGAGGGCAGCCAGGTTGGGGTGGAGGAGATGGCCCTGGTCCTGGGAGAGTAGGTCCCAGTGGAGCGGCAATGGCCGCGGGGGGGGCCACCAGCAAGCCCAGGAGGGTCCCGTACCAATGTTGCTGAGACCAGGCTGGGGCGATCAGGAGGACGCGTGCCTTGTCCATTTTCACTTTCTCCAGGACCTTGCCGATGAGGGGAAACGGGGGAAAGGCGTAAAGGAGTTGACCCGACCATGACAGGAGGAAGGCATCTGAGATTGCGTTCCTCCCCACCCCGCCTCTGAAGCAGAACCTGGGGCAACAGCGGTTCTGTCGAGTCGCAAGCAGGTCTACTTGGGGAGTGCCCCATGCTCGGAAGAGCTGGTGAGTGACCTTCGAGTGGAGCGACCACTCGTGTTCTGAGGAGAAAACCCTGCTCAAGCGATCGGCCTGTGTATTGTTGACGCCTGGCAGGTGGAAAGCCTTCAGGGAGATGTCGTGGGCTATACAGAACTCCCAGAGGCTGAGGGCTTCCCGGCAGAGGGCCGAGGACCTCGTCCCACCTTGCCTGTTGATGTAAAACATTGCAGCGGTGTTGTCTGTGAGAACTCTGACCACCTTGCCGCGTAGCTGTGAGCTGAATGCCACGCAGGCTAAGCATATCGCTCTGAATTCTCTGACGTTTATGTGAAGGGACAGCCCTGCGGCTGACCACATCCCTTGGGTCTGTGCATTCCCTACGTGGGCACCCCAGCCCAGGTCCGATGCATCGGACACTGGGTCTAGTGACGGGGCCGGGTCCCGGAAGGGAATTTCCTGGAGCATATTGGCCGGGCATGACCACCATTGTAGCGAGGCGATCACCGGCGCTGGAACCAATAGGACCTTGTCCAGTTTGTCCCGGGCCTGGGAGAACTCTGAGGCCAGCCAGAGTTGGAGGGGCCTCATCCAAAGTCTGGCGTGGCAGACCACATACATGCACACCGCCATGTGGCCTAGGAGCTGCAGGCATGCCCTGGCCGTGGTGACAGGGAACTCCATGACCAAGGCTATAAGCCCCTTCAGAGTCTGGAACCTGCCCAAGGGAAGGGAGGCTGTGGCCTTGGAGGCATCTAGGAGACCGCCTATGAATTCTATGCACTGCACCGGAACCAATGTCGACGTGGTCTCGTTCACTAAGAGGCCTAGGTTGGCACACGTAGCCAAGAGCAGGTCCACATGGTTCTGTACCTGGGGCCGCGAGCTGCCATTGAGCAGCCAGTCATCGAGGTAGGGAAATATCTGTACCCCTCGGCGTCTGAGGTAGGCCGCTACTACCGCCATACGCTTGGTGAACACCCTGGGTGCGGTGGACAAGCCAAATGGGAGGACCATAAATTGGCAGTGGTCCTGTCGTAGGGGGCTGCGTGTGGGTTGAGGTCGGGGTTACCAGCGACCTACCAGTACCATGGGAGCGGTATAAGCGGTGGTACCAAGAATGACTTCTGCCACGGGACCAGGACTCTGACGTCGAGGACTCTGCGACGGCTGGATCCGTGGCGACGCGGAGCTGGCGATCCCCACCAGGAGTCATGGGCACGGTGCCTCGAGATGAGAGAGCTGGAGCGTGACCGGTGACGGCGCCCATGTCGGGAGCGGCTTCGGCAGCTCCAACAAGAATGGGAGCGTCTATGGCATCTGTGTCTGTCCAGCTGATACTCTCTACTCGGCGTGGAGCGGTGCCTGGAGCTCTGCTCCAACAGCACCCGACCAGACAACCTGGTGGGTGACGAAAGCGGAGGCCAGAAACTGTGTCCTGACAGCACACTGAGCAGTGAGCAGACCCGAGAGCGGTCCCCTGCTTGCGTCTAGAGCGGGGCCCGGGGGCTGGTGGTACCCCAGGCACCTGCAAAGTCATAATGTCTTTGGCTGCCTGCAGGGCCTCTGGCATCAAAGGCATCCAGACATCCGGAGGGGCCTGAGTCGACGCAACCAGGCTGCTCCGTTCAATCTGAGTGGGAGCTCTAGAGCCCGGGGGCGAGGGGGGGAACTGGGGCTGCCTGACACGGGTCTAGCCTCACACCCTGTTTTTTCTCAACGCTTCTGAGAAGATGGAGCCTTTCTCTGCTTCTTCGACAGAGAGTGGTGCCGGCCACCGGAAGGTGCCAGGAGATCACTGCGCACCAAAGACGAAGTGACCGGTGTCGATTCCACTCAGTGTACCGGGGTCGGAGCCAGTGCCGATTCCATGAGAAGAGCCCGAAATCTAATGTCTCTCTCTTTTTTCGTCCGGGGTTTAAAGGACCTGCAGATCTTACAGCCGGGGGGAGACGGTTGGGAGATGTCCAGGCACTCTCCACACCAAATTTAAACATTGAGAGGGAGGACAACAGGATAAGAACGGATATAGCCAGAGGGAGGGGTTTGGACATAAGGAAGAGTGGGGGGATGGATACTAAACCAATAGGTCATACTGGTGGTACTGGGTCCCTACCAAATTGGGTAACAAAGGTGAGAGAAGCCAAACAGCAAAAATTAGGATGTTTGTTCACCAATGCGAGAAGCCTAGGTAACAAAATGGAGGAATTGGAGTTCCTGGCCCGAGAATTGAAACCAGATATCGTAGAAATAACCAAAACATGGTGGAACGGTAGTCATGACTGGAGTACAGGTATGGAAGGGTATGTGCTGTTTAGGAAAGACCGAAACAAAGGTAAAGGTGGGGGAGTAGCATTGTATGTCAACAATGAGGTGAACTGTAATGAAATAACTAGTAATGGAATGGATAATACGGAGTCTGTTTGTGCAATGGTCACATTGGGGAAGAAAACTACTAGAGCCTCCCCTGGGATAGTGATTGGGGTGTGCTATAGACCGCCGGGATCTAGCCTGGATATGGATAGAGAACTCTTTAATGTTCTTAAGGAGGTAAATACTAATAGGAACTGTATGATCATGGGAGACTTTAACTTCCCGGATATAGATTGGGGAACAAATGCTAGTAATAATAATAGGGCTCAGCTTTTCCTAGACGTGATAGCTGATGAATTCCTTCATCAAGTAGTAGCTGAACCGACGAGGGGGGATGCCATTTTAGATTTGGTTTTGGTGAGTAGTGAGGACCTTGTTGAGGAAATGGTTGTAGGGGACAACCTTGGCTCGAGTGATCATGAGCTAATTCGGTTCAAAATAAATGGAAGGATAAACAAAATTGCATCTGAGACTAAGGTTTACGATTTCAAAAGGGCTAACTTTACTAAATTAAGGCGACTAGTTAGGGAAGTGGATTGGACTAACATATTTAGGGATCTAAAGGCGGAAGACGCCTGGGATTATTTCAGGTTGAAGTTGCAGGAGCTATCAGAGGCCTGTATCCCGAGAAAGGGAAAACGGTCCTTAGGTAGCAGTTTTAGACTGAGCTGGATGAGCAAGCATCTCAGAGGGGTGATTAAGAAAAAACAGAAAGCGTACAAGGAGTGGAAGATGGGAAGGATCAGCAAAGAAACCTACCTTATTGAGGTCAGAGGGTGTAGGGATGCAGTGAGAAAGGCCAAAAGCCAGGTAGAAATGGAGCTTGCGAAGGGAATTAAAACCAATAGTAAAAGGTTTTTTAGCCATATAAATAGGAAGAAAGCCAAGAAAGAAGAAGTGGGACCGCTTAAAACTGTAAACGGAGTGGAGATTAAGGATAAGCTAGGCATGGCACAATATCTAAACGAATATTTTGCCTCGGTCTTTAATGAGGCTAATGAAGGGCTTAGGAATAGTGGCAGAGTGACTGATGGGAATGAAGGTGCGGGGTTGGAAATTACAATATCCGAGGTAGAAGCCAAACTTGAACAGCTTAACGGTAGTAAATCCGGCGGCCCGGATAATCTTCATCCTAGAATATTAAAGGAATTGGCGAGTGAAATTGCAAGCCCGTTAGCGATAATTTTTAACAAATCTCTAAACTCAGGGGTTGTACCGTTTGACTGGAGATTAGCTAATATAGTTCCTATTTTCAAGAAGGGGAAATAAGTGACCCGGGTAACTACAGGCCTGTTAGTTTAACATCTGTAGTATGTAAAGTCATGGAAAAAATATTAAAGGAGAGAGTAGTTACGGACCTTGAGGTCAATGGCAATTGGGACAAATTACAACATGGTTTTATGAAAAGTAGATCATGCCAAACCAACCTGATCTCCTTCTTTGAGAAAGTAACAGATTTTTTAGACAAGGGAAATGCGGTGGATCTAATATATCTTGATTTCAGTAAGGTGTTTGATACGGTACTGCATGAAGAATTACTGGTTAAATTGGAAAAGATGGGGATCGAAATGAAAATCCAGAGGTGGATAAGGAACTGGTTAAAGGGGAGACTGCAGCGGGTCATATTGAAAGGTGATCTGTCGGGTTGGAGGGAGGTTACCAGTGGAGTTCCTCAAGGTTCGGTTTTGGGTCTGATCTTATTCAATCTATTTATCACTGACCTCGGAACCAAAAGTAGGAGTGGGCTGATAAAGTTTGCGGATGACACCAAGTTGGGAGGTATTGCCAATTCGGAGAAGGACCGGGATATCCTCCAGGGAGATTTGGATGATCTTGTAAACTGGAGTATTAGTAATAGGATGAAATTCAATAGTGAGAAGTGTAAGGTTATGCATTTAGGGATGACTAACAGGAATTTTAGTTATAAGCTGGGGACGCACCAGTTGGAAGTAACGGAAGAGGAGAAGGACCTCGGAGTCCTGGTTGATCGCAGGATGGCTATGAGTCGGCAATGTGATGTGGCCGTTAAAAAAGCTAATGCGGTCTTGGGATGCATTAGGCGAGGTATTTCTAGTAGAGATAAGGAGGTGCTAGTCCCGTTATACAAGGCGTTGGTGAGACCTCATTTGGAGTAGTGTGTGCAGTTTTGGTCTCCCATGTTTAAGAAGGATGAATTCAAACTGGAACAGGTACAAAGAAGGGCCACTAGAATGATCCGAGGAATGGAAAGCCTGTCGTATGAAAGGAGACTTGAGGAGCTCGGTTTGTTTTCCTTAACCAAAAGAAGGTTGAGAGGAGATATGATTGCTCTCTTTAAATATATCAGAGGGATAAATACCAGGGAGGGAGAGGAATTATTTCAGCTCAGTACTAATGTGGACACGAGAACAAATGGATATAAATTGGCAGTCGGGAAGTTTAGGCTTGAAATTAGACGAAGGTTTCTAACCGTCAGGGGAGTGAAATTCTGGAACAGCCTACCGAGGGAAACAGTGGGGGCGAAGGACCTCTCTGGCTTTAAGATTAAGCTTGATAAGTTCATGGAGGGAATGGTTTGATAGGATAACGTGATTTAGTCAATAGGTTAATAACGTGCGACCACTGGTAATTAGTACCGAGGGTCAATGTTGGGATATTGAAAGTCTTTTTCCTGAGTGTCTGGCTGGAGAGTCTTGCCCGCATGCTCGGGGTTCAGCTGATCGCCATATTTGGGGTCGGGAAGGAATTTTCCTCCAGGGTAGATTGGCAGTGGCCCTGGAGGTTTTTCGCCTTCCTCCGCAGCATGGGGCAGGGGTCGCTTGCTGGAGGATTATCTGCTACTTGAAGTCTTTAAATCAGGATTTGGGGACTTCAACAGCTGAGTCAAGGGAGAGAATTATTTCAGGAGTGGGTGGGTCAGCTTTTGTGGCCTGCATCTTGCGGGAGGTCAGACTAGATGATCATAATGGTCCCTTCTGATCTTAAGTTCTATGATTCTATGATACAGCGGTTGCTGATGTGAGATTTGCCCAGGCAGTGGAGACAGTCGGTGTGCGGGTCACTTCTGGGCATCGAACGCCTGCAAGACTCGCACGATTTAAACCTTGGGGCCCGGGGCATGCCTCCTGGCCTGAACACTAACTAACTAACTAAACTGGAACTTTTATTGAACTAACTAACACAGGTACTACTAACGACAAAATGAGTTCTGGGACGAGCTGCAGCAAAGCTGGAGCAGGTAGTTCCGATGCACCGTCACTGGCGGGAAGAAGGAACTGAGGGTGGGGGGAGCGCGTGGCTCCCCTTATAGCGCTATGGAGGTGCCACTCCAGGGGTCGCAGCAGCGCTCCCCCTACAGGTACTGCTAAGGGAAAAAACTTCCGGCACCGGTGCACGTGGGGAGCACACACACCTACTGTGGAATACACATGAGCAAGCACTCGAAGAAGAACCCACAGATCCATAAATTGCTCCTGAAGGTCTCCATATATTAGGAGCACCATGTACATGCTATGGATGGGGAAGAGTGAGGCAAGGAAACTGACACCTGTTGTGGTAACAAAGCCCTGTGGTATAAGAGTGCCAGTGAATCCTAGCCTGGGCCTTGAGTTCCACCCCAAGTAGCAGCAAGACCAGTGCCAGGGCTCTTGGGTACTGAGGCTTAATATCTTGGTAAAGCAGTACTGGTGTTTTAAACCTGGAACCCAATGGCAGGGAAATAAGCAATCTCACCAACACTGATGAGGGCACAACTGGCACTTATTCCCCTTTCCTGGCACTAGAGGGAGCAAGAGAGGGTGCTAAAGCTTCCACAGTTCTGAAGAGACTGACTGTCTGCACCTGTCTCATCCTCCCTCAGCACAAGGAACTACCCTGAGCAGCCCATTTCAATAAAAAGGATTTGTCATGCACAGTCTGGCTTGAGGAAAACAAGAGTAATCTATTCAAAACTTTTCCAGAGCCAACAGAGATAAAACCAGGATCTAAGAGTGTCTAACTGGGTTCATTACATGTCAGGAGCTGTGCTCGCAGTATTCCAGCAAATAAACTATGATTATCGAAGAGAGAAGATGCACCAATTTAAGCAATAGGTTACATACTATAGTTAGTAGTTCTGCACTTTCATATTTGAGTTCCTTCAGAACTCTTGGGTGATGCCATCTAGTCCTGGTGACTGATGACTCTTTAATTTATCAATTCGTTCCAAAACTTCCTCTACATGATACCTCAGTCTGGGACAGTTTCTCAGTTTAGTCACCTAAAAAGAATGGCTCAGGTGTGGGAATCTCCCTCACATCCTCTATAGTGAAGACTGATGCAAAGAATTAATTTAGCTTGTGTGCAACAGCCTTGTCTTCCTTGAATGCTCCTGTAGCACCTCGATCATCCAGTGGCCCCACTGATTGGCAAGGTTCCTGCTTCTGATGTACTTCAGAATTCTTCTGCTGTTAGTTTTTGTGTCTTTTGCTAGTTGCTCTTCAAATTAGGTTTGCCTAATTATACTTTTATGATTGACTTGCCAGCGTTTATGTTCCTCAGTAGAATTTGACTTCCAATTATTAAAAGATGTCTTTTGTCTCTAACTGCCGCTTTTAACTTTGTTTAGCCATAGTGGCATTTTTTTGGGTTATCTTACTGGTTTTTTTTATTTGAGGGTACATACAGTGTGAGCCTGTGTTATGTATTTTTAAAAAGTTTCCATGCAGCTTTCACGCATTTCACTCTTGTGACCTTTCCTTTGATCTCCACTCTAACTCCTCATTTTTGTGTAATTCTCCTTTTTGAAGTTAATTCAAATTCATTCATTCATTATACATAGTTCTTTCATATTCCCTCTTTCTCATCTAATTTCTAAGGTAAACAATCCCAGACTTTTCAAACTATCTTCATATGAGTTTCTCATGCTTCTAATAGTTTTCATCACCCTTCTCTGAACCCATCTAATTCTTCAATATCTCTTTTGAGATGGGTGCATATTGGTCACCCTGTATTCTATATGAGCTCACATCCAGTGTTCAAATTCCTTATGCGGCCTAACATCATGTTTCCTTTTTTGCTTGCAGCACCACATAGGGTGACCAGGTGTCCTGATTTTATAGGGACAGTCCCGATATTTGGGGCTTTTTCTTATATAGATGCCAATTACCCCCCACCCCCGTCCCGATTTTTCACACTTGCTGTCTGGTCACTCTAGCATCACATTGAACCGGGGCCTTCACTGAGCTATCTACGATGATATGGAGGACCTTTTCCTGAGTTGGTACAGTTAATTTAGAATGCTGTAAGATGTATGAGTGGTTTAAACTTTTCACTCAAATGTACATTGCTTTGCATATAACACTGAATTTCATTTGCCATTGTGTTGCCTATTCACCTGGCTTGGTTAGGTCCCTCTGAAGTGCCTCACAGGTCTCTGGACTTGATTAACCTAAGTAACTTTCATAGAATCATAGAATCTCAGGGTTGGAAGGGACCTCGGGAGGTCATCTAGTCCAACCCCCTGCTCAAAGCAGGATCAAACCCAACTAAATCATCCCAGCCAGGGCTTTGTCAAGCCTGACCTTAAAAACCTCTAAGGAAGGAGATTCCACCACCTCCCTAGGTAACCCATTCCAGTGCTTCACCACCCTACTAGTGAAAAAGTTTTTCCTAATGTCCAACCTAAACCTCCCCCTCTGCAACTTGAGACCATTACTCCTTGTTCTGTCATCTTCTACCACTGAGAACAGTCTAGATCCATCCTCTTTGGAACCCCCTTTCAGGTAGTTGAAAGCAGCTATCAAATCCCCCCTCATTCTTCTCTTCTGCAGGCTAAACAATCTCCGTTCCCTCAGCCTCTCCTCATAAGTCATGTGCTCCAGCCCCCTAATCATTTTTGTTGCCCTCCGCTGGACTCTCTCCAATTTATCCACATCCTTCTTGTAGTGTGGGGCCCAAAACTGGACACAGTACTCCAAATGAGGCCTCACCAGTGCTGAATAGAGGGGAATGATCACATCCCTCAATCTGCTGGAAATGCCCCTACTTATACAACCCAAAATGCCATTAGCCTTCTTGGCAACAAGGGCACACTGTTGACTCATACCCAGCTTTTCGTCCACTGTAACCCCTAGGTCCCTTTCTGCAGAACTGCTGCCCAGCCATTCGGTCCCTAGTCTATAGCAGTGCATGGGATTCTTCCGTCCTAAATGCAGGACTCTGCACTTGTCCTTGTTGAACCTCATCAGATTTCTTTTGGCCCAATCCTCTAATTTGTCTAGGTCCCTCTGTATCCTATCCCTACCCTCCAGTGTATCAACCACTCCTCCCAGTTTAGTGTCATCTGCAAACTTGCTAAGGGTGCAGTCCACACCATCCTCCAGATCGTTAAGGAAGATATTGAACAAAACCGGCCCCAGCACCGACCCTTGGGGCACTCCACTTGATACCGGCTGCCAACTAGACATGGAACCATTGATCACTACCCGTTGAGCCCGACCATCTAGCCAGTTTTCTATCCACCTTACCATCCATTCATCCAGCCCAGACTTCTTTAACTTGCTGGTAAGAATACTGTGGGAGACTGTATCAAAAGCTTTGCTAAAGTCCAGAAATAGGATATCCACTGCTTGCCCCTCATCCACAGAGCCGGTTATCTCATCATAGAAGGCAATTAGGTTAGTCAGGCATGACTTGCCCTTGGTGAATCCATGCTGACTGTTCCTGATCACTTTCCCCTCCTTTAAGTGGTTCAGAATTGATTCCTTGAGGATCTGTTCCATGATTTTTCCAGGGACTGAGGTGAGACTGACTGGCCTGTAGTTCCCTGGATCTTCCTTCTTCCCTTTTTTAAAGATGGGCACTACATTAGCTTTTTTCCAGTCATCCGGGACCTCCCCCGATCGCCATGATTTTTCAAAGATAATGGCCAATGGCTCTGCAATCTCATCGGCCAACTCCTTTAGCACCCTCGGATGCAGCGCATCCGGCCCCATGGACTTGTGCTCGTCCAGCTTTTCTAAATAGTCCCGAACTACTTCTTTCCCCACAGAGAGCTGGTCACCTCCTCCCCATACCGTGCTGCAGAGTGCAGCTGTCTGGGAGCTGACCTTGTCTGTGAAGACAGAGGCAAAAAAAGCATTGAGTACACTAGCTTTCTCCACATCCTCTGTCACTAGGTTCCTCCTCATTCAGCAAGGGGCCCACACTTTGCTTGACTTTCTTCTTGTTGCTAACATACCTGAAGAAACCCTTCTTGTTACTCCTAACATCTCCGGCTAGCTGCAACTCCAAGCGTGATTTGGCCTTCCTAATTTCACTCCTGCATGCCTGAGCAATACTTTTATACTCCTCCCTGGTTATTTGTCCAATCTTCCACTTCCTGTAAGCTGTTTTTTTGTGTTTAAGACGAGCAAGGATTTCACTGTTAAGCCAAGCTGGTCGCCTGCCATATTTACTTTTCTTCCTACACATCGGGATGGTTTGTTCCTGCAACCTCAATAAGGTTTCTTTAAAATACAGCCAGCTTTCCTCGACTCCTTTCCCCGTCATGTTATTCTCCCAGGGGACCTTGCCCATCAGTTCCCTGAGGGAGTCGAAGTCTGCTTTTCTGAAGTCCAGGGTCTCTGTTCTACTGCTCTCCTTTCTTCCTTGTACCAGGATCCTGAACTCGACCATCTCATGGTCACTGCCTCCCAGGTTCCCATCCACTATTGCTTCCTCTACTATTTCTTCCCTGTTTGTGAGCAGCAGGTCAAGAAGAGCTTTCCCCCTAGTTGGTTCCTCCAGCACTTGCACCAGGAAATTGTCCCCTACACTTTCCAGAAACTTCCTGGATTGTCTGTTCACTGGTGTTTTGCTCTCCCAGCAGATATCAGGGTGATTAAAGTCACCCATGAGAACCAGGGCCTGTGATCTAGCAACTTCTGTTAGTTGCTGGAAGAAAGCCTTGTCCACCTCATCCCCCTGGTCTGGTGGTCTGTAGCAGACTCCCACCACGACATCACCCTTGTTGTTCATACTTCTAAATTTAATCCAGAGACTCTCAGGTTTTTCTGCAGTTTCATACCGGAGCTCTGAGCAGTCATACTGCTCTCTTACATACAACGCAACTCCCCCACCTTTTCTGCCCTGCCTATCCTTCCTGAACAGTTTATATCCATCCACGACAGTACTCCAATCATGTGAGTTATCCCACCAAGTCTCTGTTATTCCAATTACATCATAATTCCTTGACTGTGCCAGGACTTCTAGTTCTCCCTGCTTGTTCCCCAGGCTTCTTGCATTTGTGTATAGGCATGTAAGATAACTCACTGATCGTCCTGGTGTCCCAGTATGGGGCTGGAGCCCTCCCCTCTTGCACTCACCTACTTGTGCTTTCTCCCGATATCCCACTTCCCCACTTACCTCGGGGTTTTGGTCTCCTTCCCCTGGTGAACCTAGTTTAAAGCCCTCCTCACTAGGTTAGCCAGCCTGCTTTCAAAGATGCTCTTCCCTCTCTTCGTGAGGTGGAGCCCGTCTCTGCCTAGCAATCCTTCTTCTTGGAAGACCATCCCATGGTCAAAGAATCCATAGACTAATAGAAATGTAGGGCTGAAAGGGATCTTGAGAGGTTATCAAGTGCAACCTCCTGCGTTGAGGTAGGAACAAATAAACCTAGACCTGACAGGTGTTTGTCCAACCTGTTTTTATAAACGTCCAATGATGGGGATACCACAACCTCCCTTGGATGCCTATTCCAGAATATAACTACCCTTTTAGTTAGAAACTTTTTCCTATTACCTAACCTAAATCTCCCTTGCTGCATCTTAAGCCCATTACTTCTTGTCCTACCTTCAGTCGACATGGAGAACAACTGATCACTGTCCTCTTTATAGCAGCCCTTAGTCTATTTGAAGACTGTTAGCAGGTCCCTCCTCAGTTTTCTTTTCTCAAGACTAAACATGCCCAGTTTTTTTAACCTTTCCTCATAGGTCAGGTTTTCTAAATCTTTTATCATATTTGTTGCTATCCTCTGGACTCCCTCCAGTTTATCCACACCTTTCCTAAAGTGTCGTGCCGAGACTTGGACACAATACTTCAGCAAAAGCCTTACCAGTGCTGAGTAGAGCAGGACAATTAGCACCCAGGTCTTACATACAACATTCCAGTTAATACACCCCAGAATGATATCAGCCTTTTTCGCAACAGCATCACATTGTTGACTCATATTCAATTTGTAATAAATTATAACCCCTAGATCCTTTTTAGGAATTCTACCACCTAGCCAGTTATTCCCCATTTTGTAGTTGTGCATTTGATTCTTTCCTTCGTAAATGTAGTACTTTGCAATTGTCTTTATTGACTTTTATCTTCTTGTTTTCAGACTAATTCTCTATTTTGTGCAGGTCCTTTGTGTCTTCTACAAATTTTACTGCTTCATTATTCATCGCATTCCAGATAATTCAAAATATTTAATAACACCTGACCTCATAAAGAACCTTTAGGCTCATAAGAACATAAGAAAGGCCGTACCGGGTCAGACCAAAGGTCCATCTAGCCCAGTATCTATCTACCCACAGTGGCCAATGCCAGGTGCCCCTGAGGGAGTGAACCTAACAGGCAATGATCAAGTGACCTCTCTCCTGCCATCCATCTCCATCCTCTGACGAACAGAGGCTAGGGACACCATTCTTACCCATCCTGGCTAATAGCCATTTATGGACTTAGCCACCATGAATTTATCCAGTCCCCTTTTAAACATTGTTATAGTCCTAGCCTTCACAACCTCCTCAGGTAAGGAGTTCCACAAGTTGACTGTGCGCTGCGTGAAGAAGAACTTCCTTTTATTTGTTTTAAACCTGCTGCCTATTAGTTTCATTTGGTGACCCCTAGTTCTTGTATTATGGGAATAAGTAAATAACTTTTCCTTATCCACTTTCTCAACATCACTCATGATTTTATATACCTCTATCATGTCCCCCCTTAGTCTTCTCTTTTCCAAACTGAAGAGTCCTAGCCTCTTTAATCTTTCCTCATATGGGACCCTCTAAACCCCTAATCATTTTAGTTGCTCTTTTCTGAACCTTTTCTAGTGCTAGAATATCTTTTTTGAGGTGAGGAGACCACATCTGTACACAGTATTCGAGATGTGGGCGTACCATGGATTTATATAAGGGCAATAATATATTCTCAGTCTTATTCTCTATCCCCTTTTTAATGATTCCTAACATCCTCATAGAATCATAGAATCATAGAATTCAAGATCAGAAGGGACCATTATGATCATCTAGTCTGACCTCCTGCTAGATGCAGGCCACATAAGCCGATCCACCCACTCCTTAGCAAGCGACCCCTGCCCCATGCTTCGGAGGAAGGCGAAAAACCTCCAGGGCCACTGCCAATCTTCCCTGGAGGAAAATTCCTTCCCGACCCCAAATATGGCGGTCAGCTGAACCCCGAGCATGCGGGCAAGACTCTCCAGCCATACCCTCTGGAAAAAGGTTATATCATATCATTGACCCATTGTACTATTTACAAGTGTGGCACTTAATTGACCTATTGACTAAGCCCGTTATCCTATCATACCATCTCCTCCATACACTTATCTAGCTTAATCTTAAAGTCATGGAGGTCCTTCGCCCCCACTGTTTCCCTCGGTAGGCTGTTCCAGTATTGCACTCCCCTGATGGTTAGAAACCTTCGTCTAATTTCAAGCCTGAATTTCCTGACTGACAATTTATATCCGTTTGTCCTCGTGTCCACATTAGCACTGAGCTGAAATAATTCCTCTCCTTCCCTGGTATTTATCCCTCTGATATATTTAAAGAGTGCAATCATATCTCCTCTTATCCTTCTTTTGGTTAAGGAAAACAAACCGAGCTCCTCAAGTCTCCTTTCATACGACAGGCCTTCCATTCCTCGGATCATTCTAGTGGCCCTTCTTTGTAGCTGTTCCAGTTTGAATTCATCCTTCTTAAACATGGGAGACCAAAACTGCACACAATACTCCAAATGAGGTCTCACCAACGCCTTATATAACGGGACTAGCACCTCCTTATCCCTACTAGAAATACCTCGCCTAATGCATCCCAAGACCGCATTAGCTTTTTTAACGTCCACATCACATTGCCTACTCATAGTCATCCTACAATCAACCAGGACTCCTAGGTCCTTCTCCTCCTCCGTTACTTCCAACTGGTGCGTCCCCATCTTATAACTAAAATTCTTGTTAGTCATCCCTAAATGCATAACCTTACACTTCTCACTATTGAATTTCATCCTGTTACTAATACTCCAGTTTACAAGGTCATCCAAATCTCCCTGGAGGATATCCCGATCCTTTTCCGAATTGGCAATACCTCCCAACTTGGTGTCATCCGCAAACTTTATCAGCCCACTCCTACTCTTGGTTTCCAGGTCAGCAATAAATAGATTAAATAAAATTGGACCCAAAACCGAACCTTGAGGAACTCCACTGGTAACCCCCCTCCAACCTGACAGTTCCCCCTTCAATACTACCCTCTGAAGTCTCCCCTTTAACCAGCTCCTTATCCACCTCTGGATTTTCATTTCGATCCCCATCTTTTCCAATTTAACCAGTAATTCTTCATGCGGTACCGTATCAAACGCCTTACTGAAATCCAGATATATTAGATCCACCGCATTTCCCTTGTCTAAAAAATCTGTTACTTTCTCAAAGAAGGAGATCAGGTTGGTTTGGCACGATCTACCTTTCGTAAATCCATGCTGTAATCTATCCCAGTTGCCATCGTCTCATGCTCCGGAACCACTCTCTCTTTTAAGATTTTTTCCATGACTTTGCATACTACAGATGTTAAACTAACAGGCCTGTAGTTACCCGGGTCACTTTTTTTCCCCTTCTTGAATATAGGAACTACATTAGCTAATCTCCAGTCAAACGGTACAACCCCCGAATGTAGAGACTTATTAAAAATTATCGCTAACGGGCTAGCAATATCACTCGCCAATTCCGTTAATATTCTAGGATGAAGATTATCCGGGCCCCCCGATTTACTTCCGTTAAGTTGTTCAAGTTTGGCTTCTACCTCAGATACCGTAATGTCTACCCCCATATCTTCATTCCCATCGGTCCCTCTATCACTATTCCTGAGCCCTTCATTAGCCTCATTAAAGACCGAGGCACAATATCTGCTCAGATATTTTGCCATTCCAAGATTATCCCTAATCTCCACTCCGTTTAAAGTTTTAAGCGGTCCCACTTCTTCTTTCTTGGTTTTCTTCCTATTTATATGGCTAAAAAAACGTTTGCTATTGGTTTTAATCCCCTTCGCTAGGTCCATCTCCACCCGTCGCTTTGCCTTTCTCACTGCTTCCCTACACCCTCTGACCTCAATAAGGTAGGTTTCTTTGCTGATCCCTCCCATTTTCCACTCCTGGTACGCTTTCTGTTTTTCTTAATGACCCTCTAAGACGCTTGCTCATCCAGCTCGGTCTAAAACTGCTACCTACGAGCCGCTTTCCCTTCTCGGGATACATGCCTCTGCCAACTCCTGCAACTTCAACCTGAAGTAACCCCAGGCGCCATCTGCCTTTAGATCCCTAAATATGTTAGTCCAGTCCACTTCCCTAACTAGTCGCCTTAATTTAGTAAAGTTAGCCCTTTTGAAATCGTAAACCCTAGTCTCAGATGCACTATTGATTATCCTCCCATTTATTTTGAAACGAATTAGCTCATGATCACTCGAGCCAAGTTTGTCCCCTACAACAATTTCCTCAACAAGGTCCTCACTCACCAAAATCAAATCTAAAATGGCATCCCCCCTCGTCGGTTCAGCAACCACTTGATGAAGGAATTCATTAGCTATCACGTCTAGGAAAAGCTGAGCCCTATTATTATTACTAGCATTTGTTTCCCAATCTATATCCGGGAAGTTAAAGTCCCCCATGATCAAGCAGTTCCTATTAGTGTTTACCTCCTTAAAAACATTAAAGAGCTCTCTATCTGTCTCCAAGCTAGATCCCGGCGGTCTATAGCACACCCCAATCACTATCCTGGGTGAGGCTCTGGTAGTTTTTTTCCCCAATGTGACCATTGCCCAGACAGACTCTGTATTATCCATTGCATTGCTAGTTATCTCATTACATTTCACCTCATTATTGATATACAATGCTACTCCCCCACCTTTACCTTTGCATCGGTCTTTCCTAAACAGCACATACCCTTCCATACCTGTACTCCAGTCATGGCTACCGTTCCACCATGTTTCGGTTATTCCTACGATATCCGGTTTCAATTCTTGGACCAGGAGCTCCAGTTCCTCCATTTTGTTACCTAAGCTTCTTGCATTGGTGAACAAACATCCTAATTTTTCCTGTTGGGCTCCTCTCACTCTTTTCACCCAACTCGGTAGGGACACAGTACTTCCAGTATGACTTGTAGATTTTAAGGACAAGAGGTCATCTAGTCCAGTCCCCTGAACTCAGGACAGGACTATGTAATAACTATTGATGTCTATATATTATGGCATTTCTAGTACCTTTAGCTGGAAGAGCCCAGAGGAATCTGGCATGTGGATTTAGGAATGTGAAAAACATAGGTGATTTTGAGGTTGCAGATAGGAAAACCCAGAGAATCCCTGCTGCATTATCATTAACTTAGCTGAGAATTCCCTCAGCATTTCCATCAGGACATGGACTCTATATGCATCCTTCAGTTCAGCAGCAATGAACTGGAGTTCCTGCAGCCGCACCTACTCACTCCTGACCAGTGTTCCCCTTTCATCCAAATTAATTGCCAAAAGATATCATAAGGAACTTGGAGAACAGCAGAACTAAGAATTTAGTGAGAGTCAATAGAAGGTTAGCTGTTTATATCAAGGTTAATAAATATCTGGCTTTTTTCACACTAGCTGATGTCTTCCCATGGGAATGCAGTAGCATTTATACTGACAAACTTCCCCAGGTATTCAGCTGGTAAGATCTTCTCTGAACTACAGCCAGGTTCTATAAAAGCCACCTAAATATGCCAGCAAATCCCTTGTCCCGTGTTGCTTCCCGCAGCCCCCATTGGCCTGGAGCAGCAAACTGTGGCCAGTGGGAGCCGCGATCGGCTGAACCTGTGGACGCAGCAGGTAAACAAACCAGCCCGGCCCACCAGGGGCTTTCCCTACACAAGCGGCAGCCCCAGTTTGAGAACCACTGCTCTAGCAGCATGAATGCTGCTTGCTACCTCTGTCAGAATAAATACTCTCATCACCTCCTCCTGCAGTGTGTATGCCCTTTCACTAGCTCCATCAGTATGCATTCATACAGTGATCTGAATTCCTGAAGGGGTTATGAGCAGATCTTTTCCTTTTGTAGAGCTTTAATAACAAGAAATGTTTTAAAATTCTAGAAATGGACACATCAGCTCCTCATTATCCCTTTGATGGGGCTGTCAAGTAAATTTCTTTATTTGAATTTTCTGAAGTCGTTCAATTCCACTACACACACGTATTGCTGTAGGGATACAGTATTTAAGTGGCTGTTCTCTGTTGGTAGGAATGGGAAATGTGGAAATTCTCAGTAATCTTTGTGTAAAACTTAAAGTTGCTGAGAAGCTTAATCATTTCTTTGGATCAAGCTTCACTACAGAGAGTGCTGGGGAGACGTCTATCCCTGACCTATTCTAAGTTAATAAAGGTGAGGTACTCTCAGAGATTGGTGATGTCAGAAAAAGATGTACTGAAATAAATCAGTGATTTAAAAACCAGAAAGTCATCCAGTCCAGATGGTGTATATCCAAGAATTCTGAAGGAGCTCATGTATTAAGTGGCTTAGCGGGATAAAAGAGAACTGGTTGACAGTTATTTAGACTTTCAAAAGGTACTTTGATAAGGTACCTTACAAAAGGCTATTAAAGAAGCTAAGTCATTATGCAGTGAGAGGCAAATTATTGTCATAGATCAAAAACTGGCTAAGAGATAGGAAACAAAGAGTAAGAATAAATGGTGAATTTTCATTGTGGCAAAAGGTTAACAGCAGGGAGCCTAATTATACCCCAAATTAAGAAAAACAGTAAAAGAACTAAAAAAGAGCCACCGTGGCTTAACAACCATGTAAAAGAAGCAGTGAGAGATAAAAAGACTTCCTTTAAAAAGTGGAAGTCAAATCTTAGTGAGGCAAATAGAAAGGAGCACAAACACTGCCAACTTAAGTGCAAGAGTGTAATAAGAAAAGCCAAAGAGGAGTTTGAAGAACGGCTAGCCAAAAACTCCAAAGGTAATAACAAAATGTTTTTTAAGTACATCAGAAGCAGGAAGCCTGCTAAACAACCAGTGGGGCCCCTTGACGATGAAAATACAAAAGGAGCGCTTAAAGACGATAAAGTCATTGCGGAGAAACTAAATGGATTCTTTGCTTCAGTCTTCACAGCTGAGGATGTTAGGGAGATTCCCAAACCTGAGCTGGCTTTTGTAGGTGACAAATCTGAGGAACTGTCACAGATTGAAGTATCACTAGAGGAGGTTTTGGAATTAATTGATAAACTCAACATTAACAAGTCACCGGGACCAGATGGCATTCACCCAAGAGTTCTGAAAGAACTCAAATGTGAAGTTGCGGAACTATTAACTAAGGTTTGTAACCTGTCCTTTAAATCGGCTTTGGTACCCAATGACTGGAAGTTAGCTAATGTAACGCCAATATTTAAAAAGGGCTCTAGGGGTGATCCCGGCAATTACAGACCGGTAAGTCTAACGTCGGTACCGGGCAAATTAGTCGAAACAATAGTAAAGAATAAAATTGTCAGACACATAGAAAAACATAAACTCTTGAGCAATAGTCAACATGGTTTCTGTAAAGGGAAATCGTGTCTTACTAATCTATTAGAGTTCTTTGAAGGGGTCAACAAACATGTGGACAAGGGGGATCCGGTGGACATAGTGTACTTAGATTTCCAGAAAGCCTTTGACAAGGTCCCTCACCAAAGGCTCTTACGTAAATTAAGCTGTCATGGGATAAAAGGGAAGGACCCTTCATGGATTGAGAACTGGTTAAAAGACAGGGAACAAAGGGTAGGAATTAATGGTAAATTCTCAGAATGGAGAGGGGTAACTAGTGGTGTTCCCCAAGGGTCAGTCCTGGGACCAATCCTATTCAATTTATTCATAAATTATCTGGAGAAAGGGGTAAACAGTGAGGTGGCAAAGTTTGCAGATGACACTAAACTACTCAAGATAGTTAAGACCAAAGCAGATTGTGAAGAACTTCAAAAAGATCTCACAAAACTAAGTGATTGGGCAACAAAATGGAAATGAAATTTAATGTGGATAAATGTAAAGTAATGCACACTGGAAAAAATAATCCCAACTATACATACAATATGATGGGGGCTAATTTAGCTACAACGAGTCAGGAAAAAGATCTTGGAGTCATCGTGGATAGTTCTCTGAAAATGTCCAAGCAGTGTGCAGAGGCGGTCAAAAAAGCAAACAGGATGTTAGGAATCATTAAAAAGGGGACAGAGAATAAGACTGAGAATGTATTATTGCCCTTATATAAATCCATGGTACGCCCACATCTCGAATACTGTGTACAGATGTGGTCTCCTCACCTCAAAAAAGATATTCTAGCACTAGAAAAGGTTCAGAAAAGAGCAACTAAAATGATTAGGGGTTTGGAGAGGGTCCCATACGAGGAAAGATTAAAGAGGCTAGGACTCTTCAGCTTGGAAAAGAGAAGACTAAGGGGGGATATGATAGAGGTATATAAAATCATGAGTGGTGTGGAGAAAGTGGATAAGGAAAAGTTATTTACTTATTCCCATAATACAAGAACTAGGGGTCACCAAATGAAATTAATAGGCAGCAGGTTTAAAACAAATAAAAGGAAGTTCTTCTTCACGCAGCGCACAGTCAACTTGTGGAACTCCTTACCTGAGGAGGTTGTGAAGGCTAGGACTATAACAGCGTTTAAAAGGGGACTGGATAAATTCATGGTGACTAAGTCCATAAACGGCTATTAGCCGGGATGGGTAAGAATGGTGTCCCTTGCCTCTGTTCGTCAGAGGATGGAGATGGATGGCAGGAGAGAGATCACTTGATCATTTCCTGTTAGGTTCACTCCCTCAGGGGCACCTGGCATTGGCCACTGTCGGTAGACAGAGACTGGGCTAGATGGACCTTTGGTCTGACCCGGTACGGCCGTTCTTATGTTCTTATGTTATGTTCTCTTGAGGTCCCTTCCAGTCCTACACTTGTACGATTCTATGTACTGTGTAAAGAAGTTTTTCCTTTATCAATTTCAATTTTTTGTCTTTTTAATTCATTGGATTCCCCCTTTTTTCTTGTATTGTCAGACAACGTAAATAGGGACTGATTTACATTCTCTGTAGCATGTGATATTTTATATGCCTTTCTCATGTGTCCTCCTATTTGTCCATTCTCTACACTATATAGGACTAGTCTTTCCATGCTTGCAATCATGTTGCCATTTCCTGGACATTTTCCATTTCTTCCCTAACCTTCTTGATAAGGTGGTATTCATGCTATAAACAGCAAGAGAGGAGTGGAAAGGGAAATAATGCCTCGTTTTACATCAGCTAAGCAGAAAAAAAGACAATTTGACTCAATTTAGCACACTGTTAAGATGCTAATCAAAGCTCTGAAAAACATTTTGCTACCTTCCTTAATAAGAAAAGAGCCAGAGAAAATCAAATTGGAGAGTCAATGCATTTACTTACTGCATTTCCAGCTTCTGCAGCCAGCCTGGCGGCATATCGGGCAATGAGTCTGTGCTCCTCATCAAGTCTGCTAGGGCTGTCCAAGACACTGCCAAAGGAACGAAAAGTCAACACATCCCCATCAGTACACATGGCTTCAGCACTGGACATTACGCTCTAGATGTCAAAGAAAAGGATGCAGCAGTATGTAGCATCCAGTTAATCTGAAATGAAAAACCCCTCTTAGAAACCATCTAGACCATGCCCTTCTCCCAATCTCGAACACAGGGGCTAGCACAAGATTGTTCTCTCAGTAGTCTATTCTTCAGGGGTTTCTCCAGCCTAGTGTTAAATATTTCAAACAATAAGTTTCCAAAACTGGAAAAAAAAACCTATAAAAAGATTGTTAGCAAAAAATATACTGTTTTTCCAAGGATATTTTTAATAGACCCCGATCAAAACGGGTAATTAAACTGAATGGTGAAGGTGGAAAGTCCTGTATTTATAAGATCTATGTGACAAATGTCAAATTGAGAATGGTTTCCAAAAAGAAAAACTGAGTAAATCATGCCAACCAGAGAAGAAATCGCTTTGTAACTGAAAAAGAAACTAAAATGCAGAAATACTGCTGATAGGCCAGCCTGGCAGGAGTAAAATGTACAAGGCATGCAAGGATTCGAGTTTGAGACCTAGAATTTGTCTTTCCCTCCATGGCTGACATAGGTTGAGGATGCTGCAGAGATAGCACTCTTAGGGCTTGACCTGACTCCGCCTACTTTCAGCACATGTTGGGTCAGGACAATACGGCTGCAGGTGCAGAGATAAGGACCTCACTTCACTCTGTAGAAATATTACTGCAGCTGTCTTGGGAGAAACAGTAAACAGGCTCTGGAGGAAAATGTCTACAGCAATTCTGACCCACAGTGACAGCACCATGGAACAGCAGGAAAAGTTGGAAGTTGAAGGCTGGAGAAGCAAAAGCAAAAATAGGAACTCTGGTGGTAAACATACAAACGGCCACACTGGGTCAGACTAATGGTCCATCTAGCCCTAATCCTGTTTTCTGACAGTGGCCAGCACCAGATGCTTCAGAGGGAATGAACAGAATGGAGCAATTATCGCAGGATCCATCCCCTGTCATCCAGTTCCAGAATCTGCCAGTCAGAGGCTTAGGGACACCCAGAGTGTGGAGTTCCATCCCTGACCATCTTAGCTAATAGCCATTGATGGACCTATCCTCCATGAATTTATCTAGCTCTTTTGAACCCAGTTATACTTTTGGCCTTCATAACATCCCCTGGCAACTAGTTCCACAGCTTGACTGTGTTGTGGGAAGAAATACTTCCATTTGTTTCATTTGAATCTGCTGCCTATTCATTTCACTGGGCGACCCCTAGTTCTTGTGTTATGAGAAGGGGTAAATAACACTTGCTTATTCACTTTCTCTACACCAGTCATTATTTTATAGACCTCAATCATAACCCACCCTCCCCGCCCCGCGGTGTCTTTTTTGCAAACTGAACAGTCCCCGTGTTTTTAATCTCTCCTCATATGGAAGCTGTTCAATACCCCTAATCATTTTTGTTGCCCTTCTCTGCACCTTTTCCATTTTTAATATATCATTTTTGAGATGGGGCAACCAAAACTGCACACAGTATTCAAGGTGTGGGCGTACCATGGATTTATATAGTTGCATTATAGTATTTTCTGTCTTATTATCTATCCTTTTCCTAATTGTTCCTAGGATTGTTAGCTTTGTTGACTGCCGCTGCACATTGAACAGATGTTTTCAGAGAACTATTCACAATGACTGCAAGATCTAGTTCTTCACTGGTAACAGCTAATTTAGACCTCATCATTTTTACATATAATCGGGATTATGTTTTCCAATGTGCATTACTTTGCATTTATCAACATTGAATTTCATCTGCCATTTTGCCGCCCAGTCACCCAGTTTTGTGAGATTCTTTTGTAACTCTTTGCAGTCACCTTTTCACTTAACTATGTTGAGCAAATTTAAGAACATAAGAATGGCCATACTGGGTCAGACCAAAGGTCCATCTAGCCCAGTATCCTGTCTTCCGACAGTGGCCAATGCCAGGTGCCCCAGAGGGAATGAACAGAACAGGGAATCATCAAGTGATGCATCTCTGTCATCTATGTCCAGCTTCTGACGAAGTGGGTATTCACCCACGAAAGCTCATGCTCCAATACGTCTGTTAGTCTATAAGGTGCCACAGGACTCTTTGTCCCTTTAGTCAGAGGAGAGGTGTCAGAGGTTATATCTTACACAGCAGGGAAGCGTGAGGAAGCCGAATGAAGGTAATGCTGTAATTTACACCAGTTCAGATATACCTCTGAATTTGGCCTACTGCGTATCCATAAACAGAATAATCTGAAGATATTCAGTGATCTAGGTGCACTGATACTAGAGAAAGAGGGGCCTGTAAGGTAAGGTGAAAATTTAGGAAAGTAGTCTTACGAGAGGAGATAAACCACTGTATTGGCCTTGATGATCTTCCCCTGTTCCTATCTCCCACTCACCCCCATAACACTGTATATTCAAAACACATTTTCTGGACCATGGCACATTTTTATTGTAGGTCCACCTTCCCTACCTTGCTTTCTGAATTTGATTTTGAGACCTGTGTGGATTTCATCAGCAATTTAAGCTGTTTGACCCCTTCTTTCTAGTCAGCTCTCTTGCTGCAGGACCTTTCATTCCCTTCTCCCTTTGTTCATGATTTGGTATCTCTTATCTGTGTCTCAATTCCTGAAACAGTTTCTCTTTATGCTAAAATGTATGAGAAAAAAATTCTTCAAAAATTAATATTGTAATGGAGAAAATCTAAGGTTTCTTCTTCATTACTGTCAGAAGTCTTATGTGTGCAGAAAGGTACTTGAGTTCAAACTTGCCTCTTATACCTCAGACTTCCACATGTCAATTAATACAGAACTCAGGCTTCACACATGGAAACAGAAGGCACAATTCACCATTCAGTACAATACACATGTACCATATCTAACAATGCTGTAGGACTATTATAAAGGGTATTAAACAGCAATCTATGAAATGTCACAGAATCCTATATCCTGCTTCATGAAGTAAAGAAAAATCATTCACTTGTAAAAAGAACAGGAGTACTTGTGGCACCTTAGAGACTAACAAATTTATTTCAGCATAAGCTTTCGTGGGCTAAAGCCCACTTCATCGGATGCATAGAATGGAACATACAGCAAGAAGGTATTTATACATACAGAGAATATGAAAAGGTGGAAGTAGCCATACCAACTGTAAGAGGCCAATCAATTGAGATGAGCCATCATCAGCAGGAGAAAAAAAACTTTTGAAATGATAATTGAGATGAGCCATAGAAGGTGTGAGGATACTTAACATGAGGAAATAGATTCAATTAGCGTAACCTAACCTACCCTGAAAGATGCTCTCTCACTCTCACAGATCTTGGGGGACAGACCAGTCCTCGCTTACAGACAGCCCCCCAACCTGAAGCAAATACTCACCCAGCAACCGCACACCATACAACATAAACACTAACCCAGGAACCTATCCTTGCAACAAAGCCTGGTGCCAACCCTGCCCACATATCTATTCAAGTGACACCATCATAGGACCTAATCACATCAGCCACGTTATCAGGGTCTCATTCACCTGCACATCTACCAACGTGATATATGCCATCATGTGCCAGCAATGCCCCTCTGCCATGTACACTGGCCAAACCGGACAGTCTCTATGCAAAAGAATAAATGGACACAAATCTGACATCAGGAATCATAACATTCAAAAACCAGTGGGAGAACACTTCAACCTCTCTAATCACTCAGTGACAGACTTGAAGGTGGCAATTTTACAACAAAAAAACTTCAAAAACAGACTCCAAAGAGAGACTGCTGAACTTGAATTAATATGCAAATTAGATACAATTAACTTAGGTTTGAACAGAGACTGGGAATGGTTGGGCCATTACACTAATTGAATCTATTTCCCCATGTCAAGTATCCTCACACCTTCTATGGGTCATCTCGATTATCACTTCAAAAGTTTTTTTTCTCCTGTTGATGATGGCTCATCTCAATTGATTGGCCTCTTACAGTTGGTATGGCTACTTCCACCTTTTCATGTTCTCTGTATGTATAAATATCTTCTTGCTGTATGTTCCATTCTATGCATCTGATGAAGTGGGCTGTAGCCCATGAAAGCTTATGCTCAAATAAATTGGTTAGTCTCTAAGGTGCCACAAGTACTCCTGTTCTTTTTGTGGATACAGAATAACACAGTTGCTACTCTGAATCCTGTCATTTACTTGTAGTCACTGCTCTGAAGCCAATCTCACAGGATTCTCACTCTTACGACTGTTCCTTCTAACACAAGACCAGCAAAACTCCCACAGCTCCGAATTTTTGGCCTTTGAGGGCAGCAGGAGCAGGGTAGAGTGTGAACCTGAATGAGCCATATTGGCTACCATGCACTACCTGTCCAGGCTATTTTCAAAATGGCCCTTTCCAAGAAATGATAAGATACTTACCGATAAGCAGTTATGTAATAACATAATTTCCCCTACTTTAAAGACATTGGGCCAAATTCTCCAGATGGCTCTGACCACTTTGTGTTGCTTATGGAGTGCAAAGTGGCCATAAACTCACCAGAGGGGAATGGCATAGAGTGAGCACAAGTCATTCCGCTTTCCCCAGTGTAAAGAGGAAGACAGGAGCATGTCAGGGAAAACCTGGGGAGTAACAACTGAGCGTCACTATGCCTAATCCTTCACTGGAATAAAGGATTTTATGCCAGCAGCACAGATTAGAGCAGGGTCCTTCTGCTGTAACTTATGCTGGGGCCAGGCAGCCCTAAGTCAGGGTGCCACAACTGGCTCCCTGAGACCGCCACTCTCCACTGCAGCTTGGACATACTGGAGAAGAAGGGCCGCTGTCTCCACAGGATTCTCACACTTGAATAGTCAGAAGTTTGAGGATGTCCCAAACGAAAAATAGGCTGCAACAGGCAGCAACAGAAAAGACCATCAGAATCAATGAGAAATTTTAGCTGCTAACAGATACCAGAGAGACTCTGACATTGGACTGTGAAAGTAGCAATAAAAATGAGAAAATGAATTCAAATAGAGATATTTGGCCAACATAACATAAAATCCCCCAAATAAAACTCCTCTGGGGGTGTGGTGGAGAGAGCTGGTTCTCTCCTATTTAGGAAATATGTTCTCTGGAGGCTGTTTCCAATCAATATCACTTTACGGATGCGTGAAGAGAGGTCTGTGTTGCTGCTCTGCAGAGGACAGCAAGGGAGATTTCTTTCACACAGGCAGCAGAGTCAACTAAAGCTCGTTAAAAAATTAAAACGTGTTAAGAAATTTCTAAATTTCTAAGCTGTTTTCATTTCATGGGGTTCAAGACAGACCCATGTTTCATTTTTTCAACATTTTAATTGAATTTTTATCAATGGTTATTGAAATTGGTTTCCCACGAAACCCAATTTTCAATAAATGAAGCATTTTTATAACAGTTTTGATGTTTTTTAAAAATTGATATAAAGTGGAATGGGGACAGTTGGTCCAAGTATCTCTCTTTTGTGTCCTTTGTGGATTCCTGGGAGTGTCCCAACTAAGAGCTAGCTTTCTTGGAGGGTTGGAGGTGATCTCCATGACTTGAGTGCACATGGTTTGATTTCAAACCAATTTCAAAGTCCCACACATTATGAGTGGCTTTTAGTCAGAAAATACAATGAATAAGGTTTACATTGTCGTGTCCCAGGGGCATCTCTTGGACCCAGTGAGCTCCCTTCCTCTTTTGAAGACACAGATATAATATAGGGTAATTGGGTGAAATGCAATGGTCTTTGCGACACAGGAGGTCAGACAGGATAATCTAAAGGCCCCTTCTGTCCTGAAATTCTATGAAACTATAAAAGGAGAGGGAGTGATTATTAGTATTATTATTCACTCAGTGTGTATGAGTCCTGGAATGGCAGGCCACCTCCATCTTTGGCAATGACTTTTTGTGGTGCATAGAGAATCCCACCAGTTTATCTCAGGCAGAAGGATGTAATCTGTACATGGGATTCTTGATGGCTGGGAGAGATCAAAAGCATGGCTATGGGAGGTGGAGGCTTCCTCGGGGATGTGGAGGAGCACTCTCTCCTGATCAGCTCTGCCAGACACACTGAGGGCAGAATTTATTTATTTAAAAAAAAACTTGTCAATATGTTTTGGAAGGAGCAAAATCCTCTCTCTGAGACGAAGTGTTCCAACATTTTGCAATGTGGCAGCTATTAGCTACATCTAGTAGTTTCTCAAATCTCATGTATGTGCCTTGAAGTGCAGTCAGTGTGACAGCCCCTCATTACCAGCTCCTTTTCATCTTAACCCGTGTGGCAAATTGCCGGCACTATTATGATGGGTCTCGCGCTTTCTCTTCTTTGGGAGGGGGGTTCAGGGCGCCATTTCTTGCCCCTGAATTTGAATATTAATTGCCCCACTAGTGTCCTAGAGGAGGAGAGTGGATAGGGAGGGACCCGGGCCCGCCCTCTACTCTGGGTCCCAGCCCAGGGATAGCGGTAAACCACTTGAACTGACGGTTCCTTCCCCTGGCTACTTCCCTCTCCTGCCCTTCAGCTTGTGGGGGCTTCCTGCCCTCCCTCTGCACAAGCCAGGTGCCCCTTACCTAGGGTCTTGGACTTCTTAGCCCACCACAGCACTTCTCCAAACTGTCCTCTGCTTCCCTTCAAACTGTTCTCTGCTCCAGCACCAATCCTTTCTGCTCCAACTCCTTCAAACTGCTCTCTGCTCCAATACCAATCCTTTCTGCTCCAACTCCTTCAAACTGCTCTCTGCTCCAATACCAATCCTTTCTGCTCCAGCTCCCACACTGTCTGATTAAAGCAGGGGTTTTTATCATGTGACTGACTGCAGGTGCTCTAAATTGGCTTCAGGTGCTCTAATTAACCTATAGCAAACCTTCTTCCCCTTACAGGGAATAAGGCTCCCTTCTAACCCCCTCCTGCTGCCCTCTGGCCACGCTGTATCACACCTGAAATAACTACATTAATCCTTTGACGTGGGGAGTCAGGAATGCCTTGCTTGTTACATGGTGGACAGTGCTATATGCTCTGGGTAAAGAGGTGTTAGCAGAGAATAGTGACTCAACTTTCAGGGGGAATGACTGACTTCTCTGCATGATTTGGAAAGCTAGAGCTCATCTTTCCCACATATCTGTGGGACAGAAATTGCTAAATGGAAGAATGATGGCATATGGCCTTCTTCCAAAAATCTTAGCCAGTGGAGACGTGTGGACAGGTTGATGCAAAGTCTCCAGGCCCACCCTCTAGGGCCTCCTCTTCCTCTTTCTCTCCAGCACAGATTCGCCTCTGTCAATGGATCATTAGGCCCCAAAGTGGGGTGGGGAAGACTTGCAGGCCAGGGAAGCAAAGTGGTAGAAAATGAAGTTATGGTGGAGTGAAGCCACCGTGCTTTAGAGCTCTGGGGGAAACCTTTCTAGACCTCTCTCTTTATACAGAATCTAGATTTACAGATACAAAAGGTAAATGCACACAGCCACTAATTGTAAGTGAGAAGAGAGGATCTCTCCAAAGCGCTTACCAAACTTCTTTCACACTGTTTAGGAAAGATAAAGGACTGGAGTTTTGAGACCATGGCATGTTACGCAAGTCATGCACATGTGTATTTTCAGAATGATTTGAAGGATTTTCGACAGACTTGCCCCAGTTGCATCTGCTGGGGCACATATACCCTTGAGTAGAGCAGTGAATAGGATCTAAAAAAAAATGGTTTAGTGTCCATGGACCACTATGCTGAAACCATTTTCGTGTTTGCCTAGAACTACCATTAAATTGTTTACAGTAACAAATGTGGCCAGTTTTTAATGCATTTTTAGGACTAAGTTCATAATTGAAAAAAAAAATTCAAGTGAGAGTTGCACAAAACCCTGAGAAAACTCTGAAGACACCAAAAAATATGTTTTTGATTTAAATAAAATTCATCCTGGGATAAAGGGTGAGAAAAGCCCTGCACACCATATAAGCACCAGGTAAGCTCTTAATACGAGGCTTAAGTGGTGTGGAGGGCCTTGTGCAGACCTACTGCCACGGGGTGACTTTCACCTCCCAACTGTAAATCTCCCAAAGAAAACAGCATTATTGTCCCCATCCCCACTCCATGAAAGCTTCCCTAACACTAACCGTGTACCGTTCTGTAGCCGGCTCACATATGTTGCTATCAGTGCATGCTCATCAGCTAACCGATTGGCAGTGTCCAGTCTGTACTGCAACCTAGTAGTAATGAAGGCAAAGAAAGCAAACAAAACATAAAAAATAAATATAAAGGAAATTATTAATGTGTTAACAAAACACACATAACAGTAATTAAAATGAACACAGATGGATGAAAAACGCACATATGTTTCAACAAGAGTCACATGAAAATGATAGCTACTAACAACTGGGTGCTCACAGATATTCCCCTCAAATACCCTATCAATCTGTGAGGTTCCTTCCAACCTGGAAGGCACACACATATCACAAGGATTTTAAGATAGCAAGTCATTTTAAAATATGTTTTTGCTTCTCAAATTTCCTGTGTCTATGTAATTTTCTTTCGTTCCTGTATTAGGTATTCAAAACTGCTCTTTCCGCATGACAATTCCAATTAATTCCTACTCTAGACATGTCCAGGAAGGAATTTGTTTTGGAGATATCTTTTAAAACATGACACCTATTGCTTTCAGTGGCAGCGCACTGGATATTCTGAAACCACAATCCACATTTCTCAGACACACAAGCTCTTTCTTCTTTGTAAGGTGCAGCTGGTTGCTATATAAATCTGCCTGAAGCATAGCAAGACCTTATAATGAAGCAGCAAAATGGAATTACCCTCGTAAACCCCTATGGGCAACAAGCAACCTTTCCAGTAATGGGTTTGTAACAAGAGAGAGAATTAACATTAAGCACTGTACAGAAAGAACTCCTGAGCAATCTATGGGCGCCTGTCTTTTGTGAAACCTGACTACTGTGAGATACTGAAAAGCTTTAATTTTAGATCCCCATTATAGCAGGCCTACGGTTGTAACCACTATGCCGAAGACAGCAAAACAGTTTCCATTATAACCTGTTTCATATGTTCTTACCTTTGTGAAAAATTCAGCAAAAATGGTTGAACTTTTAAACTTGAAATGGACATAGCCCTAGGGTGACCAGACAGCAAATGTGAAAAATTGTGATGGGGGTGAGAGGTAATAGGAGCCTATATAAGAAAAAGACCCAAAAATCAGGACTGCCTCTATAAAATCGGGACATCTGGTCACCCTACACAGCCCTCATTGAAGACTAGCACTTTTAGTTTTTGGGGGAAAAAAGGGTTTTAATTTAAAATATAATGATGTCTGAAAACTGTCCTGATCATGCATTGCAGATTTTTCACTCAGTCTCTAAGTGTATTGCACATGAGTGTGCAACTACATTAACTGACAAAAAACGTTGTTAATGCAGAGTTAAGTTTGCCCAGTGGTTTCGCCTGCCTTGCTGAGTTCAGCAAAACTCAAACCGTGGAAAACCAGGAAATGAAGAGTTAAGGTACATGCCAACACAACCTTTGCAGTTGAGGCACTGCTGTGGCTGGCCAAACGTTAAAGGATACTATGTCATTCCTAAGTGATCCTTCCCGTCCTGTACACTTTGTTACAGTGGGATGGTGGTAATAGTTGAATAACCCCATTCAGCCATTAGCACTTCAGAAGCAATTCACATGTAAAAAGTTGCTCCTTGCTGTCTGATGTCCTCTGCTGCTGTGAGCACACCACAGGCAGCAGTTTACTAGAGGGTCACATAGTTCCTTGGTTATGTAGGCTAAGCTGTACATACGCCGAGCCAGGCCCCCTGTGCAGACAGCAGCCAGGCCTCTCCAACCACACCCTAGCCCACACAGTTCACTGCTGCTCCAGACGCCCCCTTGCCCCTGACCTCATATAGAGATTGCTTGTACTTGAACTCTGAATTTCCTACTTTTCAGAGGGTTAAGCTTAGCAACACTCCACATTCGGGAAGGCCACCAGGCACCAATGGGAAACTGTAACTATGCGTTAAAGTGTCTGGGCATTTAATTCCTTGGTTTGAAAACAAAATAATTTCTTAGCACACCCATTTACGACAGCGCCGCACTCTTCCTCCACTGCCCCGGCCCGTGGTCAATGATTCCCCTGGCCACAGAATGGGCTGGCTGTATGCTAGGCCCTTCGCTGCCTCTGCATCATCTCCTCAGCTCCCATCTCTCTGTCCTTCCCCAAACATCCTCCCCATAGACGGCGTGTGATTCCTGCATGTGGAGAGGCTGGGCATAAGCACTGGAAGCTCCCAAGAAGTGCATGGAGGCACTGGCACCTGGACTGTGGCTCTGGTCCCCTGCTCTGCCCCCGCTCGGCCTTCTCCCCCTGAGGCCCTGCCCACGTTCCGTTCCACTCCACTCCGCCGCAGGCTCTGCTCCTGCTTGGGCCCCCTGCCCACCACACGCTCCTTTCTCCTCCTTCCCCAAGGCCCCCCTCCTGCTGCTTATGCCTCTCCACCCCTGCGGGCGGCGGGGGAGGGGCTCAAGGGAGGAGGTGGAAAGGCATCAGGGGAAGAACTGGAGCGGGGACAGGAAGACGAACAGTGTGGGTGGGGCCTCAGGGTGGAACACAGGTGGGGTTATGGCCCGGGTGCAGGGGCGGCTCTAGGCATTTTGCCACCCCAAGCACGGCAGGCAGGCTGCCTTCGGCGGCTTGCCTGCGGAGGGTCCACTGCCTGCGGGAGGTCTGCCGAAGCCGCGGGACCAGTGGACCCTCTGCAGGCATGCCACTGAAGGCAGCCTGCCTGCTGCCCTCGCGGCGCTGGCAGAGAGCCCCCCGCGGCTTGCCGCCCCAAGCATGCGCTTGGCGTGCTGGGGCCTGGAGCCGCCCCTGCCCGGGTGCCCTATCAGCAGCAGCGCGCTGAAGGTGGTGGGTCAGCATGCCACCAGAGGGAGGTGCGCTGCATCCTGTTTGGGGAGCCTGAGCCTCCCCTGACCTCTTATACCCGCCACCCATAATCCTCCCCATGAAGAGGCAGGCGTCAGCATGGGATGCGCAGGTGGAGGAGCTGGAGAGCTAAGGCAGGAATAGTACAGGGACGAGCATGGAGTCAATGGGGACATGATAGTAAGGATGGGCCAGTGGTTAGGAGCCAGGAAACCGGGGTTCAATTTCCTGCTCTGCAACAGACTCGCTGTGTGACCTAAGGCAAGTCATTTAGGTCTTGTCTATCCAGGCAAGTTAATTCAGATTAAGGTAGGGTGTGAATTTACAGTGGAATAGCTATTCTTGAATAGCTCTCTGTGTGACTACTTCTATTCCAGAGTAAATGCCTTATTCTGAATTAGCTTAATCCACAAAGTGGATTAACAGTTAATCAGGAATACTATTCCTGATCAACTCTCCGTTTGGACAAACCTCAAGTCTCTCTGTGTCTCATCTTTCCTTTTATAAAAAAAGGGGACAATAGGATTTCCCTACCTCACAGGGATGTTGAGGATAAATGCATTAAACATTGTGAGGACTCAGATACTAGAGTGATAGGGGCCATGAAAGTACCCATCACTCATGGACTGATTTGGAGGGAACAGAGCTGAAGCCCCTCCAACACCCCCACTGCACAGATCTGACCCTCACCTTTCCACCCTACTCTTTTCTGCACTGGTCCAACACTCCCACTTCCTGCTCCAATGCCCATATCCTCCTCCACCCCCACAACTGCACAGACTTTCCTATCACTCCTTCCACATTCCCTCCAACATGCCCATTGCTTCAAACCTCCCCCTACTCCCTTGCTACTCCAAGCTCCTCCCAACACATCCCCACTCTTTGTGCTTTCCCCACCCCACAGCTTCACCCTCCTCCTTACCACTCCATGCATCTGGTAAGCTTAGAGGGACAATAGGGAGGTGGTGGGGCTGTGAGGAGTGCCTGTACCAGCTGGAGGCAGGAAGGCGCAAGTGAGTGGAGATGCAAATTCCCTATGGTAGATCTGGGCCTAGTGTACGGGGAAGGTGTTCTATACATCCATCTGGCAGCACAAGAGGCACAGAGATGTATGAAATGGCCCATTCATCTCAATGAGGTGTTCTCTGCTCAGTGACAACACTTAATTGAGATAAACACAGCCTGAAACAACAGCTCTGAGACATGTGAACAGATCCATTTATCTCACCAGCCGTTCTCATCCTCACCTCCCCACTGTCAGTGCTTGTGAGCCTGTGACATGCACCTGTCTCAGCACTTTGTGCTTGGTGCATGCTCTGACCATGCCTGTTCTCAACTCTCCATGCAGAGGAGCAGAGCTTCCACACTGGGGAAGGTGAAAGAGACACTCTGATGAGACACTATAATAAGAGTCAGATTGTGCTCTGGTGCTTTGAGGGTACCAACGTACAAGACACACTCCCACCACTCTAGATACTTATATAGCTCCTTTCACAACAGTATCTCAACACATCACTGCCATTAATGAAATCACAGACAAAACACTTTGTTAAGACACAGTTAAGGTTACCTGGTGGTATATTTAGACCTGCCTCTGTGCAGGGGACTGGACTAGATGGACTATCGAGGTCCCTCCCAGTCCTACATTTCTATGATTCTATCTCTTGCCCTTTCAGAATATCAAGTTCAGCAAAACTCAAACGTCTGAAAACCAGGAAATACAGAGTTAAGGTACATATCCGAGCAACTTTAACTTTGCCCCCCTGGAGCTGGCAAAAGTCACTGGAATTATCTGCATGCACTTCAGCTGAATTCATTGTTAGATGCAACTGTATCGAATGGTGGAATTAGTTGGAGCGGCTTGGCAGTGCTGTGATTGTGAGAATGGTCCAAAATTCAGGTGAAAAAAATCAGTAAAAACCAAGTAACAGCTTTTGTAAAACCTGGGAAGTTTTCAGTAAAAAAAAGAAATAAAAAGAAATTAAAAGGGCCTTAGACATGTGGTACAAACACACTTAGTGTGCAGCAGGCTGAAACACTGTAGGTTTACAGCCCAGCTTGCTGCTCAGTAAATATTTGTGTGGAGTATAGGGCATGTGTAGGTAGCTCCTGTCCAGTACAGTGCAACGGCTGAGAGTTATGAGCAAACAGGGCAGAGTTAAGGTTGTGTGGGCGCGTACTGTAAGGAACAGTTATTAACCTTTCAACAACTGTTGTTCTTCGAGATGTTTTTCACATGTCCATTCCACTGTAGGTGATCATGCGCTCCAGTGCACATTTGTCAGAGAGATTTTCCCTTAGCGGTACCCATTGGGGCAGCTAGAGCGCCTTGTGGTACCTTAGCAAAGAGTCCTGTGGCACCTTATAGACTAACAGACGTTTTGGAGCATGAGCTTTCGTGGGTGAATCCCCACTTCGTCGGATGCATGTATTCACCCACGAAAGCTCATGCTCCAAAACGTCTGTTAGTCTATAAGGTGCCACAGGACTCTTTGCTGCTTTTACAGATCCAGACTAACATGGCTGCCCCTCTGATACTTGTGGTACCTTGTGCACACCGCGCAGGCATAGAGGTGGAGCCCCCCTTGGCCCCCCTCAGTTTCTTCTCACTGGAAGACTCTGACAGAGAGGGGAAGGAGGGCAGGTCAGTGAATGGGTTTGTGCGACTCATAGACTTTAAGGTTAGAAGGGACCATTATGATCATCTAGTCTGACTTCCTGCACAACGCAGGCCACAGAATCTCACCCCGCACTCCTGTAACAAACCCCTAACCTATGTCTGAGTATTGAAGTCCTCAAATTGTGGTTTGAAGACCTCAAGCTGCAGAGAATCCTCCAGCAAGTGACCCATGCCCCATGCTGCAGAGGAAGGTGAAAAACCTCCAGGGCCTCTGCCAATCTGCCCTGAAGGAAAATTCCTTCCCGACCCCAAATATGGCGATCAGCTAAACCCTGAGCATGTGGGCAAGACTCACCAGCCAGCACCCAGGAAAGAATTCTCTGTAGTAACTCAGATCCCACCCCATCTAACATCCCAACACAGACCACTGGGCGTACTTACCTGCTGATAATCAAAGATCAGTTGCCAAATTAATTGCCAGAATTAGGCTATCCCATCATACCATCCCCTCCATAAACTTATCAAGCTTAGTCTTGAAGCCAGATATGTCTTTTGCCCCCACTACTCCCCTTGGAAGGCTGTTCCAGAATTTCACTCCTCTAATGGTTAGAAACCTTTGTCTAATTTCAAGTCTAAACTTCCTAGTGTCCAGTTCAGGGGTCGGCAACCTTTCAGAAGTGCTGTGCCAAGTCTTTATTTATTCACTCTGATTTAAGGTTTTGCGTGCCGGTCATACATTTTAATGTTTTTTAGAAGGTCTCGCTCTACAAGTCTATATATTATATAACTAAACTAGTGTTGTATTGTAAAATAAACAAGGTTTTCAAAATGTTTAAGAAACTTCATTTAAAATTAAATTAAAATGTTGATCTTACGCCACCAGCCTGCCCAGCCCGCTGCTGGTCTGGGGTTCTGTTCACCTAGGCGACAGTGGGCTGAGTGGGGCCTGCGGCCGGGACCCCAGCTGGGAAGGGTCTGGCAGCCAGAACACCGGACAGGCAGCGGGCTGTGTGGGGCCAGCAGCCGGGACCCCAGATGGGCAGTGGGCTGAGCGGCTCAGCCCACTGCCGCTCAGGGGTTCCATCCGCCGGCTCCTGCCAGCCGGGATCCCGGCTGCCGGACCCGCTCAGCCCACTGCCAGTCTGGGGTCCCGGCCCTGCCCACATACAGTGGGTATCTCTCTGGTTCTGGCCCATTCTCTTCCTCTCTCTGCACTGAGCTGAGGGTGGGAGTGGACCGAGCACAGGGCTCTGGGTGAAGGGTCTGCCCAGGAGCTAGAATGAGGGAGGGGGCTCAGGGTTGGGGCAGGAAGTTTGGGTGTGGGTGTATTTACCTGGGCAGCTCCCATTTGGTGTGAGGGGTGCAGGTGGGAATGTGAGTGGGGGTGCAGGAGCTCCCGTTTGGTGCTCAGGGTGGGGTGGGGATGTCCGGGGTGCATGGGATGTGGGGGCTGGGGATGTGGGGGCTGCAAGAGTCAGGGCAGAGGGCTGGGGGCATGTGAGGGGGGTGCAGGTGTCAGGGTAGGGGGGCTGGGTATGTGTGGGGGTGCCAGAGTCAGGGCTGGGGTCATGGGGGGGTGAAGGAGTCCACAGAGGGCTGGGTAGTACAGGGCTCAGGGCAGGGGCCTGGGGTGTGTGGGGGTGCAGGGCTCAGGGCAGGGTGACTGCCCCCCCAGAACCCCCAACCCCCCCGCTCCTTGTCCCGACTACCCCCTCCTGGGACCCCACCCCCTATCTAAGCCTCCCTGCCCCTTGTCCCCCGACTGCCCCCCTACGACCCAACCCCCTACCTGTCCCCTGACTGCCGCAACCCTTATCCACACCCCCACACCCAGACAGATCCCCTGGACTCCCATGCCTATCTAACCACTCCCTGCCCCGACAGGACCCCCAGAAATCTGGACCCATACAACCCCCCCCGCTCTCTGCCTGCCCCAACCCCTCTCCACACCCCTACCTCCTGACAGCCCCCCCAGAACTCCAGACTCATCCAACCCCCCCAGCGCCTTGTCTCCTGACCACCCCCTCCAGAGACCCCCCCACCCTAACTGCCCACCCAGGACCCTCCTTGCTCCCTGTCCCCTGACTGCCCTGACCCCTATCCACCCCCCAAACAGACCCGGGACTCCCATGCCCCATCCAACGCCCCTGCTCCCTGACTGCCCCCTCCAGAGACCCCCGCCCTAACCACCTCCCGGGATCCCACCCCATCCAACCCACCCTGCTCCCTGTCCCTTGACTGCCCCCACCCCTTACCCAACCCGACCCTGGCCCCCTTACCATGAGGCTCCCCGCTCATCCAGAGCCCTGCTGCTGCGTGCGCAGCCCCGCCCCGCCCCTCAGAGCGCTGCATACGCAGCAGCAATGCTCCGGATGAGCGGGGAGCATCCTTCCCTCTCCACAGAGCCAAACGCTGCCCCACGGGAGCGTGCAGCCCCAGCCCCCAGAGTGCTGTGTGCGCGCGCAGCGACAAAACTTTAGGGGAACGGGGGGAAGGGGCCTGCGGCTTGCTGTGCTCTGGCCGGCGCTCCGGCCCAGGACTGCGGACCCCACGGTTTGCCGCGTCGGCAGGATTTTTAATGGCACACGGAGTCCCAGCAGGCAGCCACGTGCCATTAAAAATTGGCTCGCGTGCCATCTTTGGCATGCGTGCCATAGGTTGCCGACCCCCTGGTCCAGTTTATATCCATTTGTTCTTGTGTCCACATTGGTACTAAGCTTAAATAATTCCTCTCCTTCTCTAATATTTATCCCTCTGATATATTTATAAAGAGCCATCATATCGCCCCTCAACCTTCTTTTGGTTAGGCTAAACAAGCCAAGCTCTTGGAGTCTTCTTTCATAAGGCAGGTTTTCCATTCCTCGGATCATCCTAGTAGCCCTTCTCTGTACCTGTTCCAGTTTGAATTCATCCTTCTTAAACATGAGAGACCAGAACTGCACACAATATTCCAGATGAGGTCTCACCAACGCCTTGTATAACGGTACTAACACCTCCTTATCTCTACTGGAAATACTTTGCCTGATGCATCCTAAAACCACATTAGCTTTCTTAATGGCCATATCACATTGGCGGCTCATAGTCATCCTGTGATCAACCAATACTCCGAGGTCCTTCTCCTCTTCTGTTACTTCCAACTGACGTGTCCCCAATTTATAACTAAAATTCTTGTTATTACTCCCTAAATGCATGACCTTGCACTTTTCACTATTAAATTTCATCCTTTTACTACTACTCCAGTTTACAAGGTCATCCAGATTTTCCTGTATGATATCCTGGTCCTTCTCTGTGTTACAGTTACGGAAAGGTCAGTAACTGTTTCTTCCTCTTTAAGTGATTGTAGGTGTCGATTCTACTATTGGTGACTCACAAGCAGTTCCAATCGGAGGTGGGTTTGGAATCTGTTTGAACCAGGACTGGAGGACCACTTGTCCAAATTTAGTATTGTCTCTAGATTGTTGAGACAGTGTAGCGAGGGGCAAATCATAGGGCTGGAAAGGAACTTGAGAGGTCATCTAGTCCAGTCCCCCGCACTAATGGTAGGACTAATTATTATCTAGACCATTCCTGACAGGTGTTTGTCCAACCTGCTCTTAAAAATCTCCAATGATGAAGATTCCTCAACCTCCCTAAGCAATTTATTCCAGTGCTTAACCACCCTGACAGTTAGGAAGTTTTTCCTAATGTCCAACTTAAACCTCCCTTGCTGCAATTTAAGCCCACTGCTTCTTGTCCTATCCTCAGAGGTTAAGAAAAACAATTTTTCTCCCTCCTCCTTGTAACAACCTTTTATGTACTTAAAAACTGTTATGTCTCCTCTCATTCTTCTCTTTTCCAGAGCAAACAAACCCAATTTTTTCAATCTTCCCTTATAGGTCATGTTTTCTAGACCTTTAATCATTGTTGTTGCTCTTCTCTGGACTCTCTCCAATTTGTCCACATCTTTCCTGAAATGTGGTGCCCAGTTGAGGCCTAAACTCTGCATTCTGGAGGGGCCTGAGACACCGCCTGGCAGCCATAATGCTATGTTAACAAATTTTTTTGTCAGTAAATTCACTGATTTTTTTAATGGAAAAAGAAATGTTGTTGGTAGAATTAGTGGTTATTTAGGCACCAGTAGTTATCATGTAGGTGTACAACTGAGATGCTGCTGTAGCAAAGTAATTATAATACTTAGCTCTTACACAATGCTTTTCCATCAATAGCTCTCAAAGAAATTTACTGAGAGAAACATCATACAAATTTTACAGATGGGGAAACTGAGGCAGAGAGGTGAAACGATTTGCTCAAGGACACCCAGCAGGACAGTGGCAGAACCAGGCACAGGGTTTACGTTGTTGAATCCCAGTCCACTGTTCTCTCTACTCAGAAAGAAGGTTGTTATGTTATTCTTAAGTGCGCCCCCCCATACTCTTTATAGTGTAATGGGGATGATGGTCATGCTTGGAAATGTTTGGTATGTAATTGCTAACAGGGCTGTTGAAAGCAATCTCATACGTGGTCTACCTCCTCAAAAAACCCTGACATTTTCATTACATGGTGGTTACAGTCACTTTTACCATGTGAGTGGAGACCGCTGTGTCTTTCTTCTTCTGTAACTCCCACTCCCTCACCATGCTCTGCCACATATAGCCCCAAACCCCATTTCCACCTCATCTTTCCCTTCCCATCCTATTAAGCCATTTGCACTTCAGAAATCAAGTGTGTGGGGAAACAAGGATTGCTTGAATCTGTGAACTTTAAGAAAAGCTGTTTTCTCCAAGGGCTGTGTTCTAGTCACCTCTTGCTCAAATGATCCCACATTTGAATCACTAGCCATTTCCTGTACATTTTGAGGTGCTGCAAATTTCAAGTAAAGCATGTGGATTTTAGAGCACTCAGTAAAATGGTGCTTTAAACAGAAAGTCATCCCAATCTTAATTGTAGCAGAGCTGGTCCTCCTCTATAATATTGTATGAAATTAATCATCAGCAACCGCTTTGCTATATCCAGATTCCCAGCACAGGATAATCCTGAAAGCATAGCAGGCTCTGAGAGGTATGAAGTGGCCCATTCATCTCAATGTGATGTTCTCAGATGAATGAGAACACCTTATGGAAATGAATGCAGCCTGAAGTAATAGCTCTGAGATGTATGCATTGCGCCATTCATCTTGGTGCCCATTCTCACCCTCCCTTGACAGTACCAGTGCTTGAGAAACTGTGGTGAGCATTATGCATGACCATTCTCAACTCCTCAGCCCAGTGTCAGTGGGGTGTTCTTGGTGCATACTCTCAGCATGCCTGTTCTCAGCTCCCCATCCAGAGTGGCAGGGCTTTCCCAGATGCCAGCTTTCATGGGGGGGGCAGGGAGAGGGGTTTAGGCCCTCTCTGACTAACAGAGCCCCCAAGATCCAAGCTCACATGGGGATCTGGGGGTCCCATGAGCAAACTTTTTACTGTATTTTCACAAATATTGTGCAACGTACAACATGCACTATGACCATGGGAACATAATCCTCACTGAGGTCTAACTTGCCATAAAGGCATCAACAGTGCACTTTTAATTTTCCAAATGCACATTCCATGGTCATTCTGCACCTAATTCAGCCTATTGTTGAACTGCTCCTTACTGCTATTCAGGTTTCCCATGTAAGTCTTCATGAGACATGGCATTAAGGGGTACGCTGGGTCTCCCACGATCACTGTGGGCATTTCAACATCCCCTACTGTAATCTTCTGGTCTGGAAAGAAAGCCCCAGCTTGCAGCTTTCTGTACAGGCCAGTGTTCCTGAAGATGCGGCGTCATGCACCTTTCCACCCCACCCCACGTTGACGTCAGTGAAATGCCCGTGGTGATACACAAGTGCCTGCAACACCCTGGAGAATTACCCCTTCCTATTGATGTACTCCATCGCAAAGTACTCTGGTGTCAAAACTGGAATATGCATGCCATCTATCGCCCTTCTGCAGTTAGGGAAACCCATTTCTGTAAAGCCATCCACTATTTCATGCACATTGCCAAGAGTCACAGTCCTTCGCAGGAGAATGTGATTAATGGCCCTGCACACTTGCATTAACGCAGCTCCAATGGATGACTTCCTGACTCCAAACTGATTCACGACCAACCGGTAGCAGTCTGGAGTCACCAGCTTCCACACTACAATTGCCATGCGCTTCTCCTCCGAGAGGGCAGCTCTCATTTGGCTGTCTTTGCACTGCAGGGTTGGGGTGAGCTCTGCACACAGTTCCAGGAAGGTGGCTTTCCTCATCCAAAAGTTCTGCAGCCACTGCTCATCATCCCAGATCTGCATAACGATGTGATCCCACTACTCAATGCTAGTTTCCTGAGCCCAAAAGTGATGGTCCACCATGTTCAGCTGTTCCGTGAATGCCAAAAGTAATCTAATGTTGCTCCTATCCATGTCAGACAATACATCAGGCACCTGTGAATCCTGTTGAGTTAGGAACTTCACAATTAACTGCACTGCCATTCGCAATATGCTCCTGACAGACAGCAGAGCACTGGAAAGCAGTGCGGGATCCATTCTTTCAGACAGAGATGGCGGGGCAAGCAGAAAACAAGGGACGTTGAAAAATCCTGTGAACTGAAGATGGAAGCACATGGCCTTAGGCACAACCCTATCTGTAGAACCTATTTCCTGAATAGCATCTGCAATATTGTTTCCCCAAAGGGGTACAGAGTGCCATGGACTAGCTGGGGCAAATGGACCCATTTGGGCCCCGATCAGAGTCATAGTTTGACCCCCAGGAGTGTGCAAAAAAGCACTGGTAGAATCTGCCAACCTTTAGAAAAGCTGTTTTTTTCCCCAGGGGGCTGTATCTCAGGAACCAGTTGGTTAAATGAACCCAAATTTGGATCACTAATCCTATGAGGCATACCACATTCCAAGGTTATCTGATTAACCATTTGGACTTTAGAGCACTTAGTAAAATTGTCCTTTAGCCAGTAAGTGGATCTTAATCATAACTATAGCAGAATTACCATTCCACTAAAATATTTATTCGTTGTGTCAGAAATACAAAGCAGTTACGAAGAGCTAATACCTCAAGAATCTGATTTCAAACTATGTCCCTGACATATTTGTTATGCTATTGTGACAAAGTTCCTCCTCTACCTTGGTGGGTCCTGCGCTTATTGGCAGATTTGCTCACCTCAGTGATCTTCCCCACAGTCTGGGTCAACTCCTCCTGTGTCTGATCAGGAGTTGGGAGGTTTGGGGGGAACCCGGGCCCACCCTCTACTCCGGTTTCCAGCCCAGGGCCCTGTGGATTGCAGCTGTCTGTAGTGCCTCTTCTAACAGCTGCATGACAGCTACAACTCCCTGGGCTACTTCCCCATGGCCTCCTCCAAACACCTTCTTTATCCTCACCACAGGACCTTCCTCCTGGTGTCTGATAACGCTTGTACTCCTTAGTCCTCCAGCAGCACACCCTCTCGCTCTCAGCTCCTTGCGCCTCTTGCTCCAAACTCCTCACACGCACTTCCTCTCCTCTGGCTCCCTCTGGCCTGACTGGAGTGAGCTCCTTTTTAAACCCAGGTGCCCTGATTAGCCTGCCTTGATTGGCTGCAGGTGATCTAATCAGCCTGCCTGCCTTAATTGGTTCTAGCAGGTTCCTGATTACTCTAGTGCAGCCCCTGCTCTGGTCACTCAGGGAACAGAAAACTACTCATCCAGTGACCAGTGTATTTGCCCTCTACCAGACTCCTGTACCCCACTGGTTTGGGACTGTCACACTATATACACCACTACCTTGATATAACGCCACCCGATATAACACAAATTTGGATATAACACGGTAAAGCAGTGCTCCGGGAGGGCAGGGCTGCACACTATGGTGGATCAAAGCAAGTTCAATACAACACTGTTTCATCTATAATGCAGTAAGATTTTTTGGCTCCCAAGGACAACGTTATATCGAGGTAGAGGTGTATATATATAGACATCATGATACAGGCTTTAATTACATGATCACATACTATTTTTTCCATGGGACCCCCGTCCACTTCATTCATGTGTATAGGATGGCCAGTGCCCATTGAAAAAGTAGCTCTTCAATATTTTGTTTTATCCTCATTGTTTAAAGCATGGCCTATCCCTCATTTACAGCACACCACTCAAACCCGGCTTTGAATGCAGAATGACTCATTTCCTCACAGACTTTTCTATGGCACTTGTCACCACAGCATCCGAGCGCTTCCCAAACATGAATGAACTTATTTTCACAACACAGTTGAGAAGTCCTCTCTCCCCCCATCTGTCTCCTCATCCCATTCTCGTCCCTTAGTCACAGGTCTTTCCACGCAACCCTTCTGCCCATCCCTTCAAGCCTGTCCTACTCTTGTCTTCTCTCACTCACCCTTGGCTCTTCATCCCACACTCCCGACCCCCCGCCTCCTTGTCCAGTCTCCTTTCCCAGCCAGTCCCAGTCACTCCCTGCCACAGCTCCAGTTCCTTGTACCAATCTACTCCCTTCTCCAATCTACCCCTCTCCCCACTTTTCTTCCCTCTGCATCTGAGTCAGGATGCTTCCTCCTCTATGCTGTCTGGACACCAGCAGGTGGAGCACTGAGAGCAAAGGGAAGTCTCCCTGCTCTGAGCTCTTGTGCCTGGTACCACAGTGAGTTGCAGCAGTCGGGAGCAGAAATTCCAGGGAAAGTCCAGCTCAACTCCTACAACCTTTGGCAGATAAACTCAATGGAAAATGTAGCTGCCAAATTCTAGCACATAGCTACTGAGCATGTGTCAATCTACTCATACTATTCAAAAGAGAAAAAAAAAAACATGGAAGCTTCCTTACTAGTACTGCAGCCAACAACAATAGATAATGCACAGCTGTGAACATTGCTCCTGAAGTCATTAATGATGTTGAGATTTATATCAAAGGTAAACAAGACCCCAATCACCAAGTTAGGTTCTGCTTCTTCAGAAATATAGCAAAGTACCTTTGCCAAACAGAGAACATCAGCAGGGAAGAAAAGTTTATTAAGTTTTGATAAAGGATATTCAAAAAAATGGAGTGTAAAACTAAAAAGCAATACGAAAAGTTGGCTAGCTCCCCTTCAGCAAGTAACTTCATACATGTTCTATGTTTCATTTTATTCCTCACTCTCCAGAGGCAGCTGTCATCTTGTCATGACATTATAGGCAGCACACCTGCATAACTCTGGCTTAATTCTAACAGCAATTAAACACAATACTTGGTTTAAGGAATGCCTGGCTAAAAGCAGAAATTCAACTCCAACACAAACAGCAGCTCTGAGTCTTCAGCAGGTGATGTCAAGCTCAAAATATCATTCCTCCCCAAATGAGCAACATGCTTTGACTGCATTCTTCAATGTGCCTTTAAAATACCTAGAATGTAACAAGATGCCTCAGGCACTTAATTGAAAAGCAGCTTTTATGTCCCTCTGTCAAGTTCTGGAGTGCAATGTAGACCAAAGAGAGGTTGTGTCACTGCTGCTAATAGACCCTTGAGTGCGACTTGTGGCTCCCTGTCTGGGACATGCACACAGCCAGCATACACTTGGTGTTTTGTATGCTGTACAGCTCTGATTCAACCACTCTGAATCCAACAGCTCGCCAGCAGTTACCACAGACATACTTTTGTCTTTACCAGACTTGGTTAATGTTAGCGGGTGACCCCAATATACTGTCAGTCCTGAACTTCCCCAGACCCATGTGCTCTGATCTGTCCAGCCCTCTCCTGCAACATTCAGAAGATTAACAAGATTTGTCTGCTCCTTTAAGAAGGCAAACCCCACCAGCTTGTCACATTAACTGGTGTTAACATTGACTTTAGTACAAAGACAGTCCTGCTGGTTAGCTTAATGGGAAAACAAGTTTATTAACAAAAGAAGATAGGATTTTAAGTGAGTTCAAGTGTAAGAGAGAAACCTAGAAATGGCCACAAGCAAATAAAAGTGAAAACACACATCTAAATATCTAATACGTAATCTAGCAAGGTTTGGTTCAAGGCTTTGTTCAAGATGGCTTTTCTCACCCAGTCTTCCAACAAGATGGTGACTGCCCCCTCCTCAGTCAGGATCTCCTCCAGAAGCCCAAAGGTGCCAGTTCCTTTGTCTTCTTTGGTGAAAGAGAGATCACTTGGGGTTCTCTGCCCCTTTCTTTTATAGTCCAGTGAACCTTTGACATACCGGTAGATTCTTCTGAAGAATACCCCGCAAAGTGAAGTTCATTCAAGCTGTGAGGAAGGCATCATTGAGTTTGGAGGTGAAGCAAACTTCATGCTGTCTCTTTCCCCACTTATGTTTGCCGAAATAAAATTGTTTTGTTTCCTGCCATCTCCCCCCATTCTGTCTTGATGGTCTTGTTTACTACTTATATGTAAACTGAGGTAAACCCACATTACTTTGTTAGGACAGGCCTATTTAACAACTTTTGTCTAGGCAGGGCTGTCTGGTTTTGAACAATAACGTCATACGGGTGAATTCATAATGGCACATATAATGTTGCTACATGCGCATCATGGTATTATTGACCAGCGAGTCATTAGTTTTCAAATAATACCTCACAAGGTATATTTTATGGAAAGATAGGATGTGACTAGAAGGTGCTTTAGGTCATACCCTCTTACTTTTAAAAAGTATTATTCTGAAGAAACAATATATTCACCAAACTGTTTGGTACTCACAACTCATAACCACTGGGCCAAAGTTTATGAGTTTAGCTATGAGGAATTCCTTTTAGCATAATCCGCCTTTGCTCCCATCTTGCGGGTAAATATTCTAATAGACAGCAGTAAGACAACCGACCGAGAAACAAAAGTTCTGTCTGACATGTTCAATATGTACCACCAGTGTGCCCACCCCCTGCAAGACAGGAGACTCCAAAGCAATGGTCAAAAACAGTTATTAATTAATTATTGGAGATATACCAATCTCCTAGAACTGGAAGGGACCTTGAAAGGTCATTGAGTCCAGCCCCCTGCCTTCACTAGCAAGACAAATTTTGCCCCAGATCCTTAAGTGGCCCCCTCAAGGATTGAACTCACAACCCTGGGTTTAGCAGGCCAATGCTCAAACCACTGAGCTCTCTTCCCCCCCTTGGTCAAGAAATAATGTAAACTGCATACCCACCAAGGGGATGAGGTAATACAGGAGAAGAGAAAACCTAGGACCAAGGAATTATCAGAAAGTAGTTCATCCTTTTTTGACATTCCCGCTTTTCCTAATTTTGGATATTCAATTTGAAAAATTTGGCCTGGGTGGTTGTCATGTTTAGAAATATTGTAAGATCAGAGCAGTCTATCACACACAGCTGCTCTCTCTCTCTCTTATGATGAGTTGCGTTAACAACTCCATGCCCTCTTTTGTTGGGAGAAATGTTTTGATTCTATGAGCTCTTTGGCATATATTTTGAGATGTATATCGATCAAGGAAAATGGCATGAAATCAGGGTGGACGAGGATTAAAGGCAAAGAGATTTTCAAGGTAGCATTCAAGGTGTGTGGAAATAAAGAGTATAGGCCAGAGAAAGAGCTAGGGGTCTGTGAAAGATAAATGTGCGTGGGATTACTTGTAAACCTCAACTGGGACATCATCATCATCCCTGGAAATCTTCTTCCTTGAATGAACCAATGATCAAAGCATGGACAAACCTGAATCCCTTCTCTCCTCAGGTGAGCTGCTACGGCTGCCAAGCACTTGGTGCTGCTGAAAGATCAAAGGGCCAGGTGCCAACCCCTTTTCTTCTGCAGGATTAGAAAACAATGTGGGTAAAACCTTTCCTTTTGAATCCCAGAAGCATTCTCAGCGCTTTCAGTGCTCTGAGCTTTAGAAGGGAAGTCACTATTGCTTTCACCGTCTCTCCTGAGAGGGGTCTCTGAAAAAGGATGAAGAAGGGGGGTAGAAAGTGACTGAAACTGAATAGGATATCCCACGTTTATAACTTCTAAAAGGTCTGAAGTAACTGAATATTGGGCCTCTTGAAAATAAAAAGGAAGCTGCAAAAATGGGGCAGAGGCAGGTGTAATAAAAAGTTTTAATTTTGTTAAAAGGCGTATGAGCAAAAAAGAGAAAAAAATATACTAACAACTCCACCTAAAATGTACACACCCCCACACCCCCCGACACACACACCTAGCAAAGTTGCATAGTGAGCAGAGAAGTGGACACTGCAGGGGTTCACTCTTACTGCCCATATAATGAATAGGAACTGAGAGATGGTTTGGTCCACTCTGCTATCTATGCCTTCAGGAGGGGCATTCCGGGTGCAGACTTAGCCCCAATGGACACTGAGATTGCATGGTGAGATGGAAGAGAAGGAACTCAATCCAACATCACCACCAAGTGACTCTGAAAAAGATCTGGGGGTCATGGTAAATAATCAGCTGAACATGAGCTCCCAATGTGATGCTGTGACTAAAAAGACTAATGTGATCCTGGGGTGGTAAACAGGGGAATCTCAAGTAGAAGAAAAGATCTGTATTTGGCACTGATGCGACTGGGATAGGGTATAATGCTGGTGCCCACCATTCAAGAAGGATGTTGAAGAGCCACAAGAATGATTAAAGGATTAGAAAACATGTCTTATAGTGATGGACTCAAATAATGTAATCGATTTAGCTTAAAGAGAAGGTTAAGGGCCAACTTGATTACAGTCTACATGGGAAACAAAGATTTTATAATAGGCTTGTCCATCTAGCCTAGGAAGGTCTAACAGGATCCAAGGGCTGGTCGCTGAAGCTAGACAAATTCAGACTGGAAATGAGTAAATTTTTCAGTGAGGGTAATTAACCATTGGAACAATTTACCAAAGGTTGTGGTGGATTCTCCATCACTGCCCATTTTTAAATGAAGATTGGATAATTTCTAAATGATCTGCTCTATGAATTATTTTAGGGATGTTCTCTGGCCTGTGTTATACAGGTCAGACTAGATCTCAAAGGACCATTCTAGTCTTGGAATCTATGAATCTATTAAACAAATGTATGTGACCGCATAGAGCAGTGCAGCCACTAATGACAAGACTGTACTCTTTACAATGCGAAGTAAATATAACACAGTAAGCAATGACAGGAAACAAAGCAGGGGTGAACTAGGTATGGAAGTATGTGGTATAGAAAAGCAAAAGATGAGGTGGTGCTTAGCTGTGCTGTTTCTTGGCTCTTTTAAAAAAAGTAATCTAAAGTTGGAAAAGCCTAGCATGAAGGTGTGACATTATTGACATAATCTGGGACCATACAGAACATGGTTGCAACCAAGGTCCTGCAGTGGCACCAAATCTTATGTAAAGGGGGTCATATAAGGTGTCTAAGACCCGGTTATGGGTTGCTGGTTATGATTATGCTGTCTGTCTGTATGTATAATTTTTTAGTTGAAGTTATGAATATTGGCTCTATACTGTCTGTACTTCAAACTTATGCTGTGCTTCTGGGAAACATCCCAGACAGGTTGGTGTTAGCTCTGACTAGCCTGCTTGATGGCCCGTTAAGGACCATCAGCTACAACTGACCCACGGAGAGAAGGCAGATATGCCTTGTAACTCAGCAAAGTGCAGGAACTTGCCCATGTGACTCCAGACTCCATTTTGCTGTAATTTTCCACAGTAAGAACAAAGAGGTTCTTACACCTGGAAAATACTATAAAAGGCTGATGCCTCATCTCCATCTTATCTTCAATCCTGCTTCTTACCTCTGGAGGGCCTTTGCTACAAATGGAAGCTCTACACAAAGGACTGGTGACCCATCCCAGCGGGGGATGTATTCCAGAGACTTGATTTGAACCTGCAGTTTATTCTATTGCTGCTACAAGCCTGAACCAAGAACCTTGCCATTACTGTGTGTGATTGATTCCATTTAACCAATTCTTGCTCTCATCTATATCTTTTTTCTTTTATGAATAAACCTTTAGATTTTAGATTCTAATGGATTGGCAACAGCGTGATTTGTGGGTAAGATCTGATTTGTATATTGACCTGGTTTGGGGGCTTGATTCTTTGGGATCGAGGGAACCTTTTTCTTTTATTGGGGTGTTGGTTTTCATAACCATTCGTCCCCATAACAAGTGGCACTGGTGGTGATACTGGGAAACTGGAGTGTCTAAGGGAATTGCTTGTGTGACTTGTGGTTAGCCAGTGGGGTGAGACCAAAGTCCTCTTTGTCTGGCTGGTTTGGTTTGCCTTAGTGGTGGAAAAACCCCAGCCTAGGGCTGTAACTGCCCTGTTTTAAGCAATTTGTCCTGAATTGGCACTCTCAGTTGGGTCCTGCCAGAACCGCATCGTTACAGAAGGGCAGGGTGGAGGTCAGTGATGGAACACCAAATTAAATAAGTAAATCTGGAGAGGGGTTTGAAGAAGCAGAATGAGATTGCCTGGTACACAGGGTTAGGGAGACTATTCCAGCTACAGCTGAGTGAATAATTGATTTTTTGGTCTGGTGGCTGAACTGAAAATGCAAAAAAGAAAAATTTGTTTTAAACTGAAACTGGATTGTGGGTTGTTTTTTCCTTGTCAAAACAAAAACACAAATTGTTTTTGTTCTAGTCAAATGAAACTTTTCAAATGTGGATTCAAAATGAATTTTTTTTGCAATAAAATGTCATTTTGAAAATGGTGATTCAAAGCAAGATGTTGAAATAAAACATCTAGACATTGCGGAAAAAAATTTCAGCAGAAACTATTCATGGAATTCATGAAAAAGTTCAGTATTCTGAAAAATGCATTTTCTGGCAAATTTACTATTAAAAAACCTGCCCAGCCATAAGTAGTGCAATGAAGAAAGCCTTGTGGGAGAATAAAACCACCACCATGAGCACCAAGGTGAGCTGATGTGGCAGACTTCTTGTGATAACTGAGCCTACACATTTACCCTCATTGTTAACTCAACCGTAAAAAGTAAATTTCATAAAGTGTTACAATAACTCTCGATGGTAAAAGGTGCAAAAAGGAGAGACAGACAGACTGAATTAGTCTAAACAAAAAGGCCTCCTGATAGAACTCAAGGACTGTGTTAAGATCATGCCTGGTAAACAAGAAAAGTGTGAGACTGGAAAGTAATTTACTAAAATTGGGGTGTTGGAAATTAGGCCTAATTGGTGGATAAAATAATATTCTGCCCTTCACTCCCTACTTATGCCCTCAAAAGACAAGACCTTTTTTTGGGAAAACATCAAGATGGATGCAGATGCTGGCTGACTGGAAGACAAAAAACGGGGATGGAGCAAGCTTCACCCTGCTGGCTGTGATCCCCACCATTCCCTGGAACCCCAGACCTCCTTCATCCTCGCCCAAACTAGACCGGACCAGAGAGGGAGACAAATGACATCGACATCTTCACCAGCTCCAGCTCAGTCCTGAATGTTACCTGTCATGTCACAAAATCTAAATTCCCGGTTGTGTCGTTTTTTCCCCTTCCCCACCCCTCTCTTTTTAACTTCTGGTTAATAAAAATCTGTCTTAGTTGGCCAAGACTGTATTTTCCAACACCGCTGTAAGCCTGTGACCAAAAAGGCAGCTCAAAGCAAGAACCTAAACACAGGGCCGGCTCCAGGCACCAGCATTCCAAGCAGGTGCTTGGGGCAGCAATCTGCAAGGGGCCGAAGTCCGTGTGTTTTTGCGGCCCCAAGCAGCGCGCCAAATTGTCACCACGGACGGCGGGGGCAGTCTGTGTGCCGTTAGGGCGGCAAATTGCCGCTGCCATGGAAATGCGCGTGCTGCCCTAACGGCACACGGACTGCCCCCCGCCATCTGCGGCGGCAATTCGGCGCACTGCTTGGGGCGGCAAAAACAGTAGAGCTGGCCCTGCCTAAACAGTCCAACACTGGTACAAGTTTGTCAGGTCTCAGAGTGGCTGATAAGGCCACATGCAGTGCCTGTGTTTTTCCAGCAACGAAGTTGCAAGTGAGAATCAACGCCAGAGACAGAAGCTGCATTTTCTCCCTTTGCTGTTCTTTTCTCGCCCGTCTTGGGGGTAGAAAGAACAGGGGTACTTGTGGCACCTTAGAGACTAACACATTTATTTGAGCATAAGCTTTCGTGGGCTGCAGCCCACTTCATCGGATGCACAGAATGGAACATATAGTGAGGAGATGTATATACATACGGAGAACATGAAAAGGTGAGGGTTCCCCTACCAACGCTAAGAGGCTAATTAATTAAGATGAGCTGTTGTCAGCAGGAGAAAAAAAAATTTTGTAGTGATAATCAAGATGGCCCATTTAAGACAGTTTGACAAGAAGGTGTGAAGATACTTAACATGGGGGAATAGATTCAATGTGTGGAATGGCTGAGCCATTCCCAGTCTCTATTTAAGCCTAAATTGATAGTATCTAGTTTGCATATTAATTCAAGTTCAGCAGTTTCTCCTTGGAGTCTGTTTTTGAAGCTTTTCTGTTGCAAAAAAACACCTCTTGTGGGTGTTTGTCTTGCTTTGTCGTCTAGGAAATGGAATAGGACTTTAACAGCAGCAGCAATAACAGCAGCTTCAGCCCAGCTCAACTAACTTTTTCTCTTTTCTCCAAAAGAACAGTTATTGCCATCTTTAATACCACCTAAAGATTGCCAAAAAAGGAGGTTTTTCCTTCTAAAAACTATCCACAGCAAAAGGGAAAGGGAACATGGGATGTTGTCAAAATAAAAGCCTCACTTAATACTTTATATTTCAAATGCTTTAACTGTTTTTTCCCTTTTTTGTGTATCTTTAATAAAAGATTAAAAACAATTTGAATGGTGTTTGCCATGATAGTAAGCAGGTTAAGCTCTCTGTACACCAAACCCTGAACCTTCTTAAAACTGGTTAATGTTGGACAGTTTCAGGGTCCTGTTAACATCTTCAATTCTTCCTTATTTTATTCCATCTAAATTAATACAACAGAGCTGAGGGCAGGAGACTACCTGGAAACTAGAGAAGGGATGTAGACAAAAAGTAACCATAAGAGGATACGAAATGGGGATAAGGCATTTCAATGTGATGAGAAAGGGAATGGGAAGCCAATGAAGCATCTCAGGGGTAGGAGGGAGGCACTACTGGAGCAATAAGTGAGAAATATACTTCAACAGGAGCATACTACATAGACGTGAAGGACATCCTCTGAGAACTGAAGAAGCCATTAAAGACAATTGCAGTAGTTGAGCTGAGAGATGACAAATATAAACCAACGTTTTGGGAACAGGGACACAGTTGGGAGATATTATTAAAGTAAGTAGTAGCAGGATTAGGCAACAGTCTGCTCTAATGTCCTCTTCTCGCCTAGAATTCCCAGAGCAGCTGTAGCAACAAGAATGCAAGGCAGCCAGTCAGGCTCCTATACCCTCCTCTGTCTCTCATCCTACCCAGAACACCAGGGGAACATCAGGTCTCAGTGGATGTTCCCACACACCCTTACCATGTAGCCCCCACTACTACCAGCGTCAAGCTGTAGGGGTCTCAGCTTTAAACCCCACAGGAGTCCTGCAGAAAAAAGGTAAAGGTAATAATTGGAGATATACCAATCTCCTAGAACTGGAAGGGACCTTGAAAGGTCATTGAGTCCAGCCCCCTGCCTTCACTAGCAGGACCAATTTTTGCCCCAGACCCCTAAGTGGTCTCCTCAAGGATTGAACTCACAACCCTGGGTTTAGCAGGCCAATGCTCAAACCACTGAGCTATCCCTCCCCCCAAAGGACATCAGCACTGGCAGCATTGGTGGATGTGCGCATGTGTGTTTGAGAGTAAGCTGAAGAGCTCGATTTTAGTCATGCTCAGCCGAAGTTGGTGGCCGGACATCCAGGAGGAGAACTCAAAGAGAAGCGCAGATGTGAGAAAAAAGGATTTTTTTAAACCCACACATTTAACCTTTGATATGAGTTTTAAATTATGGATGCTTAGCAGACATTTGCAGTACTGAATTAATATCTCTGATTATTCCTTCTGCTCTTGTCTTCCTGACCTTTCTTCTCCCCATTTTCCACACTCTTCTCTCTTACCTTTCCTGTTCCAACCTTCCTCATATCCCTTTCCCCAGTGTCATAACCCCCTAAAATAACAAAAACTCATAGTGTGGGGCCCAAAACTGGACACAGTACTCCAGATAAGGCCTCACCAATGCCGAATAGAGGGGAATGATCACGTCCCTTGATCTCTTGGCAATGCTACTATTGATACAGCCCAAAATGCCGTTAGCCTTCTTGGCAACAAAGGCACACTGTTGACTCATATCCAGCTTCTTGTCCACTGTAACCTCTAGGTCCTTTTCTGCAGAACTGCTGCCTAGCCATTCGGTCCCTAGTCTGTAGCGGTGCATGGGATTCTTCTGTCCTAAGTGCAGGACTCTGCACTTGTCCTTGTTGAACCTCATCAAATTTCTTTTGGCCCAATCCTCTAATTTGTCTCATGTGTCCTAACGTTCCAAATCCAGACACTGATAAGCAAAGGAAGAAAGTGACTTTCAGAGCCCCAGTCTCCTCATTTGGAGCATCATGTCTCCAGCCACCACCTGGTTATAGCAGGAGCTCTTAGCACAAACCTTGAACCCATATTATTGTAACTGCCAAAGTGTCAAACAAAGAAAGAGGTATTCTCTCAGACAAATAGGACCCAACATTGTTTAAGGCTTTATATATCAGAAAACACACCTTGAAATTTGCCAAGAAATCACCCTGCAGCTAGTGCAGATGATGGTAACTAAATCAGTAAATGAAACATCACTTAATAAAACAGACTGCTGCATTTGGTGCTAGCAGCAATTTCCAAATCATATAATAAGATCAGATATAATTTCCTTTGGCTTTTTCTTCCAGCCTGTAAACGCTCACTCAATGTTATCTGGATTGAGTTTCAGCAGCTGGCCATGCCCCAATCTCTACTGGAGACAGGGTATGTCATTCTGACTAGACTTAAAGCCGGGTGTCATAAGAATAGTGAAAACACTAGCTCCCATCTCCCAGCAATTTTAGATATCTATGTTGACAAGGAGTCAACAGATAGAATTCTGCAGAAAGTCAAATAAGTGTGTCTTTGGAAGAGATGACAAACTCCTAATCCTACTCTCTTTCCGAAATAAAGGACTGGAGTCACTCAGAAGTGGCCACTGACCCCTGCTGGGGTCTTCAGGCATGTCAACACTACTGCATCAAAGGCAGATGTAAAATAATGAGCATAGACTCCCAGTCCTCATCCAACATTAGAAAAATCAATCAATACCAACAGTACCTGCTGACATACTATACCAAGGCCTAAAACAAAACAGGTGGTGCTCAGTGACAAGAAGATGCTAGATATCTCTACAGCTTCCTACAACCGTCTCAATAAACTTCACCATATGTGAGAGGTTCAGGCTGGGGCAAAAGTTGGACAGATTATCTATGCCAAGAGATTGTTAGGCCCTTTTTCAAGAGACTAACCCCTCTGTACGAGGGTAAGTACAGCACGGACAAAATGTTATTGTTATTACCATTTTTAAATTCTTGCCCTCCTTCACTGCTGATAAATTATATAAGACCATTGCTTGACCACACTTTGGTTTATTAGATCATGTTTTCTAGAACTTTAATAATGTTTGTTGCTCTTCTCTGGACCGTCTCCAATTTCTCCACATCCTTCCCGAAATGTGGCGCCCAGAACTGCACACAGTACTCCAGTTGAGGCCTAATCAGCATGGAGTAGAGCGGAAGAATTATTTCTTGTGTCTTGCTTACAACACTAATACTCATGTCTTGCTAATATGTTCCAGAATGATGTTTGCTTTTTTTTGCAACAGTGTTACACTGTTTGACTCATATTTAGCTTGTGATCCACTATGCATCTGATTGTTCCTTCCTATGTTTCAATAAAGACAAATACTTTTCATTTGTCTTTATTGAATTTGACCCTATTTACTTCAGATCACTTCTCCAGTTTGTCCAGATTATTTTGATTTTTAAATTTATCCTCCAATGCATTTGCAACCCCTCCCAGCTTGGCATTGTCCGCAAACTTAAGTGTACTCTCTATACCATTTTCTAAATCACTGATGAAGATATTGAACAGAACTGGAACCAGAACCGATCCCTGCAGGACCCCACTTGTTATGCCCTTCCAACTTGACTGTGAACCACTGATAACTACTCTCTGGGAATGGTTTTCCGATCAGTTTTGCACCCACCTTATAGTAGCTCCATCTAAGCTGTATTTCCCTAGTTTGTTTATGAGACGGTCATAGAAGACAGTATCAAAAACCTTACTAAAGTCAAGATATACCACATCTACTGCTTCCCCCCATCCACAAGGTTTGTTATTCTGTCAAAGAAAGCTATTAGGTTGGTTTGACATGATTTGTTCTTGCCAAATCCATGCTGTTACTTATCACCTTATTATCTTCTAGGTGTTTGCAAACTGGTTGCTTAATTATTTGCTCCACTATCTTTCTGGGTACTGAAGTTAAGTTGACTGGTCTGCAATTCTCTGGGTTGTCCTTATTTCCCTTTTTATAGATTGGCACTGTATTTGCCCTTTTCCAGTCCTCTGGAATCTCTCCCATCTTCCATGACTTTTTGAAGATAAGTTGTAGTACTTTTTCACTGGGAACAGATTCTACCACTGCTCATACTGGATCTGAGTGATCTTGTCAACAAAGTAACTTGAAACCCAGTTAAGTGAGAAAACTCCACTGACTACAGTCTGGCCACTCTTGCTCTAAGGACTGCCTACCTGAGTTTGTCTGTAAAGCATAGGCTCAGGGACAAGTCTACTCTCGCAAAGCCTTTGCTCAGCAAAAAGTATCCTTACTGAAGTCAAATAATGTATTATATAGTGTTTGTGAAAACTACAAGAGTCAATTATTTAGATAAATAAATACTGATGTAATTTCAATGTAGCTAGTTCAGAGCTACAACAGCAACACACTTATTTACTCCTGGAAAGTAGAAGAGAACTAGTCCGCGGGTTGTATTGTTTTGTCTGAGTGACTGCTGCTGGAAATTAGGTTACGGCAGTGACCTGAGGGATTTTCCTTGCCTCTTTCATATACCTCATCAATAAAATATATGAAGATCCTTTTAAGTTTAGTTTCTCATTCCCTGCAGGGAATATTAATTGATATATAGCTTTGGACAAGTAGGAGACTGTGATTCACTGGAGATTCTCATGTACTGGCAAAACATACTTCAACAAGAACAAAAGAAACAAATACATGATCAACTGATTTTCTGACTGTCTGCATATGCACATGCATACATTAATTTACAAATATAAAGCTAGTGAATAGAAATCCCAACTTAGCTCAAATTTGAACGATCTTTAGACTCAGGGTTTGTCTTCACAGGGGCTTAGTCTGGTCTGAAAATGCCTCCATACACATGATCAATTCCTTAGAGTGCACTAACTCCACATTAATCATGGGCTCTGGAGTTCTCTTTCAAAGTGTACTAAATCGGATGCAAACTGAGTTAGTGTCGTCTGTTGTTTGTGTACATGAAGTGCTGCCATGCACTATTTTTGTAGTCCTCCAACTACTATCCGACAAACAGGGACATCACTCAAAGAAGGGAAAATTACTCACCTTGTGCAGTAACTGAGGTTCTTTGAGATGTGTGTCCTTGTGGGTTCTCCACTACCCAGCGTCCTCCCCTCTACTTCAGAGGTCTCACAAGGTTCTCTGTGGCAGAGAAGGAATGGAGGGTGGGGTTGGCTGCATAGCGCTAGTTCACCATCACTGACGGCATGAGATGGGGAGAGCGCACGTGGGGCCCAACCGGACACTGCTATTGAAATTCTTCAACTAGAGGCGCAGGGGCACACAACTGCCTGAAGTGGAGCACCCACAGGGACATCACTTGAAGAAGAACTGTCTGTTTACCTGTGTGACCTCCACTACTCTGGGGTCAAGTTGACCAGATGACCTTTCTCCTGTTTAAAGCCTGGCACAGTGCCATTTACACCTAGATTCCAGTAGATCAGCATTAGGGTAATATACTCCAGTAGCCTTTAGAACACCTGGGAGAAAGGGGCGACTACAACGGATCATACTGAAAGATGAACTGTCAGACTGGATAGAGGTTACTAGTGGAGTTCCTCAGGGATTGGTTTTGGGACCAATCTGATTGAACATTTTCATTACTGACCTTGGCACAAAAAGTAAGAGTGCGTTAATAAAATTTGTGGATGACACAAAGTTGGGAGGTATTGCCAATATGGAGGAGGGCCGGAATATCATACAAGAAGGTCTGGATGATGTTGTAAACTGGAGTAATAGAAATGGGATGTAATTTAATAGTGCAAAGTCATGCATTTAGGGACTAACAACAAGAATTTTTGCTATAAGCTGGGGCCTTATCAGTTGGAAGCAACAGAGGAGAAGAAAGACCTGGGTTCATTGGCTGATCACAGCCATGACTAGGAGCCGCCAATGTGATGTGGCTGTGAAAAAAGCTACTGCAGTCCTAGGATGCATCAGATGAGGTATTTCCAGTAGACTGGGAAGTATTAGCACCATTATACAAGGCACTTGTGAGACCTCATCTGGAATACTGTGCACAATTCTGATCTCCCATTTTTTAAGAAAGATGAATTCAAACTGGAACAGGTGCAGAGACTGACTATTAGGATGATCTGAGGAATGGAAAACCTACCTTATGAGAGGAGACTCAAAGAGCTTGGCTTGTTTAACCTAACCAAAAGAAGACTGCACTCAAAATACATCAGAGGGATAAATGCCTGGGAGGGAGAGGAGTTATTTAAGTTGTTGGCAGATGTGAGCTTTGAGCCTTTCCCAGTCTTCAGCCCCCACCTCTCTCCCTCAGCCCACACTGTTCCCCTTCATTGGTTCACAATCTGCCATTCACATTTTAGAAATGGCAGCTGGACCTGCTGGGCAATCAGGTTCTGTCTCATGCTAAAAGTCCTGACTATCGACTGTTTCCAAGTCTATGCCATGGAAGGCACATACCCCATCTACCTATTTTCCTTTTCCTACCACTCATCTGTCCTGCTCGGCAATCACCCACCCTCCTGCCCCAAAACAACAGCCAGAAACAGAGCACAGCCACAACCTCATGAGACATAAGAGCCTCTACCCCAACCTGCCTCCCACAGCATATTCAAATAATGAAAATATTCAGTGGTGTGAAATTCAACAGTTTATTGAGATAGTGGTTAGAAGAAAAAAAATTTGGTTAGTATTCTCCATTTCCATGAGGTAGATATGGGTATTGCATGCTGCAAAGGCACTAAAAGACTACAGCTTGTTGCTGAGGTATATATGCCTCATAACAGGCATTTGTACAGGAAAATATGTTTACCCTAGAGATAGCATAGCTGTACAACTCTTAATGGCTTCTGATAGGTTTACACAGAAAAAGACTAAGTTAAGGTTTTGAACACTCAGTGCAGAACCCCATCTATTTTTCTCTGCAATTTCAGCATGTCTACAGGGGAGATAAAGCAGAATCTTAGACGGAGAAATTGCTCAATTTTGATCCAAATGTTATGTGGGATAGCTGTGCAGTCGTTTGCTCCCTGAGATAGCTTACAATTCCCATGAAGAGCTTCTGGCAGGGAGAGAGGGACCATCTTGGTGAGTAACTTCACACCTTGTCTCTCTGGGCTGCCCTTGTCTTTCTGATTAAGGTCATTCTCTGCCTCCTAGTCACCCACCTCAGTGTAACGTTATCAACACAGACGGGATTACGATCCAGTTTGCCCCCAGAGCCCCTCCATTGACCCTTCCGACACCATATAAGCATCTCCAAGGCACAGCTTAAACTGCAAAGCCAAACTGGGACCATAATCCCCAAAACCTCACAGCCTTCAAGGCACATCTACAAACCCCAAAGTCCCAAGCTAGACCCCCTGCACACACTCCTTACCACCTCTGAGGTTCTCCCAAGTCTGGGAAGAATCTCAGGGAGCAGAAACAAGAAATACATGTTAAAATGCTACCACAGCCTCTCTGGAATATCATAGAATCATAGAATATGAGGGTTGGAAGGGACCTCAGGTGGTCATCTAGTCCAACCCCCTGCTCAAAGCAGGACCAACACCAACTAAAACATCCCAAACAAGGCCTTGTCAAGCCGGGCCTTAAAAAGCTCTAAGGATGGAGATTCCACCACCTCCCTAGGTAACCCATTCCAGTGCTTCACCACCCTCCTAGTGAAATAGTGTTTCCTAATATCCAACCTAGAGCTCCCTCAATGCAACTTGAAACCATTGCTTCTTGTTCTGTCATCTGTCACCACTGAGAAGAGCCAAGTTCCATCCTCTTTGGAACCCCCTTTGAGGTAGTTGAAGGCTGCTATTAAATCTCTCCTCACTCTTCTCTTCTGCAGACTAAATAACCCCAGTTCCCTCAGCCTCTCCTCATAAGTCATGTGCTCCAGCCCCCTCATCATTTTCGTTGCCCTCCGCTGGACTCTTTCCAATTTGTTCACATCCCTTCTATCATGGGGGCCCAAAACTGGACACAATACTCCAGATGTGGCCTCACCAGTGCCTAATAGAGAGGAATAATCACTTCCCTTGATCTGCTGGCAACGTTCACTGTAATCCCCAGGTCCTTTTCTGCAGAACTGCTGTTTAGCCACTCGGTCCCCAGCCTGTAGCGGTGCATGGGATTCTTTCTTCCTAAGTGCAGGACTCTGCACTTGTCCTTGTTGAACCTCATCAGATTTATTTTGGTCCAATCCTCCAATCTGTCTAGGTCACTCTGGACCCTATCCCTACCCTCCAGTGTATCTACCTCTCCCCCACAGCTTAGTGTCATCTGCAAACTTGCTGAGGGTGCAATTAATCCCATCATCCAGATCATTAATAATGATGTTGAACAAAACCGGCCCCAGGACCAACCCCTGGGGCACTCTGCTTGATATTGGCTGCCAACTAGACATTGAGCCACTGACCACTACCCATTGAGCCTGACAATCTAGCCAGCTTTCTATCCACTGTCATAGACCCAGGCCAGTTGGGTACAGCAGAGTAGTAGAAGGCAAATTTACTGGCCACTGGATAAGCAATTTTCTGTTCCCTGACTGACCAGAGCAGGGGCTGCTCCAGGCTAGGGTGGACACATGACTCCAATTAGCCTGCAAAGACTCAGGTGAGGCCATTAAGCTTATGTGAACACCTGAATCTAATTAAGGCCCTTCTGATACTATAAAAGGGCTTACTCCGGTCAGTCCGAGAGAGAGCCAGGGAGCCAGAGGAGAGGAAGCGCGGCTGAAGGGCTGGGTAATGAAGACACCCTCAAGCCCTAAAATAAGGGTGAAGAAGGCATTGAGAGAGAGAAGCCGGGGAGCTGTGGGGAAGTGGCCCAGGGAAATGTAGCAGCTCTGGTGGTGAAAGTTCAACTGCCAACAGCTGCTGCCATTAGGGTCCCTGGGCTGGAACCCGGAGTAGAGGGTGGGCCCGGGTTCCCCCCCCGGGTTCCCCCTGGGAGGGGAAGTCAGTCCCCTGTCAGGACAGGAGGCTAAACTGTTCTGGAATAAGTCCGTAGAGATGACAGAGACTGTGGGAGTTCTCTCATCAACCTCCTTGCTGGCTTATAATGAAAAGGGCTCAGTAGACTGTAACCCTGGCCCCAGAGAGAGAAGGGCTACGTGGAGGGTCACAATGAGCATCTGAGGCTAGCATAAACCACCTGGAAGTGCAGGATCCACAGGTCGGAGCTCTGCCACACCACCTTATAGTCCATTCATGCAATCCGTACTTTTTAAACTTGCTGGCAAGAATACTGTGGGAGACTGTATCAAAAGCTTTGCTAAAGTCAAGATATATCACATCCACTGCTTTCCCCATATCCACAGAGCCAGTTATCTCCCCATAGAAGGCAATCAGATTGGTCAGACATGACTTGCCCACGGTGAATCCATGTTGACTGTTCCTGATCACCTTCCTCTCCTCCAAGTGCTTCAAAATGGATTCCTTGAGGACCTGCTCCATGATTTTGCCGGGGACTGGAGTGAGGCTGACCGGTCTATAGTTCCCCGGGTTCTCTTTCTCTTTTTCAAATATGGGCACTATATTTGTCTTTTTCCAATCATCCGGGACCTCCCTCGATTGCCACGAGTTTTCAAAGATAACAGCCAATGGCTCTGGAATCACATCAGCCAACTCCCTCAGCACCCTTGGATGCAGCACATCCAGCCCCATGGACTTCTGCATGTCCAGCTTTTCTAAATGGTCCTGAACCTGTTCTTTCACCACAGAGGGCTGCTCGCCTCATGTGTTCCATATGAACAGTAACTCCTGGTTTTTTCTTCCCTATTCCTGCAGCCACAGTGCCCGCAGTGGCCAGACCCTCAAAGACAACGCCTTTATCAAGGTCTGAGCAGCTTGCTAAGCTGAGGGGGAAGAACTGGAAAATTAAAGAAGAAATGTTTGCAGACCTCACTGCAGACTTCCCCCAAACTTGAAAACAATAGCAAGCTGGAGATTGGATCTGAGAAATACCAGAGAAAGTGTTGCAGTGGCCAGAGACAGCATAGCCATGGCAAAAGTCACTTAGAGAAAGACAGGGTAATGCAGTGGCAACTCCTGGAGGCAACATAGACTCAGAATGCTCTGTTGCAGCACACAGACATTCCAGTGCCCTCAGCCAGGACCCAGTCATGTTCTGCAACCCCTGGGCAATACAGAGAACTGGGAACACCAGCATATGTTCCCTCAATGAAACCTTACAGTTGTGCTCCCAGATACCATTCCTCTCCCAAGCTGAAGCTCAGGGCAGCAAGAACACTTGCCCCTGAGAGCCCAGCTCTTTCGTGCCATGTAACACATCTGGAACTTTGAGCCTCGACACCAGAAGGCAGAAGAACAAGAAGAGACAGAGGCAAGATGTATATTCACCTGTGAATTGGAGCCTGCTGTTGTTGTGTGCTGCCTTCCACTGCACTGTGTCACTTTAAAGCTGTGTTTCATTACTTTAATTAACAATTTATTTTTGGTTGTTACATAACAAATTGTTTTTAATAATAAAAACCTTTAAAATTAATTCAAAAGGACTTGGTAATGCACGTGTGACAAAGTGGGAATTTTCTGTAATGTTTTTATGATTCCTATGTGAGCCTTCGTTTCCCTCTGTACTTTGCATTGCTACCGACTGGGTGCAAAAGGTTAAAAAGCTGCTCTTGGGGCAGAGCAGGAAACATAAGGTATTATCTTACATTACTGACTGGGATGGAATGAATGCGTCATTAAGCACTGACTGAAACTGACCCATATTGATGGAGGCTCCTCGAAGACAATGGGAGATATAAGGACTGAACAACTGACACTTATACATGGGAAACTCGAGCAGGCAGGATGCGTGAACTCAGCATGAAAGGTGTCATGTGGCTGGGATAAGAGGCTTTTGGGAGAGAGACAGCAGCTCTCACTTGGGATTGCCAAAGAGAGAGAGAGAGAGAGCCAAAAATGGATTCCACGGTAGCGTAGCTGTAAGGAGAGCTTGCTTGACCAGAATGGACTACATCTTAACATTTATTTCTCTGCCACTTCCCAGAGCTGTGTTCCAGTTGGGTGATAAATCCTGCTCTGTTTTGAAAAGGCTGCCTGATAACACTGAATATCCTTGCGGAGGTGCATTGATCCCTGGACTGCACGGGTAGAACACACCGTACAAAGGAGGAGTACTGGAGCCCAGAAGCTCAAGCCTGGTCTACACTACGCTTTTAAACCGGTTTTAGGAGCGTTAAACCGATTTAACGTCACACCCGTCCACATTAAGAGGCCCTTTATATCGATATAAAGGGCTCTTTAAATCGATTTCTGTACTCCTCCCTAACGAGAGTAGCGCTAGTATCGGTATTACCATATCGGATTAGGGTTAGTGTGGCCGCAAATCGACGGTATTGGCCTCTGGGCGGTATCCCACAGTGCACCACTGACCGCTCTGGACAGGAATCTGAACTCGGATGCAGTGGCCAGGTAGACAGGAAAAGCCCCGCGAACTTTTGAATATCATTTCCTGTTTGCCCAGCGTGGAGCTCCGATCAGCACGGGTGGCGATGCAGTCCGAAATCAAAATCCAAAAAGAGCTCCAGCATGGACCGTACGGATGTGATCGCTGTATGGGCAGGCAAATCTGTTCTATCAGAGCTCCATTACAGAAGATGAAAGTCCAAAGCATTTTTAAAAAATCTCCAGACAGACGCCATAGCAGGGACTCAGCACGCTGCTGCATGACAAGTGTAACGGAAAGCCAAAGAATCAAATAGACACTCATGGAGGCAGGGGGGACTGAGGACTCAAGGTATCCCACAGTTCCTGCAGTCTCCGAAAAGCATTTGCATTCTTTGCTGAGCTCCCAATGCCTGTAGGGTCAAACACATTGTCCGCGGTGGTTCAGGGCATAGCTCGTCAATGTACCCCCACCCCCCGCCCCCGGAAGGAAAAGGGAAAAAAATCATCTCTTGACTCTTTTAAATGTCACCCTATGTGTACTGAATGCTGCTGGTAGACGCGATGCTGCGGCACTGAACTGTAGCATCCTCGTCCCCCCTCCTTGGTGGGTGATGGTACACTATGGCAGATATCTGTCATCATCATCAGCCTTGTGGCAGATGGTGTAGTGCAATACGACTGGTATCCATCCTCGTCATCATCCCATAAGTACTCCTGACTGGCCTCCTGGACATTCCCAGTAGACGGTACAGAACGGCTGGTAACCGTCTTCATCATAGCAACTGGGGGCTGAGCTCTATCAGCCCCCGCCCTTCATGTGTAAAGAAAAGATTCTGTACTGCCTGGACTATCATAGCAGCTGGGGGCTGCCTTCCCCTCATTTTATTTCACTAACAAGTCACTGTTTCTTATTCCTGCATTCTTTATTACTTCAGCACACAAACGGGGGGACACTGCAACGGTAGCCCAGGAAGGCTGGGGGAGGAGGGAAGCAACAGGTGGGGTTGTTGCAGGAGCACCCCCTGTGAATGGCATGCAGCTCATCATTCCTGCGGGATCTGACACAGAGCGGGTGTGCTCTCTGGTTCTCTGATACACTGGATCTCTAGTACACTTGCCCCGTATTATAGGCAGGACTGATTCTATTTTTAGATACCCTAAAGGAGGGATTGACTCGGGGAGTCATTCCCATTTTTGTCTTTTGCGCCCCCGGCTGATCTCAGCCAGGGGCACCTAAGACAGCAGCAGAAGATATAGTGCAATACGACTGGTAACCATTACCTCATTGCCAATTTACAATGGCATGGTAGACGGTTCAGAATGGCTGCTAACCATCTCTGCTATCATGCAAAAGCAAATGAATGCTGCTGTGTAGCGCTGCTGAATCACCTCTGTCCGCGGCATCTAGTACACATACGGTGACAGTGACAAAAGGCAAAACAGGCTCCATGGTTGCCACGCTATGGCGTCTGCCAGGGAAATCCAGGGAAAAAGGGCGTGAAATGATTGTCTGCCGTTGCTTTCCCGGAGGAAGGAATGGCTGACGACATTTACCCAGAACCACCCGCGACAATGATTTTTGCCCCATCAGGCACTGGGCTCTCAACCCAGAATTCCAAGGGGCGGGGGAGACTGCGGGAACTATGGGATAGCTACGGAATAGCTACCCACAGTGCAACGCTCCAGAAATCGACGCTAGCCTCGGACCGTGGACGCACACCACCGAATTAATGTGCTTAGTGTGGCCGCGTGCACTCGATTTTATACAATCTGTTTTACTAAACCGGTTTATGTAAATTCGGAATAATCCCGTAGTGTAGACGTACCCTCAGTCTCAGAGGCATTGAGGCTATGTCCTACCTAAAGGAAGAGTTGGGCTCCTTGGGGGTCTGGCATACTGAAGCGGTTCCTCCTAGGGACTGTTTAAAAGCTGGGGCATGCTGGGGATCTGTGACAGCATGGTACACAGAAAAAACATAAATTTTGCACGTCATAGGTTTTTCTAAAAGTATACAAGCACCGACATGATAAAATAAGGAGTGCATAATGTGCCACTTCTACCACCCATAAAAGACACTCCAACGCTCACAATCCATTCTCCCCACTACTCCCTGGGATAATAGCTGGATGTACAGCTGCACATTTTCAGGCGTGAAGAGCAATATGCATCCCTGATAATATTGCCATGGCTGTTTCCATTTTCAACTGGCTGCTTAAACTGCTGAGCAAGTCTCCGCCACTCAATCTCCCATCCACTGTTAAGGCTTTCTCCTTTACTCTCACAGCTATTTTGCAAAATACAACATGTAGCTATAATCCTAGGCAAGTTAGCCCATAAAGAGAGCCACCTTCTTCCACTGCATGCATCTGATGAAGTGGGCTTTGGCCCACAAAAGCTTATGCCCAAATAAATTTGTTAGAGTCTAAGGGGCCACGAGGACTCCTCGTTGTTTTTGCTGACACAGACCAACATGGCTACCATTCTGAAACCTTCTTTTCAGATCGCCAAATACACACTCCACTGTCATACTGAGGCACTAGTTAAACAGTTCCTTCCTCCTGTCCAAGTGGTCTGTGAATTGCTTCATTAGCCAGTGAAGCAGAGGATAAACCAGGTCTCCCAGGATAACCAGAGCATTCTCCACACCATTAATGTTCATAGTGGTCTTGGGGGGAAAAACCGCCTTTATTCTTTAAAGTAAAGAGAGAAGCAGTCTGAAAGAGCCTAGCATTGTGGACCTTTCCACACCACCCTGCATTTATGTTTGTGAACATGTCACGGTGGTCAACCAGGCCTCGGAGCAACCATGTAGAAATACTCCTTTCTGTTTATAAACGCTGAGCCCTGGTGTGTGGGGCAAAAGATAGGGACATGGGTCCCATCAATTACCCCAGCCCAGTTTGGGAACCCCATGCATACAATGCCATCAAAAAATCTCCTGAGCATCACCAAGCTTTAAAAACTAATACAATGGTACCTTATGCATGACATCATACACCTGCCTCACAATGGACCCACCAGTGATCTCCCAATGCCAAATTGGCTGGCTATAGGTAGGTAACATTTGGGGGTGGTTGGCTTCCAGATGGAATGGTGACACGCTTCTCAATGGGTATGGGGCACTGCATGCTGGCCTGGTGCTGCTGTGGCTCCAGGCTAGTTCAGCACTCATCTCAAAAAGGTTGTCTTCACCATTGTGATGGGGTTCACTCACCACTGTGGCGCCTCCTGCTGGCTGTCCTGGGGATTAGCTCTGTCCACCAGTGCACCCTCTTCTGGTGATGTCCAGCCGCCGTCACTTCTGCTCCAAGACCCATGTCACTCCAAGGACTGCAGCGTCCTCTTCAGGACACAGCCCTCCAGTTGTGCTGCACTCTGTGCTCCTCCACTTCCAGGGGACAGTATCGCAGTCCGCTGTCCAGCCACTTCCCTCAGTGGCTACTGCAGCCAATTGGCCACTTCCTCAGTGGCAAGGTGGGAGGGGCCCACCTACTACTCCAGGTCCCGGCCCAGGGATTCTGTAGACGGCTGCCACTTGCTGTATCCCCTCTGACTCCTCAGTAGATCTCCCTGGCCCATTTCCCTGTGGCCTCAGCACCCTCATTGCCCTTGCTTCAGGGCTCAGCCTGCAGATTCCTGCAGCCCACCAGGGACTGTCTTTAGCTTCCCCAGTCTCTGCCTGTAGCACTGCTCTGTCCAGGGTGCTTGCTGCCTTCAGGCTGCAAGGCAGCCAGCCCTCCTCCCTCTTCAAGGTTCAAGGAGTGACTGAAGCAGCTCTGCTCTGCAGTTCTTCTTGTATGGGCCAACCCGGCCTTAATTGGCTGCTCCTCGTTCCTTTTGTGCAGCCTCCCTTGGGCTCTAATAACCCTTTATAGGCCAGTGTGGGGCAGATGCCCCATCACAATCATCCTGAAATTCTGCCACCTAATTCTGCTGATCATTCCAGGTCTGCAGAACTATCTTCTTTCATCAACTGATGCTGATTTCCCAAGCCCAAAAACAGTGCTGTGAAGCTGCTGCAAGAAGAGCTTGTGAAATAGCAGTTGCTCAGTGTCCTCCTCGTCTTCCTTGTCCTCCTCCTCTGCTGCTGCTGGAGGAGCCGCTGCTACAGCCACATCATCTGCTCAGTAGTGCACAGCTGTCCTGTGTGCACACTATTAGTAGAGCTTACATATTGCGCACTAACCACTGTGCGTCACACAATATGAACTAACCACTCCATGTAGATCAAGCCTCAGGAATCTCAAAAGAAACTACACAATTGGTTTCTACTTTGTGTGAAGAACAGGCATTAACAAAGGCAATAAAACAGCAAGACCGGTCTTTCTGAACGGCTTTGGAGGAAATACCCTCCATAAAACTTTAGCATCAGCTAGTTCAATCATATTTCTGTAGTAAAAATTATTCAATACAAGAAAATAGCTTTTTAAAGAGATCAAAAAGCAGCAGTGGCAATCAAGCCTTTTGTTATGAACCTCAGACACACTCGGAGCAGCTGCAGTAGCATTTGAAACAAGTCAGAACACTAACAGTGACGCAAAATTCATTCTATTTATACCTCTTGCAAAGATGTAAACAGTAAATTTAGTGAGGTATAGCTACCTTTTTGTTGGAGTGGGTGCTCCGGAGGACATATGGGTAACCATAGTGTCGTTCATGTTGGTCAGAGGTCGAGGAGGACTAAAATAGAAATAACGTATTCCATGTTAATGATTAAAAAACAGCAGTAAATACAGATAAACGTGAAAACAAAACTATTATTCTGTGTAACAACATTAGGTCAAAGGTACAACTAATTCAAATACCTGAGTAACAGCAGTCCCTACATAGGTAGGGGTGTTGTGTTCAGATTGCCTTAAAGAGTTCATGTGTCAGGTTAAAATGAAGGTAAAATGGTTATTTATCTGCACGGTAACTGTTGTTCTTCAATATGTTGTGCATATATACATTCCACAGCAGGTGTTTGTGCACCCAATACACTTGAGTCAGATTTCTGCCTGCAGTACAACTAGGAGACATGTGCTCCTGCTCTTCTCATGCTCTCAGGCAAGGGCATAAAAGAGGTGTGGTCATCACTTCCCTCATTGTTCCTTCGCACTGGCATATGTAATGTTCAATGTAGCAGGGAAGTTGGAAGGGTCGTGGAATATATGTATGTGCAATGTAAAATGTATGTTGAAGAAGCACACTTATGTATGCGTAAGTAACTGTTTTTTGAAACTCTGAGTGATTGTGCACATATATATTCCACAGCAGGTGACTCACCAGCAGTTCCCTTGTAGGTGGAGGGACATTGAATCATCTGAACAGAGACTAACACCAGCTTGCCAAAGTTGCATCATTGCAAGAGGCCTGACTGACGGTATAGTAAGCAGAACAAGTATCAGAGGGGTAGCCGTGTTAGTTTGGATCTGTAAAAGCAGCAAAGAAGTGGGTATTCACCCATGAAAGCTCATGCTGCAAAACGTCTGTTAGTCTATAAGGTGCCACAGGATTCTTTGCTGCTTTTACAGAACAAGTATGTACAGGCGACCACGTCACTTCCTTGCAGACAGAACAAGGTAGTGGTGTCCTATGTAAGAACTCGTACCACCTAGTTCCTGACGCTGGACAAACATTTTGCAGACCCGAAGAATAGCTTGGAGCTCTAATACGTTTATATGGAGTGTTCTGCAGCTCCCTTGGAATGCCAGAAGCCTGTAGTGAAGAATAACGCTGCATGGAGATTGCAGTGACCACAGAATGCAAAGCCATATCAGCAGCATCTATTGCTGCCTTGAGGTATGCATGAGCTGTAAGATATCCCTCTGAAACCAAAACTAAAAACTGTTCTTTATACTCCTCTGACAATTTGTCAGCAAATTTAGAAATGGCAGATAAATTAATAAAGTTATATTTTGACAAAAGAACCTAATAATTAGCAACTCTCATTTGACGAGTGGCAGTAGAATAAACCGTTTGGTTGTATAAATCAGTCTCTTAAATGTCTTATCTTTGGGAGTGGCCTTAAGATGGGGTTGATGGGACCTCTCATTAAACCACCAAAGAATCAGGGACTAGATGGGTAAAGAAACAGTCAAAATCTTATTGAGGGACTTGGTATCATCTGTGCACAACACTTCCTGGGGCAGGAGTCTAATATTAGGAAAGTGCATGGATTCTCTTGCACAAGTTCCACCTGTGCCCCTACAGAACTGTCCACCACTTCATGAGGTCCTGAAAAAACTTTGAAGTACTGGGGAGGCAGAGGCGAGACAAGGACTCTGGAGAGATAGCCTCATCTGGTGAAGATGAAGAACTCTGAGGGGTGGGAAGATCTAGGGTTCCTCCATTAATTCTCCTTCCATGGTCCTAACAAGAAACCCCCTGACCTAAACAACCCAAACATTTTTGGGTTACAACTCACTTCCCCAATTTTTGTCAATGCATCATGATGCTTATATTATGCACTCTTTGGGACACAAACTGTCTCCTTATAAACTGTCTTTACATAAAGTGCAATGTATACCCCTGCTGCTGTATAAATACTATTTATTTGCAGTAAGTGGGATGTATGTGTTATTGAATTGTGAAGACAGATGTAAAGCAAGGAGCATAACAAAATGAACCTCAGCAAAATATGCACTAAGGCAACAATGATCAGTTCCCAGTGCACTTCCAACCTGTTGGGCGAGTGTACAGTACATCCATACCCAAAATCCACAAAAGAGCAAGAGCATACATAAATGTTCTCTCTCGCTGTCTGTAAAAATGGCAATATACATTATATATTATGAGGTGCAGGGATTTTTTGCAGAATTCATTTAAATTAATGCAACTCACAGTAACCAATTGCATTTATTAGGGGTATAATTATTTTCACCTTCTGAAGGTTTAAATATATGTTGTGTTGGTATGTGGTGTCAAAGTCAATTTTTTTATTATAATGCTGCTGTTAGGCAACTTCTTTCATAATAAAAGACGTAACTCAGCATTCTCAATCTGCTCTCAGCTTCATTAAGAGGCATCTCCATAGGTTCTTTCCAGTTCTATAAATACCACTGTCCTCAATTTTCCACCTAAAATCCCACTCACAGTGATAATGATATAGGGAAAAAATGTCTAAATATGAACATGTGGCTAAAAGATTTCTGCTTGCAGAATTCTGTCTTCTTTACTACACACACTAGAGCCTTCTTAGTCCAGCTCTTTTCTTGGGGTCATTTAGACATTTTACTGAACATATTCCAAAAAACTTGAACATTCTTAAGGTGGCACTCCATTTCCTTATGTAACCAAGATAGAAAAGCCATTTGTTCATGAAATCAGTAGTGTGCTGTAATCATGCACACAGTACTAACAGAAGTAATAAAAAAGCTGTCTTCAGAAGGATGCTCTAATACTGAAGCAGAAGCAGTCTGATGGAGTAAAAGAAAATGGCACCATTACTGTTAGTCCAGGGCAAGCCCATTATTCCAAAACTTCTGATTCAAAGAAACTTACTTGAGTTCCCCCAACAAAGGAGACAACTGTGGGCATCTGCTATAGAGCAGCAGGAAAAGAGAACAAGAAAAAAAAATTCCTGAATCAAATATCAAGGCTATCTAAGCAGAAGAATTCTATTCTCACAGGGAATTTTAACTATCCACGTAGCTATTGAGTATACTCAGAAAGATTTCTAACTTCCAGAACTAGAAGTCACTTAATGATTCAGAAAGTACAGAGTCAAACCAGAGAAGCAGCCACCTTGAATTTCCTTCCTACTTATCACAAGAAAAGAATTTAGGAAAGGAATTTGTAAGCTCTTCAGAGCCGGGACCATGCCCTTCCGTGCGTTTGTGCACCACCTAGCACAGCGAGGTCACAAGAATTATTTCCATTCTAAACAGATTTGCAGAGACAGGGATAAACGTTTCACAGAATGAAGCAGTATATGGGTATGAGATTTAGCAATGTATCCATTTGCAGCACTTTCCTCATCAATGGTCTCTATCACCAAGTTCAGGAAACAGTTTCCCCGTGGTTGTTGATGTATTCTTGACTGTTTATTTTATGCACTAAAAATCTATTAGGCTATTTTGTCAAAGGGATCTTTATTTTTCATGAATGTCGTAGTACTAAGTCTGATTGATGAATGTCCTAAATAAACTGCTTAGGGAACATTACAAAATTCAGTTTTTTTCTAATCCTAATATTTATTTTATCTTTTCTTTTAATTTTGGTATGTATATTTATAATCTTCATCTCTTCTGTCATCTGCTCATTTGTTTTTAAGGCTTCTCTCACTGCGGCAGGTAAACATACATCATACCAGCGTACGGGCACCTTACACCATTAAGCAAAGAAATAACCTCTTCAAAATAAGACTTAATTAAACCTCTGCTTCCTGCTAAAAAATGATGAAACAGTAAGAGTCAATCAAAGGTAAGAATGACGAGCAGGAACCATATGGAATCTGCACGTGAAAACTCCTGGGGAAGAAAAGTACTCTTTACAATCCTTTGGCCATCTCTGAGAAAGGGAAAAATGAACCCCACTGAAGGTCCTTCCCATTTCCCTCACCAATTTCTCAAACAAGTCAACACAATCTCACAGGTGATTAATTGCTATAGTTCGAATAAAAATTAACAAGGATCCCTTATTTTTGTCTTTGTCTACTGCCAAGAAGAGAGAGTCAGCTACAGATAACACTGTGTCTGTACTAAACACAAGTCTAAAAACAGACAGGTAGTAGGGATCATAAGGTCCTGAAGACACTGAAGTTGCTTCATCTTCACCTATTCTCAATAATCCTCCCTAAAAGTGAGAAGCTGAGATTGATCAGTAATTGCGTGCAGGGGCGGCTCTAGGTATTTTGCCTCCCCAAGCACGGCAGGCAGGCTGCCTTTGGCGGCTTGCCTGCAAGAGGTCCCCAGTCCCGCGGATTCGGCGGCAGCCTGCGGGAGGTCCACCGAAGCCGTGGGACCAGCGGACCCTCCGCAGGCATGCCACCGAAGGCAACCTGCCTGCCACCCTCACGGTGACCAGCAGAGCGCCCCCCGTGGCTTGCCGCCACAAGCACGCGCTTGGCATGCTGGTGCCTGGAGCTGCCCCTGATTGCGTGTTAATGTCACTATCTAGTTCCCTGAGTAGGAGGTTCCCCACCATTTAAGGATGGTGAAAGGAAGTGTGAATAATCTCCCTCAGTAATAGGCCTAAAATCCTTGCAGGTCTTCAGTCGGCCTTGGGGACAAGAGTTCAGCATACAGGCAATGGATACAACTCTCTCAATACATCTAAGACTTCAATAAATAAGAGGAACTCAGTAATACCTTCACTGTGCTGGGCCCGGTCAGCCCAAATTTGATGGATCTTTTCAGAAAAGCATACAGATTACAAAAAATCAACTCTAACCCAACTGAGGCAAGTAGAATTTACCAGACTGTCTTCCACTCTGAACAGTTCCCCTGTATGGGACACTGTTGATCTGTAGCAAAGGAAAGGAATTACTTATTTGCCTCTGTCAGCACAGCGAAGAAAAGTAAACATTCTCTAAAATGTAACTAAAGGTAATAATTGGAGATATACCAATCTCCTAGAACTGGAAGGGACCTTGAAAGGTCATTGAGTCCAGCCCCCTGCCTTCACTAGCAGGACCAATTTTTGCCCCAGATCCCCAAGTGGCCCCCTCAAGGATTGAACTCACAATCCTGGGTTTTTAGCAGGCCAATGCTCAAACCACTGAGCTATCCCTCCCCAACTGATCTGATTGAGAGCAAGTTTTCCACTGCTATCATTCAGTTTCCTCACTTGTTGCTTCATTAGTATACAGAAGTGTCATAGAATTGGAAGGGACCTCAGGAGGTCATCTAGTCCAACCCCCTGCTCAAAGCAGGACCAATCCCCAACTAAATCCCCAAATGGTCTCTTCAAGGATTGAATTCTCAACCCTGGGTTTAGCAGGCCAATGCTCAAACCACTGAGCTATATATATATATCACTGTGATCACTGAGGACAATGTGAAGGTAGAATGAAATGAAGGTGTCAATCTAACAGTGTTTGTAGACAAAAGGTTGCCACAATACTCACAAAACCATCAGCAAAATGGTTCAGTGATGAAGCAGAACAATCCATCAGTCACATCTGGAACTCGGAGCTATTGACCTCTGGAGGGAGAGGAGGGGAGGATAGAGGTGGGAATTAAGTAGGCCCCTCATCCTAAAGGAGTAAGGTGAGGCTGTGATTTCAGCCCGGAGAGGTCAGAAGTCTGTCCATGTCAGAAGTGTACCGTGACATCTCAAATCTCTACTCCCATCCCACAGATAAGACCTAGAGTGTATTGTGACTTGCACTCCATACGATTTTATGAAAATATGCTAATGACTGTGAATATAACGTGACTGGAATATGCTTCATGCAAAAGGTCATTGGGAACTGGGTATCTGGGTACTGGAGACAGGAGCACTTCTTAAGCTGTTTTCAGTTAAGTCTGCAGCTTGTGGGGGACGTGGTTCAGACCTGGGTCTGTGTTTGCAGGAGGCTAGTGTGTCTGGCTCAACAAGACAGGGTACTGAAGTCCCAAGCTGGCAGGGAAAATGGGCTCAGAGGTAGTCTCAGCACATCAAGTGGCAGCCCCAAGAGGATCTCTGTGACCAAACCCGTCACATGTATTTCATATAAAATATCATTAATTTGAAAAATATTATACCACCACCAACTACACACTGCAACAATTTAGAAAAGTAAATATTTTGAACGCACAGTGGTCAACACGGAAGTAAATGCCAACATATGCTAAGAGTTATCACATAGGAATGTCTGAAATACCACCCTTCTATAGGAAATAATCAGGGAAATTACATGATAGACTTTTTTTAAATGGTAGACCACTGTACTTATACAGGTATAAAATGAATGTATCTGAAAGCTTATGCTTTCTTTTGTTTTTTTTAAATATGTGAAGCGCTAACCTGCTGTGAATCACTGGCTCAGGTTTGGTGCAACGATGTGGCATGTTTCTAAAGTAGTGACTTTTTCAGTAATTATTATTTATCATGTGTAATGTGGACATGCCTAGGACCCCAGTCATGGACCAAGAACCCATTGTACTAAGCACTGTACAAACACACACCAAAAAGACAGAGCGCTTACAATCTAAGCATAGAACTGTATACAACAACAAATGAATACAAACAGCCAGACTGGAGTGAACCACATGAAAACAATATTATTTGCATTACCATAGAACCTAGGAGACCTAGTCATAGATCAGGATCCCATCATGCTAGGCATTGTACAAACACAGAACAAGATGGCCGCTGCCCCACTGAGCTTACAATCCAAGTATAAGACAAGAGACAACAAATGGACATGGACAGACAGACACAAGAATACAAGGAAACAAAGAGACAACATTGGTCAGCATAGCTGGCAATAGTATCGGTGTATGGGGAGCTCCTCCTATGTGTGAGGGGCAGCATGAGAAAGCAGTAAGGTGCAATGAAGGCTGGTATCGTTGGTAGAGCAGAGGCAGAGCCAACATCTTGATATTATAAGACAACTAGTAGGTAGGGTCGGAATAGGCCATGAAAGTAAGACAAGCAGGTTGTGTCTGATGCAATGGAGAAGGATTAATAGGTTCCAAGGTCAGAAGAGACCATTGTGATCATCTAGTTTGACCTCCTGTATAGTACAGGCCAGAGCAACACTCCAATGCAGAAACTACAGAACCCGAACCACCAAAAAAGAAAATCAACCTTCTGCTGGGGGCATCTGACTCAGATGATGAAAATGAACCCAAGCATTGGTCTGCACTGTTTTGAATTGTTATCAAGTAGAACCCAGAAGGGACATATGAATCTTTAGCACATCTGGCACGTAAATATCTTGTGACGCCAGTTACAACAGTGCCATGAGAATGCCTGTTCTCACTTTCAGGTGACATTGTAAACAAGAAGCAGGCAGCATTATCTCCTGCAAATGTAAGCAAACTTGTTTGTCTGAGCAATTGGCTGAATAAGGAGTAGGACTGAGTGGACTTGCAGGCTCTAAAATTTTACAGTGTTTTATTTTTGAATGTGGGGTTTTTTTTTAACATAATTCTACATTTGTAAGTTCAACTTTCATGATAAAGAGATTGCACTACAGTACTTGTATTAGGTGAATTGAAAATACTATTTCTTTTGTTTTTTTACAGTGCAAATACTTGTAATCAAAAATAAATATAAAGTGAGCACTGTACACTTTATATCCTGTGTTGTAACTGAAATCAATATATTTGAAAATGTAGAAAACATTCACAAATATTTAAATAAATGGTATTCTATTATTGTTTAACAGTGCAATTAATCACAATTAATTTTTGTAATTGTGTGATTAATTGTGATTAATTTTTTTAATCACTTGACAGCCCTACTAGAAATAATTCAGAACCATCACATTCTGTATGATGCAAGCCTCTGTATCTGCAGAGTCTTACTTCTGTTACTGTGATCTACCTGCTCCCTTCCCTCCTAGTCATTATTACTAGAACTTGGCACATTTTTTTGGCTGAAACTTTCTTCCAGTGAAAAATGAAGAATCAGAGTTTCCCAAAGAGTTTAGCAAATTCATGTGTTGGCCCATCTATAAGGAAGAGTAAAGTATCATGTGAGCTGATAGAAAAACTCATCCAAGCTCTTTACTTGCACAGTGTTTCTGATCTTGAACCAATCTGTTTGCAAGCTGCTCTGTTGCTAATAGGCTTGCACATGAATGAATTTATCTTCAGACACCTCAGAGGCAGACAAATATTTCTCTCCCCACTTTTACAGATGTGGAACAGATGGATGCCCAAAGTTACACAAAGTTTGTGACACATCTACTAATTAGTCCTCTTCTCACAATAGCTTTAGAAGACCAAGTTAAAAGGTGAGAGAGAGCTTTCAGCAAAGGGGAAAATTGAAGGTAGATTCTCATAGGTCTTCAGGGGAAACAGTCTATAGGGCTATTATTAAATAACATTTAGATTAAAACACCTTCAGGCCATTCCCTAACCAACAGTCTTACTTCTCCACTCTGTGCCTAAAGAGTTTAACAAATGCTGAAAATGCTTTCAGAAAAATGTGTGTTAAACCTGTCATCTACCCATTTGCTTTGAAACAGATTAACCTGGACATTAATAGGTCATAGTATACATTTGAAAACACCGTTTGTTAACACAGAACTAGAAGGATGAATTTTCCTCTCAAATTTTTCCTATCCTTACATGTTTGTTATATTATTTAGGAGATGAATTTCTCATCATTAGCTACTGCGTCGGCCCTTGTCTGCAGTATCTATTGCTAAGTAGGAGGAAGTGAACGTACGATTCTTCCTTTTTCTGTACAGCCTAATGTTTATATATATGAACACCATTATTTACTATTCCAATCTAAATACCGATTCTCTGCTTTCTTGCACACTACTGAATGAAAGAATAAACTAATTAGACTATGAGAATGGTTGAGATATATCTATTCTATACCAAGCGTGGACAGAGGACAAAGAGAGAGAAGGAAAACCTATTTAAAAACTCGGTATTTCACAACCAAGAAAGAACCTTGCCTCATACAGAAAAAGAGGAAGGTGGTGATATAGTCTTGCTTCCTGGAGCGAGTGGTCTTAGAATTAAGTGATCAAAGGCTCGATGTCTAGTTGGCAGCCGGTATCAAGCGGAGTGCCCCAGGGGTCAGTCCTGGGGCTGGTTTTGTTCAATATCTTTATTACTGATCTGGATGATGGGATAGATTGCACTCTCAGCAAGTTTGCAGATGACAGTAAGCTGGGGGGAGAGGTAGATATGCTGGAGGGTAGGGATAGGGTCCAGAGTGACCTAGACAAATTGGAGGATTGGGCCATAATAAATCTGATGAGGCTCAACAAGGACAAGTGCAGAGTTCTGCACTTTGGGCAGAAGAATCCCAGTGACTGCTACAGGCTGGCTAAGCAGCAGTTCTGCAGAAAAGGACCCGGGAATTACAGTGGACGAGAAGCTGGATATGAGTCAGCAGTGTGCCCCTGTTGCCAAGAAGGCCAACGGCATACTGGGCTGTATTAGTAGGAGCACTGCCAGCAGATTGAGGGAAGTGATTATTCCCCTCTATTGGGGAAGTATATTGCATCCAGTTTTGGTCCCCATAAGACAGAAGGAACGTGGACAAATTGGAGAGAGTCCAGCGGAGGGAAACGAAAATGATGAGGGGGCTGAGGCACATGACTTATGAGGAGAGACTGAGGGAACTGGGGTTATTTAGTCTGCAGAAGAGAAGAGTGAAGGGGTATTTTATAGCAGCCTTCAACTACCTGAAGGGGATTCCAAAGAGAATGGAGCTCAGCTATTCTCAGTGGTGGCAGATGACAGAACAAGAAGCAATGGTTTCAAGTTGCAGTGGGGAAGGGCTAGACTGGATATTAGGAAACACTATTTCACTAGGAGGGTGGTGAAGCACTGGAATGGGTTCCCTAGGGAGGTGGTGGAATCTCCATCCTGAGGGGTTTTTAAGGCCCATCTTGACAAAGCCCTGGCTGGGATGATTTAGTTGGTATTGGTCCTGCTTTGAGCAGGGGATTTGACTAGATGACCTCCTGAGGTCTCTTCCAACCTTCATATTCTATGATTCTATGAACTGCAGTGGGTTTGCAGGTGGAGATGAGGACAGAAGAGCCACCACCACCAGAGGGCACACCCGCTGACCAGAGCTAATTCCCAAAACGGCCAACAGGAGGCGCCAGTGTGGTAAGTGACCGAGTGACAGGATTCAAAACCTCCCTCAAAAATAAAATTGTATTTCCCCCTTTAAAAATGATGGTGTTACTCTTGTTTTTAAAAGGCTTGGTCTTTTTTGGCTCTCCCACCCCTTTAAAATATACATTCATTAGAAATATAGGACTAGGTCCTCAGCTGTACTTACAGCCCTCGTTACACTGCAAGGGAATCACCAGGTAGCAACCTCTGGACATGGCAAAAAGTGGGGGAGATGGAACAGGAGTGCAGCTGCACTCCAGCTATCCCTTGCTGACAATTCAGCATCTAGGGCAACCATCTTTGCTTCTCCTTTGAATCCTGCACCAAGAAGAGCTCAGCTGGACCTGAGGATCCAGCCCATCTGGTTCTGATTTTTCTCACTGCAGGAGAGAGTGGAGCCAACGTTTAGATGTCCTGAATAAACATATCACAGCTGAAGAAACCTCAGCTGCAGCTCTCCTGGTCTCCAGATGAGAGGGGGCTTCTATATACACTTTTCAGGGAGCCATATTTGATAAACTATTTAAACAGCTTTCTGATATGCTCCAAGAATTAGTATGGATGCACTAAAACTGCTGTGTTAGACCTGTGCTTAAACAATTTTCTGAGGTAGGAGCTTAGGTTAGAAAACTTTTCTTTAAAAAACCCAACAGCACATCATCTTACAGAGTTTTGCCCCATTAGTATAACAATGGCATTGTTGAGTTTTAGATTTATTGTTTCTTCATTACTCCCAGTTTAGCTTTCTTCAGTTTACAAGAAAGAACATGGTTATTCTGTCTGATGTTCAAATCTAACTTGGAATCTAAGACAAGATGGATTCTTTCTGGCTTGTGCATCACCAGCAAAGATACTGAAGACCAAATTCTGCCCTCACTTTCACTGGCACAACTCTCTTTTCCTCAGTGGAATTATGATAGGAGGTATAAATGATAGGAGGATTTGGCTCTCCAGTTTGAAGTTAACGATTCTGTTGATGATGCATGAGCCATAACATAATCTGACCCACTTTTCCACAGATCTGATGGCACTGCAGAGCTAACATTTATTTTAGTTACAGAAGTGAGCAGATGTGACTCTAAATGCATCCAGGGATCAGTTCTGAATAAGAAGGAACCATTTTTATACAGTCACCTTTCAGAGTAGAATTACATGGTTTCCACGCAAGTGCAGACAGCGCCTCAGGGCATCTGAAGATTCAAATCAATTCCCATTTCATCTCTGCTCTATTTAGGTGCTTATTTTAGTTCGTAGGGACCCTGGGAGAGCTGCTGCTCAGGTTTCAGTATTGAGTTTTGATGTCACCATTCAGCTCCTCCAAAGATTTATCAAAATCCTCCAGCAAAGAGTAGGAAATTGGTACCTGATATTTCTAGCATAAAATAAAATAGAAGGCTATCTTTATTTACAGTCAAGAAGAAAAAGGGCACACTTTTAGCCTTCACAGTTCACCTTTAAAATGAAATTCAAGCCATATATATATATTCTGACTTACCATGCCACAGTTTTACAGCAAGTTAAGAACTGCATTTGAGGAAGGCAATCCAATGTAAACCTATAATTCTACTTATAATCAATGCTTATGGTTGAGGGCCAATTTTTATAGTATTGCAAGGGAAACAGAAACAAAAAAGATCTTTAAGAAAGATCCTAAAACAAACTTTGTTTTCCTAACTTCCTTTTCCTTTTTTTCCTCCTGCTAACGATAGCTCATCTCAATTGATTAGACTCTGCCTGTTGGTATGCATACTTCCACCTTTTCATGTTCTCTGTATGTATAAATATCCCCTGTCTGTGTGTTCCATTCTATGCATCCGAAGAAGTGAGCTGTAGCTCACGAAAGCTCATGCTTAAATAAATTTGTTAGTCTTTAAGGTGCCACAAGTACTCCTGTTTTTTTTCCTTTTCATAGGTTCCCCATTCTGCAAATGCTTCTATTCATTTTAAAACAGGCAGAAGAGAGTAGGAGAGGGAAGAAGCATACTGTGTTTTTTCAACCATGTTTTTTATTTTAAAGTGAATTTATTTTTGGTAGGAGATATCCAATAACAGAGCTCTGGAGACTCAAATCCTTTGTTTATCCACAGAACAGGCAAAGCACAGGAAGTGGCCAGGCAAATTATCTTGTTACCAGCTCAGATATGTCTAAATGACGTTCTGGAGAAATCAACTCTAGGAATGAAAAGAGACATTCGTTTCTATGGCTTATTCGATATTTGAGTTCTCTGATGAGCATGCCAACAAGGAGACCAGTAGTACCAAGCTGCCTTTATAACATATGGACCTATGTCCACCAATTCATTTCAGGTGGTTCAAACAACCTTCAAATATGAAGCCTTTTGGCTATTGAAATAGCGAAGACCTAGAAATAAAAGGCTCCGCAGTTCTTTACCAGCTCCGTAAGTATGCAGTCTCCAATTTTTTTTTAACTTTTGTGAACAATGATTATATGGTTATTATAATAATTGATACAACTATCATTCCAGGAAGGCAGAGGGCATTTTTATTTTGCCTTCTGAGTACAAGTGTTAGTATGACAGTCAGCAATTCTTCGTTGTATAATACTACATTCTGACAGTATATTTATGAGAAGGAATGGAGAGTTTTAAATAATTGCTCATACTTTCCCAAGGTGAGCACCAAAAGAAAAAAATCACTTATGCCGAGCCAACAATCTGTTCCCACAAAAAGGGGAGGTTACAACAACCATAGTGTAAAAATCGGTGACAACCCTTCTATTCTACTGCAAACCATGTGAGCTACTTTTAAAAGGTTTTATGATAGTTTGCATAGTTATGACCCAGTTCCAATTCATTGGTAGTTGCAGTTTTGGCCTGTTTCTTGTTACAAATGATGGGGAAACTGCTAATGGTCTGTGCTTAAACTACTCAATGGGGGGGTTTGATTGGTGTGGATTAGGGTTGGGAAATGCTGTCCTCCTAAATCATTTTTTAGGTAACTTCCCCCAGTATGGAGCTTGTATCTGTTTTTGATTCCTATCTAATTTTCTGCTCTTACTAATTAATAGCCCAGTCAAAAGCTCTCTTGGGGAATGGGGGATAGGGAGCAGGAAAACTTAATGTGTAATCCAACAATTTGGGTTAAATGTATAAGCCAACAATAGCAGACTGAATGTTTGCCAAAGGAGATTTTTATCATCATCATCTTTGGCTAGTGTAATATTTTTACTACTTAATCATTCATTGCTAATGGCAGGATAACAGCCTCCTGTCACTCAACCTGATATTACATTACCACCTGTCACTGGGAAAAATAGCCAAGGGTTTTAACATTATTTTTATTTTTCAAAATAGCTAAGCTACAGATATCTGGCTGAATGAATTACTAGATACCCTAAACTGTCCTCTAGATTACTGAGACTTCTGTGCAGTTAAAATAGGTTATTTGAGCTCCCGATAAAATAATCAGCAGACTAGTAAAATAAAAATGCTAAAAAGTTAAAAATCAATTGAAAATCTAACAGTGTATTATAATTAATTTGTTCAAGTTTTAGAAAAGGACTAGTTCCCAATCTCATGGGATACACTTACATGAAAACTCAGCTTCATATAGTGACTACTTGAAAATACACACAATGTAGTTCTGAATTATTTTAATATGAATTAATTATTAATCAGTTATATAATACAATTTATTTGTACACAGTATCTTGACTATAAAACATTAGGGAACATTTTACTGCCAGTTAGAGTCTTTTACTTGTAAGTAGGAATAATATTTAATACTGTTAGTCACTGACATAAATCCAATGAGTTCATTAACACATCCCTGCATTCATTCCCTGTAAAGTGGAACATTCATATTACCTGGCATGAGAAAATGCCATTGACAACTCTGCTACTTTCTACTAATGCCATATTTTGTATGAATAATCTAATCATAATAATTCTGACTGTAAACAGGATATACAGTTATATTTTACTTCCACAAGACTTTATTCTTGAATCATTTTAGGAAGGTCTAACAAAGATCGAAACTTAACCATTCAGTAAGTTACCAATTACAGCCTGTTCAATAATACCTCCCATGCAATGTCCCTACATGAGCGGTTATTGCAATAGACAGAAACAAATAAAACCAAACAGCATGGTCATGCTACAGCTCTGTTAATGGCATCACTCTCACTAGTCTGTAATGTTAACTACAAATAATCACATACAAGGGTTACGTTTTAAAACCGTATTCAGAGAAGTTAACTCTGCCTTAACAATGAGCTCTTGCATCCTTACGGCATGCAAAGATCCTACTAGCCCTTTTAAGCTAAAGCAACACAACAGAAAGGGAAGCAAACATGCCAAACCTTTGCGCTCTGTAGCAAACGTCTCTTCCTTTCTCTACTGAATAAGCATCCTAATGCACTACACACTGCTGTTGTCTCTAAGGAAACAGAACTGTCACATGACCAAGGATCTCCTGTTCACAAGGTATTTCATTCTACAAAATATTTTTAAGCAAGATAAGGCCCTGCTAACAGCTCATTACAATGTAACTACAGGGCTAAAGATTTTTATCAATCTAAAATATTTGAATACTATCAAGGATGAAAAGCAATACAAAAACATAGCCTTTGTCTTATTAGCCAGAATCAGCACCGATAGCAGCAGGTACAAATGTAAAGTTGTTGTTTTTTTCAATAAATCCAAACCATACCACACGTTCAAACTTATGCATCCTTCCTCTTAAACAAATTAGGAAGAAAGTTCAAAACTTACACTTCAACAATATATTATTTTTTCACAGGAAATATAAACATGAGATGGAAAAGACAGTCTGGGAAGTTCCATGTTAATGTGCAGAAAGTGCTGGCTTCTATTGGGAGAGTACTTTCACCCTGGAGTCTCAGTAGGACTGCTCTTTAATTAAAGGCTGTTTAAGATAGTCACAGCATGAGCTACCTGAACGTAACAAAAATTTTAAAAAAAGGAGAATAAACTACACAAAGTTCTAGGTACTCAAATTATTGACGCTTGGACATTTGGATCTTCACTGTCCTCAGTGACTCAGACTTTTTCGCATTTCAAGGAGATGACATAACTGCAGCAGCAGAAGAAAGTCTAACACCTTAATATTTACAGCATTAGTAAACTATCTTCCACTGACCACATGTAAACAGCTAAAAAGATCCACCCATATATTTTCCTCAGAGTGGAGGAGCTGCTGGTTCTTATTTCTAACAAAACTCAGATTCAGAAGCGTAGAGTGAGGAGTAAAAGAGAGAAAAGAATGTGAGAAAGCAAGAGAGATGCAAGAACAAAGGAGGAGTAGAAAGAAAATCAGAAGGACTGATTCAGAATGTAAGTATAGAGCTGCCACTAAAGCTACACTGTATCTAGAGAAGCACTTGGGTAAACTCATGTACACGAAATAATATGTAAATTAATATGTATTATACATCACTGGTATAAACAGGTTAACACTTGACTCCATCTAGACATTTATTTCAGTCACATAAAAATAGAAAAACTAAATGAAATAGAGAATGTCAAAGGTTATAGGCTCTAAATGTGGCTTACATTAAAGTCTGTGCTACTACCACCAGGGCTGGCTCCAGGCACCAGCACAGCAAGCAGGTGCTTGGGGTGGCTCATGAAAAGGGGCAGCACATCCGGTCTTCGGCGGCAAATCCCTCGGTCCCTCTCGGAGGGAAGGACCTGCCGCCAAAGTGCTGCTGATCGCGCCTTTCACCCCCCCGCCCCCGCTTGGGGAGGCAAAAACGCTGGAGCCAGCCCTGACTACCACCAAAAATAAAATACAGTAACTACTTTTTTGGAGATACTAGAAGAAACTATTTTTAGTGTCCCCCTCTTCTGACTGTAGTAGAATGAAAATACAGTAGAATTCAGAGTTATGAACACTAGAGTTACGAACTGACCAATCAACCACACACCTTATTTGGAACTGGAAGTTCACGATCAGGCAGCAGCACAGACCAAAAAAAGGCAAATTTCTTCTGCATAGTAAAGCTTCAAAGCTGTATTAAGTCAATGTTCTACTATTTCCACTACTTTGCTAGTGCACAATATGGCATGGTGCTATATATGTTCCAAAATTTGTTTGTAGATATATTTCATTTCAAGTCCGTTGAAATCGTATTTGGCAAAAAAGAAAAGGGTAAAATATTAGTAGAAAAATGTGGTATTTTAATTGTGTAAGCTACAGAAAATGTAGTATTTGTCTGTATATATCTAGATTGATATAGATATATGCATATAAAGTTATAAACACTTAATATAATGGTGCCCCCATAGGGGCACATCTGCTTTCAGCACCCAACCTGGATTTGTTGGCGGGTTACAATGGGTTATATATATAATGAAGGATATATAGAACAACTTAGTAGTGCCTACTTAATTTTGTTGGATGATGCCATAATATTCTTCCATTGCACTCTCAGAACTGCAAATAAATATTAAACCAATATAATCTGATTTCTCTTCAGTGGAAAATTGGGTCTTCCTTCTAGATCAGATTAGGTTGCCAACTTTCTAATCGCACAAAAACGAACATCCTTGCCCCTTCCCCGAGGCCCTGCCCCCTGCTTACTCCTTCCCCCTTCCTCTGTAGCTCATTCTCCCCCACCCTCACTCACTCACTTTCAACTGTCTGGGCCTGGGGGTTGGGGCACAGGTGGGGTGAGGGCTCCCTCTGGTGGTGCAGGCTCTGGGGTGGGACCAGGGAGGGGGGGTTGGGGTGCAGGAGGGGCTCCAGGCTGGCGAGGTGGGTCTGAGGGGTTCCGGGTGCAGGAGGGGGCTCTGGGCAGGGGGTTGTGGTACAGGGGGGAGGTGGAGGGTCTGGCTGGGGGTGGTGGGATCTGGGGTAGGGCCGGGGATGAGGGGTTTGGGGTGCAGGTGCTCTGGGCTGGGGCCAAGGGATTCAGAGTGCAGGAGAGGGTTCCGAGCTGGGGCAGGGGTGTGGGCTTCGGGAAGTTTAGGTGTGGGATGGTGCTCAAGGCTGGGGACAGAGGGTTGGAGTGCGGGCTCTGGGAGGGAGTTTGGGTGCCAGAGGGGGCTCAGGGCTGAGGCAGGGGGATGGGGTGTGGGCTCCAGGAGGGAGTTTGGGTGTGGGAGGGGGCTCAGGCTGGGGCAGGGGGTTGGGGTATGGGAGGGGGTGAGGGGTGCAGGCTCCGGGCTGCGCTTACTTCAGGCAGCTCCCAGAAACGGCCAGTATGTCTGTCGGCTCCTACGTGGTGGCCAGGCGGCTCTGTGTACTGCCCCTGTCCACAGTCACTGCCCCGCAGCTCCCATTGGCCACTGTTCCCAGCCAATGGGAGTTGCAAAGTCGGTGCTCAGGGCGGGGGCAACATGTGGAGCCCTTCTGGCCACGCCTCTGCTTAGGGGCTGCAGGGACATGTCGCCGCTTCCAGGGAGCCGCATAGAGCCAGGTAGGGAGCCTGCCAGCCCACACCAACCAGACTTTTAACAGCCCAGTCAGCACCAGACACCTGACAACCCTAGATCAGATTCAGTACGACATGCTGATGATACAGCAGCTATATGGCAATTGATAACCTAACATCAGCTGCTTAACCACTGAAAGGTAAACTTAAGAACACTGAAGGGCTCCAGCAGTCTTTAGATGCTGTAATAAAATTGTTTTAAATATTTAAATGTGTTGAATTCACAGGACACATTAAAGCTAGACTAAGATGCAATTTATTGAATTTGCTAAGAGAAACACTCACCATTTCATTAAAATGCAGTTCAGAGTCTAAATATTTTAAGAGCTCAAAAGTTTTTTGGGAACTATTACAAAGAATTGCCAACTAGACCCATCACATCAGAAATTCACATCGGATGTGTTAGATTTGTGATGTGCCAACATATAATTTATCTGGTGAATATTAATTTATATTCATTAATAAGCAAAACTGAAATATACTGGCTTTAACTCTAGGTCCATTGTACTACAATTCTTCATCACTAAACTAGTCAGAGTAGCTTAAACTCAAAATTTATTTTAAACTGGACGAGTTTACTTTCTGTACCCCGACGGGAATCCAATCTAGGCTGTATTACTGAAAGAAAGAAGACAGTCTGATCTAGTGGAAACCTAAGCAACATCAATCACTTCAATTACATAGAAATGTATCTTTCTGTACTGTACAATCAGCCCCTACAAATATCCATGAAAATACTGAAAACAAGTGATGCAATCTTAACACTCTCTCCTGGGACAAATTACTAGCAAACTCGCATTATTCTCTGCAATGAGGCAGTTTGGAGAGAAGGGGGAGCCAGAAGAGGGTGTTGAACTTTCTTGTGTTCCTCCATCTACCAAAAAGTGCCCCTTTGAGTCACTGATTGTCTTCAGATTTTATCCTTGAATCTCTTCAAGTTAGTCTATTATAGAAACTTAAATACACTCCTTTACTTCCTAATCCCTTCATTCTTAAAGTCCTCCATATTTCCCTTTCCCCTAACTACATATAAATTAATGTGCAAGAATGCTTCTGGCAACTATTACTGAGCAAGTTAAAAAGGTTGCAGATGGCTTCTTTCATAGAAACTATTAAAAATGTATGTATTCCCCTGGTATTTTCTATCAAGAACACCATGTGCATGTAAAGATTGTAATACACTGGCAGGATTTAATAAAGAATACTCGTATTATCAGAACATGGCAGCCAACAAAGGTCAAGACAGAGATTACTAATACTTTGTTTGTAGAAGGAATCCCCCATACACATTAGACCCAACCTCTGGAAACTGCCTCAGGCCCTGTTGCAATAATTGGGCCTACAAATTTACCCTAATTGTGAGCTGAAGTGTAAAATATGAGTGTAAATTCACAAAAGTCACAATAACCCTTAATAACAAATGTTGATGAGAAAAGATGCAGAAGACACAGCAAAACTAAATTAGTCCAAACAACAAAGCCTATAATATAACTCAAGGACGGTGTTAACATCATGCCTGGTAAACAAGAAAAGCATGAGATTGGAAATCAATGAAGTCAAGCCTGACCTTAAAAACCTCTAAGGAAGGAGATTCCACCACCTCCCTAGGTAACCCATTTCAGTGCTTCACCATCCTCCTAGTGAAATAGTGTTTCCTGATATCCAACCAAGACCTCCCCCACTGCAACTTGAGACCATTACTCCTTGTTCTGTCATCTGCCACCACTGAGAACAGTCTAGAGCCATCCTCTTTGGAACCCCCTTTCAGGTAGTTGAAAGCAGCTATCAAATCCCCCCTCATCTTCTCTTCTGCAGACTAAACAATCCCAGTTCCCTCAGCCTCTCCTCATAAGTCATGTGCCCCAGCCCCCGATCATTTTTGTTACCCTCTGCTGGACTCTTTCCAATTTTTCCACATCCTCCTTGTAGTGTGGGGCCCAAAACTGGACACAGTACTCCAGATGAGGCATCACCAACGTCGAATGGAGGGGAATGATCACATCCCTCGATCTGCTGGCAATGCCCCTACTTATACAGCCCAAAATGCCGTTAGCCTTCTTGGCAACAAGGGCACACTGTTGATTCATATCCAGCTTCTCGTCCACTGTAACCCCTAGGTCCTTTTCTGCAGAACTGCTGCCTAGCCACACCATCAAAATTGGTGTGTCGGGTATTAGGCCTAATTGGTAGACAAAATAATGAGGGCCTTGTCTATTCAATCCAACATCCTCTTGGGGTTCTTAAAAAAACTTTACAAGGATAATTAGCAGAGGGAAAAGCTGCAACTACTGTAACACTGGCTGACTAAAAGATGTAAAAGGGGAAGAAGCAAGCTTCACCCATCCTGGGCTGCCAACCCCACCAGCTCTGAAAGATCTCCTGACCAGACTGGGCCAGAGAAAGGGAGCTAAATGACATTGCCACCTCCACCAGCTCTGGGTAAGTCTCAAACACACACCACCTGGAATGTGAGACTTTGTCTTCCCCCACCCCCAGGTGTCCTTTCCTTACCCCACCTAATTTCTTCTCTTTCATATCTCTCTTTTTTTGCCTTCTGTATAATAAGTCTGGCTTATCTGGCCAAGACTGCATATTTTGCCGCACTCTTGAGAGCCTGTGAGGCAACTAAAAGCAATGCCCTAAACAAACAACCCATTGCTGGGACAAGTTTCCCAGCTGTCGGAATGGCTGGGCCTGTGTTTTGCCAGCAGTGAAGCTGCAAGTGAAAGTCAACACCAGAGATAGAAGCTGCATTTTCTGTCTTTATTGTTCTTTTTTTCTCCCCTTGTGTTTGTTTTTCTTGTTTGTCTTCTGAAGAAACAGGATCAGACTTTAACAGCGGCAATAACAACAGCTCCAACCCATCTCTAACCCCCCCTCACCCCCTAAAAAGGCTAGTTACAACTATCTTTAATACCCTCTAAAAGATTGTCAAACAAAGGGTGTTTTCCTTCTAAAAGCTCTCTCCAGCTAGAGGAAAAGGAACAAGGGGTTTTGTTAAGTCTTACTAAATATTTTACACTTCAAATGCTTTAACTGTTTTTCCTTCTTTTCTGCTTCTTTAATAAAAGGCTAAACAAGATTTTTGATGGTGTATTTGCCATGCTACCAAGCAGGCTGAAATTTCTATATACCAAACCTTAACCTTGTTTAAAACTGTTTAATGCTGAACAGTGACTGGGTTATATTAACATCCTTTGGCCCCTATATTCCATCTGAATTAATACAACAGGCCTTATTGAGATGCTTGCAAAGGATGCCATCAACACATATCTGTTCATATCCAATATACCGGATGCATCAAAAAGTAGCTTCAGGCCAGGATGAGGTACAGAAACAGCATATGTAGTGCTGATCTCTTATCCCTGGATAAGGAGCAAATATCCATTTTCTTGCTCTGGGACCACACTGCAGCAACTTGACAACGTCAGAGGATACTATTTTCCTGAAAAGGAGGCAAACAAAGGTCCAAAGAAATGCTGTGAATTTATTTGACTCTCATTCTCCAGGACCACATTTACAAGGTAGAAATGAGAAATTGCACCTCTACCACCAGACCTTTTCCTTCAGGAGCGCCACAAGGATCTGTTCTTTTGATTGTCCTAGTCAGTATTTACCATGTGCAATATCCTTGAGGACTATTGTATTCACTTTATGAAGGTTATCTGTACATGTATTGTGGGCTAGGACTGTATTTTACTCCATGGGGGAGGGTGACAATAGCCCCTCCAGGAACTAAATAACCCTGGGGTTCAGAGGGGGAGGGAGGGTATAATTACTTCTGGGGCAGGTAAGGACAGCTCCAGAGAAGTACCATCCCTAAGGGGACCTGCATAAACTGGTTCAGATCGGGAGGCCAAGGGAGATAAAGAAAGGATTTTTGGTATAAAAGGCTGAGTTTAACCTGACTGAGCAGCCTTCATTTTGATCCATCAAAAGGACCTTTTGTTCAAGGGGGAAGGCAAGGTGGGGCATCTCTGAGAAAGAGTTGGCAGTCCTGGGACCTACCAGCTTCTACATAGGACTCATGGATGCCACTGATAAGCTTAAAAATGTATGTAGATCTTTTACTGCTTTACTGAACTGTAGGGTGTGGCCCAAAGAGATTATGTTACGCACCCAATGGTCCGAGCTTAGCCGTGACTAAGCTGACTGGAAGGGGCGCAGGTGGTTGAGGAAAGAATGAAAAGGTGGATCCTGGGATGTGACTGGGGCACTGTCCTTGAGTGCACCCTCAAAATGCCTGTCTCTGGCTTCCCTGGGGTCTTAAAGGGCCAGGCTGAGCAGGCGAACAAGGGGCATTGTCGTTTAAACCCCTTGTCTCTGTTCTTTTTTACTACAGCCCCCCAGGACCTAGGCAGAGGAGGTGAAAGAGGCGGAGGACAGAGCTGCTTCCTAGCTTGCTGAGGAGTATGAGGGCCCAGGGAGCGGAGGGTGGCACAGGAGTCTTTAAGGTCATGCAGCCTTGCATCCATGAGCTTGGAGAAGAGCCCTGCTTCCTCAAACGGGAGGTCCAGGAGAGTGGACTGCATCTCCTGGGATAACCCTGAGGACTGCAGCCAAGAGCTGCATTACCACCACAGAGGCAACAATCCGGCCGCCCACTCGGCTGCGTCCCAGGCCATCTGGAGGGCACCTTTCGCCACTGCTTTGCCCTCCTCCACTAAAGCAGAGAACTCCTGGGCACTGTCCTGTGAGAGGGCCTCCTTGAATTTACCAAGGGAGTCCCGCAGATTAAAATTGTACCTGCCTAACTGGGCTTGGTGGTTAGACATCCAAAATTGCAGACTGGCCATCGAATAAATCTTTCTGCCAAAAAAATTCAGTCTCTTGGCATCTGGCCCTGCCTGTCCTTCTCGTTAACTGCAGATACAACCAGTGACCCAGCTGGTGGGTGCTTATAGTGGCATTCAAACCCCTTTGTGGGGATGTAGTACTTCTTTTCCTTTTTAAAAGTGGGTGGAATGGAAGAGGGGGCCTGCCACAGCATTTTTGCAATTTTAAGGACTGCTAGGTGGACAGGCAGTGCCATATGGGCCAGGGTGGTGGAAGATAGGACATTGAAAAGGTCATCTGTTTGCTCCGCCAACTTCTCAATTTCCAGGTTTAAGTTGACAGCCACGCTTTTAAGGACTGTCTGGTGCTCTTTAAAGTCGTCGGGGGTGGGGGGGGAGAGACGGCCAGTCTGAGAGGGCCCTGCCACTCCTTTGTCTAGTGATGAAGATGACGAGTGCATTGCAGGGGGAGGGGCGAGTGCCCCTTCCCCTTCTGGGGATGGCTCCTTAGACACTGGAGCCTGTTGTGCTGCCCCCGCATCAGATTCTGCACCATGCTCCGACTCCGGTGTTGGCGGGGCTGGGGGTAGTTTGTCCAAGACGGCCAGAGTGGAGTGGCAGGAGTATGGAACCGACATTATCAGTATGCCCCATGGGTTACAACAGGCAGAAGAAAAAGGTCTCCCTGGCACCATCTAAGGAGGAGAAGGGGGCTTTGGGTAAAGGACCTAGTTCAGGCCATGTGCCCCGCCCCCTGAGCTTCAGGGGGCACAGCCAGGGATCTGCCTCCGACTCCCGGAAGCGGCAGGGGATCTGGCTCCTCCTAGGGCCTTCATCGCCTGAAGCGGCACAGGCCACCAAAGACCTTGTGGGCCTGCCGACACCGCAGATGCTGCGCCAGGTGCCAGACTTGGCTAAGGTTCTGCAATCCAAGGGCAAGCCAGCCATGAGACACCCCTAAGGGCAGTGGGGAACCACCGGTCCATGAATCTCTGGTGTATGTCCCCGTCCCCATCCCCACAGCCTAGGACCCCGGCTCCACAACCTCTGTCTCTGGCCAGAAAACCCAGGTCTACAGCACCGTGCTCTCCTTCGAGGTATGGAATGCTGGAATCAAGGCACCAGTCTCTGTACTCTTGGTACCAGCCAGCCTCTTGCCACAGATTGCCCCGGCGCAGGTCACTATTGCCTAAATGATCTCCCAGGTGTCAGTACCCACCAGTGTAGGACTCTCCCTGTCACAGCATCGGTCTCTACCACTCTGGTGCCACTTGATGGGCAGGCATCAACCCCCCCCCAGACACCGGTCTCTGGCAAGGGTCAGTCGGCTGACACAGGCTTCCACAGCCCCACCTTGGTCACCGGACGGGGAATGGTCTGAGTGCGAGCTGGAGTTCAACCCCTCACCAAGAAAGCGTGAATCACTGTCGACCTGCTAGACTGGCACGGTATCTGCGGCAGTGGCCTGCTCAATGGCCTTGTTGGAACCCTTGGGGCATACTGATGATGTCGGTTCCATACTCCCACCACTCCTCTCTGGCCATCACGGACAAACTACCCCCAGCCCCGCTGACACCAGAGGTGGAGCATGGTGCAGAATCCGATGCGGGGGTAGCCATGTTAGTCTGTATCCACAAAACCAACAAGGAGTGCGGTGGCACCATCAGCTGCTTCTACCTCTAGCACAGCTGGATTTTGCCCAATATTGCAGAATTAGCTTCAAATTTTAATTTAGACTAAATTTAACTGAAAATGCTTTAAAATAGTTTGAAGTTGGTAAGTTCAGACTGAAAAGAGGGATCTTTGGCTCAAAAGGCTTGCAAGGCCTTTTGATAAGGTTCTACAGGCAGGTTTCACAGAAAAGTGCTTAGGCCCAGCTACAAGGAAATCTCTGATTTATTTACACCCAACAGCCATTGAGGGGAAACCCAACATTAGACATGAAGGGAACATTAAAAAATGCTGACAATTTTGTGTCTGGTCTATGTAGCTCTCATAGAATAGCAGGGTTAGAAGGGACCTCAGGAGGTATCTAGTCCAACCTCCTGCTCAAATCAGGACCAATCCCCAGACTGATTTCTACTCCAGTCCCCAAATGGCCCCCTTAAGGATTGAACGTACAACCCTGGGTTTAGCAGGCCAATGCTCAAACCACTGAGCAATCCCTCCCTTCAAAAGGTGGCTGCTTCAGTAACACAAAGCCCTCTGCAAACTTACTGGGGCACTGGTTCAGTACTAACAGTTAGCAAAATCACACTCCCTGAATCCAAAAGCATCTGGGAGTTCAATACATGTCTCCCAATAAAGTATTATCAAATGATGCGTGGGGATAACTTCAAAGTCTTATAGCTACTGTTCTTTGATGTGTGTGTGCAGTGTAGTAGCCGTGTTGGTCCCAGAATATTAGAGAGACAAGGTGAGTGAGACAATATTTTTTTATTGGACCAACTTCTCCTGGTGAAGGTATATAGTGTATCTTTGATGCATAGAGTTGTTTCCAACAACCTGACCCAGCCCTCCCATTTATTGCTAAGGGCATCTTGTAACCCTTCTGCATCACTTCTGGCTGCCACAGATATAAATACAGCACATGTTTTGAATTCAGAGGCAACTAAATCTTTTAGAACTGTGCTGTCCAGTTAAATAAAGGTGGTACAATTTAAACAGTGGTTCTGTCAAAGGGCCTGAAAATGCCCTTTAAAAAAAAAAGTCTAACAGCTTGCAATGTTTGCTATTATATATGGAAACTAATTAAACTGCTGAAACCAGGACAAACACACATTTTGATGTTCTGAAGGTTATTCTGAAAATCTTCAAAAGGAACTCTTATGTATAATACTATTTTAGAAGCATCCTACAGTATTTTAAAACTAGTCACTTTACCTTTCAGATGACTTGTCACAATTTTCTTCCCACTGAGTATTTTAAACTTGAAGAGATTTTTGATGAGAGATGCTTTTGACAGAGCTAATATTCTGCAGACTGGCAGCAGAAACTAAGAGGGGACAGTTAAAAGGAAAAATGGAGCTTTACTGAGGTATAAAGCTTTCAATTCCTTTTCAAATATTTTGAGATATAACTCAAAACATTTTTATTCACACATCATTCTCTATTTCCAATCTCTATTTTCATTCTCTATTGGCCTCTCATACCAAAGAATATTTCCACAATTTCAGTCTGTACATCTCAATGTCAGTTGTTGAAGTTTTCCATCCTTCTCGCTCTCCCCAACAGAAAGCGATGTCCTAACCTCTAAAACTACATACTGTATAAATGGGGAACTGATCTATGCTTAAAGGAAAACGTTCAGCTTGAAGGAAGGCATTCATTTAGTCCCTGCCCACCAACTTGTGGAAAGCAAGCTTGATATTGTAGGACCTCCAATGACTCTCAAAATGGGAACCTCACTTCTATGAGCCTTTGTGGGTCAAGAATACTCACCTGTGGACCCTGGGTGGTGCACAGGAGCGCTGAGTGTCTCAAACCAACTTCCTAATGTTGGAAGGACTGGGGCTTTCCCTCCTCTAGTTTGCAGGAGGCAATAAGGGAAGTGTGTGGCTAACAGGAGTTGTAGGCATCAACAAAATGTTCACTTTGTTGATAGAAAAAACCATACTTTCCTTTTACAATGGAGATGCAGGGCAAAGTTGTAATCTGGCTATTATCTGACCTCCCGTTCTTCTTTATTATACTGCTTTATATACCTATCAATTCAGTCTAGAAATTGAGTTTGACATTGTTTCCAGCAAACTGGCTGTTTAAAGAGTTACCTAAAGAACAGAGGATCAGCTTGATTGTTTTAAAAGCAAAAATTTCCTAGTTAAATGTAAATTCTGCATAAGCTGCTTATAAAAAAGTAACTGAGATGATCCTGTTTGTTCTTAGCCCCAGTATCAGGAAATGACATGAGGATGATCAGCTCACCACAGGGATTCAAGTGTGAGACTTAATGCTATTTCTTGACAAAAGGCTCTGCGGGTCTTATAATAAAATATTGTAGATGATTCTCCCTTACATATTAAAAAAACAGGTAGGATCTTGATCAAGAGCTGTGGTAAAAGTACTTATCTGCAGGATAGGAACACATCAGCTATATTGCCAATAGAAAAGAGGAATTTTATTTCATCTGAAAATTTAAAAACAATTTATTGGATATTTTTCCCCAAAAAAACTCTTGGGCAGTGGTAGAGTGAAATTAACATGACGACTCTGGTCAGTTTCATTGCTTCTATTCAAAACCCTGTGGGCAGCAGTTAACTGTCAAACATCACTATAACTTTTACTCTGCTGCTACTGCTGTAGGAAGCTCTGAGCAGATGCAGAGGTATCTGCAGAGGCAACTTTTCAGAGAACCACCAAAAAACAGTAGTATTTGGAGCAGAGTAGTGAAAAGCTCTTCCCTTTAACCAGCTAAAGAGCGAGGGAAAGACTACTGTTTCCAAGACACCTCATTGCCAGAGGCTGATACAAAAGATGGACCCCAAGCAGGATCAAGGGATATCATCTTGTACATTTCCCAAGCATTCTACCTCTTCCCACTTGCTGAAGTAGTTCAGGTTGGTCCTGCTTTGAGCAGGGGATTGGACTGGATGACCTTCTGAGGTCTCTTCCAACCCTAATCTTCTATGATTCTAAGGCCGGGGGCTGGCTTTATCAACAAGACACTGATCCTAGACATTACTGATAAAGCTTTCCTGGCATCTTCTATATCTATCTGTGGCTAACATGTCTAGTTCTGTGGCTAGTAGGTGTCTGGTAAACATTTCAAGCCTTGCCTTATCATACATTTTCAAGTACTCTGACCTGTTTTGTTTCAAATGTTGTGTTGAATTCTGGTTAACTGTAGATAACCAAAAGAATCTTCCATTGCAATAAAGTCTAGAGCTCTCTGTATAAAGCATAATGACGTGCTTCCATATTCTAAAATAGGGATTATCAAGTAAAATTTGCCTTGATAAATGATAAATTTATCATTTATCTGTGATAAATTCTATGTATCAGGATTGCAGTTGTTCAGAAAGGAGGAGCTGGGGAAGCTGTTCACTTGTTTACCCATGTAATCAAATTTGCTTTCTTAAACCAAGGAGACAGCAACACCACTTGCTGAACACAGTCCATTGGTCCAAAAAGTTCATATTATGTTCCTGTAAATTATACAAATAGTAAAGCACAGTGTTCAAATTATAGAATATGAAGTAAGGGATGAAGACTTTATAGGAAGGCCTAGGCTTATCCTCCCGCCAGGGAAATATTTTTGACAATACCTGAACACTTGGTGAAATCTTGAAGGTCTATTCCCCAGGCACAAAATCAGAGGGGTAGCCGTGTAGGTCTGTATCCACAAAAACAACGAGGACTCCAGTGGCACCTTAAAGACTAACATTTATTTGTGCAAAAATTGTTATTCCTCAGAAGTATTTAAGAAGTCTCAGGGATGGTTGAGCAACAACCAGAAGGGATATCTGTACTCCATTTGAGTTGGAAAAATCACTCAATAGATCCCTTCCCCTATATCAGTGAGTTGTCATCAGCACTACATCTACTTCTATCTTCAGGACATTATTCTACAAAATAATCTCTCATCTCAACATGCTTTCCCTAATATTGAGCCTAAACTGAAGTAAATGGGGCTGCAAAGGTATAAAGAATTTGGCCCATAAGAACCTATGAAATCAACCCAAAATGAGCCATATCTGACAAGGAATTTGGATTTAAATATTTACTAATTGTTCTATGACAAAAAATTATGAAAGACAAAAAACCTTTAGATTTACCGTAAATCAGAAGTAGGTGGTGTGTTAATGTTACCTCACTGACAGGACAGAAACAAGGAGATAATTATAACAGTACTTTGCATTAGCAAACTGAAAATAAAGTAGATTAAAACCCTTTTATAATTTAAGGAAAGAATCCTTTTTCTGCACTGATTCTCTAATTGACTTCAACTTCAACCTCCTCTCTGGTTGCTATTAAAGCATCACTGTATCTTATAAAAGTCCCATCATGCCATCTGTCCCACTTCCCCAACCAACTCTCTTCATTTTTACCCCTCTTTGGCTGTCTTTAGTGCAGAGTTAACCTGAGTTATCTACACATGAATTAACTCCTCTAGAATTAGTCTAGCTCAAGTCAGAGCAGCCACTGCAAAATAAACATTCAAGCTAAATGGAATGATTGGATTGACTGCAGAGAGCAAGTGTGATGAAGTTATGCTAACTCAAGCTCATAAGAAATGTAATCAAATTATGATCACTTGCACCTAAAGCTTCCACTAGTTCTGTTTTTAGTTTGGTGATCAACTCCTCTATCAGTCAAGATAAGGTCTAATATAGAATTCTCCATGTTGGATGCAACGCTTTTTGAGAAAAACAGATAATCTTATTTGAGATAGAGTGCTGCTCCTCCCCTTTTCCCAGGGTATCATTCCTAAATAGGTTTTAAACATAAATTTTATCATTTCTATTATACAAAACTTCCCAGCCACCTTCCTTCCAAAGCCTTCAATGCCCCACAGACTATAGCAAGTGTGGGTCTGAATAACCAGTGGCTCAGTTCTCCATAAATGACTTTGTAAGCTCCTGGAGTAGGCAAGAAGGCATACCTTAACAAATTCATTGTTAAAATATATTTGATAAAACTGAAAAGTCCTCCTGCACATGCAATTGCTGAATTTAATTTTTCATTTCATTAATAGCACTGAGCTTCTTTTCTTTAAATCTGCTCTTTAAGGGCAGGTCCATACTCACCGTCCGGGTCGACGCGGTGAGTTCGACTTCTCGGAGTTCGAACTATCGCGTCTGATCTAGACGCGATAGTTCGAACTCCGGAAGCGCCGCGGTCGACTCCGGTACTCCACCACTGCAAACGGCGGTGGTGGAGTCGACGGGGGAGCCGCGGAGTTCGACCCCGCCGCGTCTGGACGGGTGAGTAGTTCTAATTAGGGTACTTCGAATTCAGCTACGCTATTCCCGTAGCTGAATTTGTGTACCCTAATTCGAACCCCCTTTTTAGTGTGGACCAGGCCTAAGTCTCAGTGAAACATACACAAATATCCAAGTTTCCAGATTCAACTGTTTTCAGTTAGAGTGCAGAATTTCTGATCCAACCGAAAAATGGATTCACTCATTTTGCCAACTATTCCTAAAAACTTCATCTCTGAGATGTGAACAAATATGAGAAATGTAGACTAAAGTTATGAGCGACTGAAAAAGAAGAGTGGGATGAATGGTGCAGAAGGTTATTCCAGACAGCATGGCAGATGGTGTGAAGTCAAGAGTAGAAGAAAAAAATGAAGGGAGCAGTTAGACCAGAGGCTTGAGCAAAGTGAAGTGCACAGAGAGAATGGAGGAGAGGAGTACCCTCGGAAGATATGTGGGCTGAGATGTAGGCAAGGGTGTAGCTGTATCTCTTCAAGAGAAAGACAAGGAGTTTAAATTTGATTCAGAGTCATAGGTCAAGGGATTTGAAAGAGGAGGAATGCAAAAGAAGAAAGGGATTTTAACTGTTGACAGTGATGGCAAGGATTGCAAGGGAGTAAGGCGAGAACCAGTCTGCTCAGAGAAAAGAGTTGGTTACTGTAAAAACAAGAAGAGTTGAAGAAGAACTGGAAAAATGTTTTTGGCAGAAGGGAGTGAAAGAACAGGCCAACAACCAAAATCTATTCAAAATGTACAGTCCTCTTCACATTTGACTTGTTTCCCTCAGTTCAGAGCCATTAGGTTAAGTCCCACAGTCTAACTACTGTTAATACAATGATGGCCTGCCACTCGCTTAAGCTAGATGTGGTCCAAGCAAAGCTTACTTTTTCCCTAAACCTTTTCCATTTCCTTTCTCCACTGTTGAAAACACCATTCCCTCCTATCAATTAGGTTCACAAACTGGGCATAATTTGTCTCCTCCCTCTCCTTCCCCTCATACCAATGCTGTCACCAAACGTTGCTCCTGCTTCCTCCATAACATACAAAAAATCTGGTTCTTCTCCTCCTGCCCTCTCTTGAAATAAGATGCATTTTTATCCCCCTGGTTGGTTTAGCCCTGAGTTTCTTTTGGGGGCTGTGAATGTATTCTGAATGACAAGGAAGCGTTCCTGTGATGTATGCTATTGTTTACTGAGCATTTACCTGAAACCATCAATCTCATTATGTTTAATTTTATGCTAACAGCACAAACACTGGCAAAGCTTACTACAGCAGCTGGAATTAAATGTCACATTGGCATACAATTATTTGTTTAGTGTGGTTATTAATTACTTTTTAAAATTTCCACAACAAAATGATCCGTATAAACTTAAATTCCATCACATCACCAGATGAGAGCTCAACATTTCTGCAGATTTTAAATAGCGCCTATTTACCTTTTAACTTGTACGATAGTCAATACCATTATTTTACTCAGATTTAAACATGTTGAAAGTTTCCAGTTAAGGAGCACTCATAAAAAAGATTATCCATTTTTTAATAAATGACATTGGCAAGGGACTATGATTTAATATTTAATGTTTCATGTAATATTTCGTTTCAAAGTTGGTAGGTAGTAAAGAACATTGTAAAGGCTGCAGACTAGTTCACAATTGGGCAAAGATAGCTGGGAAATGAGCACTGATGGACGAAGTCTTTAAAACTAGATTCAGACAAACAAGGAAGAAATACCTAGTCTTCAGTACATGTCATTAGCAGAACACTATGCTGGAAAGGGATTCCTCCATCCACTGATGAGTAGAATGCCTATATGCTAATCCACCAGTATCTCTGGTAGCAAAGATCATGACCAAGCTCAGAAAAAAACCTTTCTGCAGTCTTGACAACCCCACAGTGACCAGGATAGCTGCATTTCTCAACTCTGCTGCAGATGGAGTGGGGTGACCCTTTCTCTGTAACCTTCGCTGTTTGTAAGTGGCCACCAGGACTATTTTGTGAAACTGAACGAACTCTTACATCTGCAGAGCTTCCTGATATTACACCATCTACTACATGGTATTATCCTGTTCATTGACACAGATCAGAATGGCCTAATTGTAAAGGTTGGCCTGGTACTTTAGCTGCTATCCATGATCCAAAGAATTATTTTACTTTCTTGCTTTTATGATGGAACTGTAAAAGTCTGAGGCCTGATTTGTCTTTGCAGAATGAAGATGAGATAATTTTCAACAGCTAGGATTCTCTGCTAATGGTATGAAGAGTTTTGATGGTCAGTACATTCCCTTCCTCAAAAAACTATTAATCAGGAACCAGATTGTGCCTGATCCTGTTCAGTTCTGCATGGTGGGTGTGGCAGAATGGACTAAAGGTAATAATTGGAGATATACCAATCTCCTAGAACTGGAAGGGACCTTGAAAGGTCATCAAATCCAGCCCCCTGCCTTCACTAGCAGGACCAATTTTTGCCCCAGATCCCTAAGTGGCCCCCTCAAGGATTGAACTCACAACCCTGGGTTTAGCAGGCCAATGCTCAAACCACTGAGCTATCCCTCCCCCCAGGGAGGACTAGAAGGAGAGTCAAAGGGAAAAGACAGGGCTGTATATGGTCATCCTCTCCTTGCACCCACCACTTGAGCCAGCATAACAGCAGGGATGGGGTGCACACTGCACACTTTCAAAAGGTGAAGAATGTTTGTACTGGTGACCCCTTTCACATAGCAAGCCTCTGAGCCTCCCCCCCTTATAAAGTAAAAACACATTTTTATATATTTAACACCATTATAAATGCTTGAGGCAAAGCAGAGTTTGGGGTGGAGGCTGACAGCTCGCGACCCCCCATGTAGTAACCTTGTGACCCCCCGTTTGAGCAGTGCTATTCCAACAGAGCCCCGGAAAGAACCTTGTGACCCCCCATTTGAGCAGTGCTATTCCAACAGAGCCCCGGAAAGAACCTTGTGACCCCCCGTTTGAGCAGTGCTATTCCAACAGAGCCCCGGAAAGAATTCTCACTGAGTAAGGGAATTTCACTAGCAGCTATTGTTGCAGCACAACTCCTTCACACCCTCTCTACATTGTGAGCTGTGACTACAGCTCTAGTCTGGACCTAAATGCAAAGGGATTATATAGCTTTAAAAAAATAATACTGTTTCATCATAGTGTATATTCTCATCTATATGGACTGGGTGTAGTCAATGTCTTTATAGAGTGACATGAAACTATACTCCCTGAAGAAAATGTGGGAGGTAAATACTTTTTAGCTATTTTCCTTGAACGTAGTATTTTTGTTTGTATTACAGTAGCAACTCAAGGCCTGAACCAAGATCGGGGGCCCATTGTACTAGGAATTGTAAGAGTAAGAGACAGTCACTGTTCTGAAGACCTAGCTGACAAGGGTGAAAACAGAAATAGAGGCACAGAAAGGCAAAGTGACTTGTCCAAGGTCACACGGCAGGACAGAGGCAGAACTGGGAATAAAATGGAATAGCTACTCACCTTCTTGCAACTGTTGTTCTTTGGAAGGGACGAAGTATTTGTGTTCTACAGCCCTGGCGGTCAGCGGAATTGAGGTCAAGGTCTGCCACAGAGTCGTGATGTTACTCTGTCTTGATTAATGGCAGAGCTACCTGCGATGGACCTTCAGGAGTAAGAATGTCCACCATGGGGTCCTCGGCCTCGACCACTTCCTGCGCTTGCAACCCCATGTTGCGGGCAATCCCTCTCAGAAGGTCCAGATGTGCCCTGTGGTCAACTGGAGGAGGGCCCGAAGCTGAAGCCCCTGCCACAGCCTCGTCAGGGGACGAAGACAAGGTGGCCAGAGGAAGTACCATCTCCTCCTGTTCCTTTGGCTCCCTGACCTCCTCTTGGTCAGTGCCTGCCCCTGCGGCAGCTATAGTCAAAGTGGCCATTGCCTGACCCTGCGGCTGGTCCTGTGCTGGAGTCGCCATGGCAGCGGCCTGAGCCTGAGGGGGCAGCTGGGTCAGGGTGGCTTCAGATCCCTGAGGTGTAGGCCTGTCCCTGGCAGAGTGAGAGGGTTGGTATTCTGAGGTAACTGACCATGAACCCCGTGAAAGGGAGGCCTGGGCCTGATGGTAAGCCCAGTGAGTCCACAAGGGCCATTGCGCTGGGGGCTGCCACTGCCTTCGCCGCCTCTTGGACCTATACCAACTACCCTGGGAATAATATGAGTCACCGTCAGAGTCCAAGGAAGTGGATCCTGTTCCTGATCGCAATGACCAAGGCGGTGCCAAAGGGCCATGCACAGGAGACCAGTGTCATGCAGATGAGGCGGGGGACCGGTGCCGGTCGACCTCTCCAGAGACTGGTGCCAAGTATCCGGTGTCAGTGATAGAGGACGAGGGCCCAGTGCCGTGGGTCAGTGCCGTCTGCCATCGGTGCCAGAGAGGGGAAGTGTTGCACCGGTGCTGGAGATGCTCTTACAGAGCTTGGTGCTGGGGTGCGGTGCCACAGCGAAAGTGACTGGAAGCGGTGCCACGGATGGTGCCGAGCCAGGGACTGGGAGCATCACATCATAGCTGGCTTGCCTCTAGATGGTACTGGACGTATCAGTACCGGAGGCTTGTCCCTCAGAACTGGGGGCTGTGAAGTGTCTGGGGTGGAGGGTGGCTCTAACTCCTCCACCTGGTACTGCCCTTACAGAGAGTTGCTGAGTGCCGGACTCAACGGTCCCCTCTGAGGCACTGAAATCAGCGGCACTGACTCATGCTGTTTTGGGGCTGAGTCCATTCTGGGGTGCGTCTGTGCATCCCCGATGGTCCCATGGCTTTCGGAGCCAGTGAGCACCCCCTTTCAGTCTTCCTATGCCACTTGTGCAGCACCGACAAAGTCAAACGGTGCCGGGCCACTGCCCCTGGCTGCGGTGCTGGGAAGCGCTGGTGCCGAGGGTCTCTTGTACTAGAGTCCTTCCTTGGCACCATATCAAGTACCGATGCCAGAGCCCTCCATACGGACACGCTCAGTGCCGGGTCCTGGTGGTCTGCAGCAGGCTGGGGACGCAAAGCAGATTCCATGAGAAGTTACTAGAGGCAGAAATCTCGCTCCTTTTTGGTTCTCGGCCGAAAAGTCCTACACATTTTGTACTTCTCAGTCTGGTGTGCCTTCCCCAGACACTTTAAACAAGAGTCGTGGGGGTCACTAATGGGCATAGGCTTGTTGCAAGCAACACAGGGCTTAAAGCCCTGGGGTCACGGCATGCCATGGAGGGGTTAGGGACTATCTAAACTGTTCAACTATCTACTATGTAAACTAAAACAAGTAACTAGAACAACTAACGAGGGAGAAACGCTAAGGAAAGCCCTTGCTGAGCAAGCGAATGCTATTCCAATGGCTGTCATGTATGGTAAGAAGGAACTGAAAGAGGGTCGGGTCGGCAGGGTCATATACTGAGTGCCACGAAGGTGCCACACCAGGAGGCTCCACAGCCGACCCGACGGGAGCTGCTAAGGGAAAACTTTCCGACGACCACGCATGCAGCGCGCGCACCCCTGATTGGAATCGATGTGAACAAGCACTTGACGAAGAACCTGGTTTTATGACACCCAATCCAGTGTCCTCACCATTGGATTACACTATCCCTTGTCTAAAACTGTTGGAGTTTCCCATATCTCAAACTATACAGAAGAGTGAAGTGTATGAAGATAAGCAGTTTTGTAGGTTTCACAAAGGTTCAATACGTGACTCTGAAGATTAGGTTATTATTTAAATGGCAATGTACTCATTTGAATTGAAACATGATATTGCATGTTTGGGCAAGAGCAAGAACAGATCAAATGAAATCATCTTTAAAGAGGATGATAATTAGTTGAAAAATGTGTTAACAGGTATTGGTAGTAATTTGGACATCCATTTGAAAGGAAACTGAAATGGTTAAGTATCCTTGAAATATTTAGTTGGATTTCAATTAATAAATTAAAGATCCTGGTCTTGGTTGTGAGGGTTTCCATCTGTGCTGTTCTACAGCATAATATGTCATCTGAGTGGCTGGGTAGTATTAGGCCAGGTTTTGAAGGGAATGGACTGCAGGGCCTGGCTAGAGTTAATGTGCTGCACTAAGTGAAGCTATCCAATGGTGAATGTGTTTTATATAAAGAAAGATGGGGGAAATTCAACCACTAAGTTCTTGGCACAGATTCATTTGATCCATTAATCAATTAATGTCTCCCAGCAGAGGACAGAAATAATTCAATGTACTTGTTAATCTGTGCCATAGGTAAAACTTCCACTGGTAGTTTTGGAATTAGATCTTACACAAACAGTCATATTAACTTGAAACTACTTGCATATATTCTTTTCATGCAGAGTCACAGAATAAGGTCCTTCTTTATGAACAAGTAATACATGTTATAGTACTGTTTTTCCTTGTAAAAAGCTCAAAATGGAGGAACTCAATGAGAGAATCCAAAGAAGAAAACATGAACTGACATTGATCCACAATGATCTTGGAATTATGTGAAAATCTAAACAATGCAGATAGTAAGTATCACTTGCCACCAGACTGGGCAGCACCCCCACAGCAGCAAACCTCGCCTAAGAGCTTAACAACTCAAGCTGATTTTCCACAACATGTCTCAGCCAGTCCATGTGGTTAACTATTGTTTCTAATATTATGGACAATTTGCTTCCTGCTTGTTTTGTTAACCTGGGGAGTCATTAAGTTACAATAACATACCACTTCTAACTCTGAAATGAAGAGTAGCACTAATAGAAATGTTCTTTTTATTAACCCAATTTAACAGAGAAAAGTAGAACAATTATATCCCGTTAAATCAGATCCAACAACTCCTGCTGCATAGGATTAAAGCCACAGTAAGCATGTGACACAAAAAGCTGATACAAAAGCTGGAAAAGAATCATGTGGCCAAGAATGAATTAGTATAGCTTAAAACTATAGCTTTCAAAAAGTTCAAGAATGGACTACAGTAGGTATCATTTCCTATTCCTACTTACATTCATGTCAAGCTACAGTTTCTTCTGTGTTCTTTATAAGGGGAAGACAGATCAGCATTCCACTATATTATAATCATCGTCACTACTGTACTACTCTCGCCTTTCCAATATTCTGTATTTTGACAGACTAGTCTCCAGCTCTTCTTCAGTGACTGTCAAAACAGTTAAAAGGAGATGATAAAAGGGCCAGTCAATCAAAATCACAAGGCATTAGTAAAGGTCAAAGTGGAACTGTTTAATATTAAACTTTCAAAGACCGAGACACTAAAATTCGGATATCCTGGTTTTCAATTCAGAGACTGTAAAAAGAAGAGAAAACCTCTTAAGACAAATCTGTCTTTCTGACAAGGATAAATGAAAACAGCAATGGTACCAACTTAATTCAGTCTTAAAGCTGCGGTGTTGGTGTCCTTACTGAATATTGTATGAAACTAGAGTCCTCAGTTTTATTTAAATTATGTCCCCATAGCTTTGCTTCTCTTCTCTTGTTTTTCTCTGAATCATTTTGCTTAATTTTTGCCGACATGAAAAACTTGTGACTTTTGCAAAACTTAGAGTGCTATTAACCGTTGTCTCTTTACCAGTCAAGCTTATGATATGTATATGCTGACACAATTTCAATTATCTCATGAATTCTGATTTTGATGTCTAGAACTGATAAGACCAAGAAGCAAAAATACCAGATTGATCACAGATCTGTCCACATTGTACCAATATGACAATGTCTCTTTGGTAAAACCATTCTGCCACATTGAAACCATAGAGATAACACCACTGAACAGAAAAGCATAGGAGACCAATCAGTGAGACAAAAATAAATAACTTGTGAAGCCAGGGTCCACAGCAAGCCACAATTTTACACCAGGCTCAGGATCAACCACCAGCACCAGATACTTTAAGAGTGTCCTATAAAATATGAACTCAGAAGTAGTTACAGCCTTTAAATGACAGTTTTGTTAATGCAGTTTAATGACAAGCAAAATAAATAAGACAGGACCTGATCTGACATGGCTTTGAGTAGCTCAATTCCCATTCACGCGTGTAAGTGCTTAGGATACTCAGTACTTTGTAAAACTGAATTCTTAATAAATAAGCACAGATAGAATATAATAAAATATATGGCTAAAATCCAGAAAATACATTATCTATAAATAAACATACTCATACTGAAAATCAACTGCAATAAGACAGATATCATGACCTTTAATATTGCCTCACCACCCCCAGTACGGATAAAGGATGATGTTCTCACAAATGTAGAAACATTCACATACTTGGGCAGCACCATCAGCCAGGATGGTGGAACAAGCCAGGACACCCGCAACAAAATCAGTAAAGCCAGGAACACCTTCAGGAGCTTAAATACAGTCTGGAAATCTTCAAAATACAACACAAAAACCAAACTCAAGATTTATCAGAGCTGCATACTTTCAACACTACTTTATAGTGCAGAAAGCTGGGGAATGAGAAAGTATGACATGTCCAAACTGTCTTCATTCTATACAACCTGCCTCGGAAAAATCCTCCATATCTTTTGGCCCAGAACAATCTCAAATTAAGATCTATTGACACAGTGCAGCCAAGAGGATATGAGCACCATCATTGCCAGGAGGTGTTGGAGATGGATTGGCCATGTGCTTTGGATGGAAACTGATTCCATCAGCAGAGTAGCAATAAGATGGACACCTAAAGGCAAGTGAAAACGAGGCTGCCTGAAAATAACATGTCGAAGAGCTGTGGCAGCTGAGCTGAAAAACCTGGGGCACAGCTAGGGAACCATTGAAAGACTTGCCAGAAACAGACAAGATTGGAGGAGCTTCGTCACTGCCCTAAACGCCAGAGGCATAATGGGAACATGATGATGATGGTTACCTATACATTATGTATCAGTCATTCTTCTGCTAACAGAATATTTATTTTAGAACATAAGAACGGCCATAATGGGTCAGAGCAAAGGTCCATCTAGCCCATTTACTTATTTAACATTTTTCCAGAGAACAAACTCATGTAAAATGATAAATCTGTTTAAGGGATCCTTTCTGACTTACAAAACCACATCTCTTAAAAATTCCATAGTGAATCCAAATGGAACTAAAAAAACAAATTCTGCAGTCAAATACGTCTGCAAACAGCTACTTTGGTATCAATTTAGTTTTAAGTTTTGATTAAATGAAAGATACATACAAATGGATACTCACACGATATGAGCAAGATCAAGTGGCTTCTCTGGCTGTTCAGGAAATACAGGATGAGATGGTTCTCTAGTGGGCACACAACCAAGAGATTTACTAATTGCATGGCTCAGCTTCTTGGCAGGCGATTTCTGTTTTTTAAAGAAAGTCAAACAATGAGTAGATCAATCTGTGCAAGGAAAGAGCACAGACGTTCAAAAATATCCCACATTAGAAAATCTTTGTGTAAATACCATATCTAGCTGATTAGTACGAAGTCATGCATCCAGTACAATTCAGACCCTGTAAACAGGGTGAGTGGCTGAATTAATCTCTACATTCCTGTTAAGCTGGAATTTTGAAAGATGGTAGACTCATTCATTAGACTGCTAAATCAAGAAATATCTCAAATGTGAACTCTGAGCTTTCTATCAAGGTCACACCAAAAGGTCATTAGTCTTTGTCATGGTATTTCAGCTATTAAGTGGCCTTTTGAGATATAATTTTGAAATATGATACACCCATCAGAACCTGCCACCACCTCTCCCTTTAGAACACAGCAGGTGCTGCTTAAACAGAAGAAGGAAAAAAACACTTAAGGATACTTAGTCAAGTTCATCACAAGGGTGGACGATTCTTAACTATCAACAACTACTATGTTTTTTGTCTTAAGGATTTACATCACATTCATATATGGTAGCAAACCTGAGAGGAGTACTGTCGGGGATAGAAGCAAGCCACATGGGCTTCACCTCAGAAAGACTGAAATGAAGAAGATAGCTATTTGTGACGCTCTGTGCCTTGGGGGAACCCCCCGCACCTCCATGTTCATCCTTATAATATGATTGTGTGGTATCCAATGCAAAGTTTGTCATGTCGGGTGTCTTCGGAAGGCTCATGATGCACTGATCATTGTTGTTATAGTAATGTTATAGGTTGTAATTTCATGTATATAGTTATGAGGCTGAAAATGTGTCCTCATGGCTTAACCCTCACCCTTTTCACCACAATGACTTAGTTAAATAAACCTAGGGACAGTGAGACTAATTATTTTTTCTAACTTATTAACATATTATTGAGTTTAAGGTAATGTTTTTGTGTACCAAATATATTATCCTGTAAAAAATGGGAGAACGTAATTCCCATTTGTTGAATGGAATAAGGGGACCGTCTCTTTGACCAATATTTTTCTTATAATATTGCCCACCGTCCCCCAGCTCTTCCATGATTCCAAATTCATAAATATCCCTGAATTCCCAGCAGTTGTGAATCCCCTCCATTTCTCTCACTCACCTCCACTGACTTTATAGTTGACTCCCCAAAAACCACCCTCTTCACCCTTAATATTTTTGTCCCTCTCCCATTGCACCATCCACTTAAATAACCATAAACCACTTCCTCCATCCAAGTCCTGTACTGCTGAAAATCTGTGGAGAAAATCCAGGGATCACACAGACTTCCTCCACTACAAATTCACCCTTTCCTCCTTCAAGGTTATCTTCCACGAACAGCTGTTCTCTTTCCCTCCCCCATTACGATTCACTCTACAGCTCCCATCGTTTGTCACCCTCCACTCTATCCTCAAGCTCCTTTTCCCCAGGATTCTTCTCAGGATTGCACTGATTTGAACATCAGTTCAGATTTGATCACTTTCCCTCTACCCTTACGTCTATGACTCATGCATCACTTTTGTGTCCAAGTGCTACCATCCCATCACTGTTTCTTTCCCTCCTCACACCCTTTCCCTCCTGTCACTGACTGATGGTCATTCACTTAATTCTCTATTTCCCTTACCATAAGCTGTCCCCTCAATTTTCTCTGCTTCACCCTCAACCTCTCCTTATAATCTGACTCCTTCCACTCAAACGAGAACCCAGGCTCCAGTATTCTTCCATTGTAAAAATAAATAAATAACCTAAACAGCTTTTGCACCCAATTGCCCCCCCAACTACTGTTCTACTTCTCTTTACGTCCCGAATGGGCTATTTCCATCCCTTGCTTTTCCTTCCTTCTTATCTCACTGAATCCTCTCTCCTCTCCAATCCTGCTTCCTCCCTCTGCACTCTACCAAACTTGCGCTTTCATGATCGCTAACCATCTTTTTCTTTCCCAAATCTAGTGATTTCTATACCATCCTTTTCCTTTGTACTTTTCATAACTAATGATTACTCTCACGTTGAATCCTGTCCCCCTGTCACCTTTGTTTCTATAGCACTGTCTTCTCTTGGTTCTCCTCCTACTTCTTATCAGTCCTTCAGTGTCATTTGTAGGGCCCTGCATGGCTACAACATTTGTATCTGCAGCCGATCTGCAAACATTGTCTGTAGATATCTGCAACTGTGTAGTCATTTTGTGATGCCAAAGAAGTCCATTATGAATTAATTTAAAGCCATTGAATGCAAACGGTATCCCACTTGGATGTGAGTCTCTGGAACTGACAGCGTAACAAATTAAGGTAGTAAGAAACCTTGCTTTTCATCTCATATTAATCAGTGGATAAAAAAATGTATTCTCTGCGCTTTCAAATTTAAGGCATTAAGAAAGGAAGAGTACCTTGTATCAAATGTATACCTTGTGATAAAGTTGGGAGTGATTTTACAGCCCAGTTGTCATTTGTATTTTGATAATTAATAGATAAGTATTAGTAGTTAAGAACCGCAGTCTCACCTTTTCTAAAATAATTAATTGGTTAAATAAACACAGTGACTGAGACTAACACTCAAAGGCCCCAGTCAGGATCAGGGATCCATTGTGCAAGGCACAGTACACATCCAGTGGTAGAAATGGCTCCAGCTTCAAAGAGTTAAAGATCTAACTAGCGAAGTGAATCAGATAAAAAGAATGAGCTAATCCTACAGAGAGGTTACATTTCCTCAGAGTCTACTAGCTTTAACATTAGAAAAATGTGCAAATGCACACTTGGCGATTCTAAAAAGGATGCCTCACAGACAAGCTTGTTTCCACCCTTCTGCTTACATGTGCAGTTACCAGCAAGATTCTAAAAGTTTTCTAAGTCTTCACCAATATCATTCTCATATTAACCTTAAAAGCTATATATGGCTCATGACTTTAAGCTGCAGAGGAGTGGTCACTGAGAAGCAAGACACAAGAGTCTCTCCCAAAATTGTACTGGGTGACAACAGGTTAGTATCTTTCATTCATACAAGAAATTGCATTTAAGGCCTGGTCTATACTACAAAGTTTTGCATGAACAGCTGTGTGGTCTAGGAGTGTGAACAAAAATCACATACACCCAGCCAACATAGCTATGCCAGCAAAACTCCCAGTGTAAATGCAGCTATGCCTACAGAAGAGTGCTTCAGCTAGCATAGCTAATGTTGTTAGGGAGATGGTATAACTATGCCAGCATATGCCTTCTGACGACTTACACTGCATCTACGCTGCTTAACAGTGTAATCCTTGCTGATCTTAAACACAAAAAAGAAGCTTACAAGAAGTGGAAGCTTGGACAAATGACCAGGGAGGAGTATAAAAATACTGCTCAGGCATGCAGGAGTGAAATCAGGAAGGCCAAATCACACTTGGAGTTGCAGCTAGCAAGAGATGTTAAGAGTAACAAGCAGGGTTTCGTCAGGTATGTTAGCAACAAGAAGAAAGTCAAGGAAAATGTGGGCCCCTTACTGAATGAGGGAGGCAACCTAGTGACAGAGGATATGGAAAAAGCTAATGTACTCAATGCTTTTTTTGCCTGTCTTCACAAACAAGGTCAGCTCCCAGACTGCTGCACTGGGCAGCACAGTATGGGGAGAAAGTGACCAGCCATCTGTGGAGAAAGAAGTGGTTCGGGACTATTTAGAAAAACTGGACGAGCACAAGTCCATGGGGCTGGATGCGCTGCATCCAAGGGTGCTAAAGGAGTTGACGGATGTGATTGCAGAGCCATTGGCCATTATCTTTGAAAACTCATGGCGAACGGGGGAGGTCCCGGATGACTGGAAAAAGGCTAATGTAGTGCCCATCTTTAAAAAAGGGAAGGAGGAGGATCTGGGGAACTACAGGCCAGTCAGCCTCACCTCAGTCCCTGGAAAAATCATGGAGCAGGTCCTCAAGGAATCAATTCTGAAGCACTTAGAGGAGAGGAAAGTGATCAGGAACAGTCAGCATGGATTCACCAAGGGCAAGTCATGCCTGACTAACCTAATTGCCTTCTATGAGGAGATAACTGGCTCTGTGGATGAAGGGAAAGCAGTGGATGTGTTATTCCTTGACTTTAGCAAAGCTTTTGACACGGTCTCCCACAGTATTCTTGCCAGCAAGTTAAAGAAGTATGGGCTGGATGGTGGATAGAAAGCTGGCTAGATCGTCGGGTTCAATGGGTAGTGATCAACAGCTCCATGTCTAGTTGACAGCCGGTTTCAAGTGAAGTGCCCCAAGGGTCGGTCCTGGGGCCGGTTTTGTTCAATATCTTCATTAATGATCTGGAGGATGGCATGGACTGCACTCTCAGCAAGCTTGCAGATGACACTAAACTTGGAGGAGTGGTAGATACACTGGAGGGTAGGGATAGGATACAGAGGGACTAGACAAATTAGAGGACTGGGCCAAAAGAAACCTGATGAGGTTCAACAAGGACAAGTGCAGAGTCCTGCACTTAGGATGGAAGAATCCCATTCACTGTTACAGACTAGGGACCGAATGGCTAGGAAGCAGTTCTGCAGAAAAGGACCTAGGGGTTACAGTGGACGAGAAGCTGGATATGAGTCAACAGTGTGCCCTTGTTGCCAAGAAGGCTAACGACATTTTGGGCTGTATAAGTAGGGGCATTGCTGGCAGATCGAGGGACGTGATCATTCCCCTCTATTCGACATTGGTGAGACCTCATCTGGAGTACTGTGTCCAGTTTTGGGCCCCACACAACAAGAAGGATGTGGAAAAATTGGAAAGAGTCCAGCGGAGGGCAACAAAAATGATTAGGAGGCTGGAGCACGACTTATGAGGAGAGGCTGAGGGAACTGGGATTGCTTAGTCTGCAGAAGAGAAGGATGAGGGGGGATTTGATAGCTGCTTTCAACTACCTGAAAGGGGGTTCCAAAGAGGATGGATCTAGACTGTTCTCAGTGGTACCCGATGACAGAACAAGGAGTAATGATCTCAAGTTGCAGTGGGGGAGGTTTGGGTTGGATATTAGGAAAAACTTTTTCACTGAGAGAGTGGTGAAGCACTGGAATGGGTTCCCTAGGGAGGTGGTGGAATCTCCTTCCTTAGAGATTTTTAAGGTCAGGCTTGACAAAGCCCTGGCTGGGATGATTTAGTTGGGAATTGGTCCTGCTTTGAGCAGGGGGTTGGACTAGATGACCTCCTGAGGTCCCCTCCAACCCTGATATTCTATGATTCTATTCTATGATTCTATGAAACACTACAGGACTCAGCCAGCATAGCTAACCCAGCCAAGGGAGAAATTGGTTGTGAATCTGAAGATTGAAGGTAATTTGGGTGAAAGTTATCATGAAATGATAGATTTCATTATTCTAAGGAAGGAAAGGCATGAGAGCAGCAGAATAGGGACAAAAGACTTCAAAAAGGCAGACTTTAACAAACACAGAAAACTCGTAGGTAAGTTTCCATGAGAAGAAAATCTAAGGGAAAAATAAGTTCAGGAGAGCTGGTAGTTTCTCAGAGACAGTAGAACAGCAAACTATCCCAATGTGAAGGAAAGATAGGAAGAATAGTAAGAGATGACTATGTCTCCACCAGGAGCTCTTTAATGACCTAAAAAAAAAGAGGAATCTCACAAAAACTAGAAACATGGACAAATTACTAAGAATACAAAAAAAAAGCACAAGAACGTAGGGACAAAATCAGAAAGGCTAAGTCACAAAATGAGTTACACCTAACAAGGGACATAAAAGGCAATAACAAGAGGGTCTTTAAATATATTAGGAACAAGGGCAAGACAAAAGAAAGTGTAGGCCCACAACTTAGTGGGGAAGGAGAACTATTAATGGATCACATAAAAAAGGTTGAGAGATTTAAAGCCTATTTTACTTCAGTCTTTATTAAAAAGGTTAATTGTAACCAGATGCTCAACACACTTAATAATAACTACAAGCTGGAAGGAACAAAAGCCGGAATAAGGAAAGAACAGGTTACAGAATATTTAGACAAATCAGATGTAGTCAGCATGGCCTGATGAAATTCATCCAGGTACTTATGGAAATAGTTGGAGGAATCTCAGAAGTGTTAGTGGTTATCTTTGGGAACTCATACGGGACAGGTGAGCTTCAAGAGGACTGGAAAAGGGTAAACATAGTACCTATCTTTAAAAAAGGGAACAAAGAGGACCCGAGGAACTATACAGCAATCAGCCTAACTTTGAGATCTGGAATGATGCTGGAACAAATAATTCAACAATCAATTGGTAAGCACTTAAGAGGATAATAGGGTAATAAATAATAGACAACATGGATTTGTCAAGAACAAGTCATGCCAAATCAACCTAAAGGACCTGGGGATTACAGTGGACGAGAAGCTGGAAATGAGTCAGCAGTGTGCCCTTGTTGCCAAGAAGGCCAACAGCATATTGGGCTGTATTAGCAGGAGCATTGCCAGCAGATTGAGGGAAGTGATTATTCCCCTCTAATCGACACTGGTGAGGCCACACCTGGAGTACTGTGTCCAGTTTTGGTCCCCTCACTACAGAAGGGATGTGGACAAATTGGAGAGAGTCCTGTGGAGGGCAATGAAAATGATTTGGGGGCTGGGGCACATGACTTATGAGGAGAGGCTGAGGGAACTGGGCTTATTTAGTCTGCAAAGAGAAGAGTGAGGGGGGGATTTGATAGCAGCTTTTAACTATCTGAAAGGGGGTTCCAAAGAGGATGGAGCTCGGCTGTTTTCAGTGGTGGCAGATGACAAAACAAGAAGCAATGGTCTCAAGTTGCAATGAGGGAGGTCTAGGTTGGATATTAGGAAACACTATTTCACTAGGAGGGTGGTGAAGCACTGGAATGGGTTACCTAGGGAGGTGGTGAAATCTCCATCCTTAGAGGTTTTTAAGGCCTGGCTTGACAAAGCCTTGGCTGGGATGTTGGTGTTGGTCCTGCTTTGAGCAGGGAATTGGACTAGATGACCTCCTGAGGTCTCTTCCAACCTTAATATTCTATTCTAATTTCCTTCTTTGACAGCATTACTGGTGAAGTGGATGGCGGGAAGCTGTACAAGTGATTTATCTTTATTTTAATAATGTTTTTGACACAGTCCCATATGACATTCTCATAAACAAACTGGGAAAATGGGTCTAGATTAAATTACTAAAAGGTGGGTGCATAATAGATTGAAAGACCACATTCAAAGAGTAGTTAGCAGTGGTTAACTGTCAAACTGGAAGGCCATATCCAGTGGGATTCCACTGGGTCTATCCTGAGTCTAGCACTATTCAATATTTTCATTAATGCCTTGGATAATGGAGAGGAGAGTATGCTTTTACAACCTGCAGAGAATGCCAAACTCGCAGGAATAGCAAACACTCTGGAGGTCAGGATTAGAATTCAAAACGGGCTTGGAGTACAAAGTACTACACTTAGGAAGGAAAAATTAAAGGCACAGCTACAAAATGGGAAATATTGGCTATGCAGTAGTACTACTGTAAAGGATCTGGAGATTATAGTGGATCACAAATTTAGTATAAGCCAACACTGTGGTGCAGTTGAGAAAAAGGCAAATATTCTGGGGTGCATTAGCAGCAGTGTGGTATGTAAGACACTGGAGGTAATTGTCCTACTCTACTCAGCAATGCTGAGGCCTCAGCTAGAATATTATGTCCAGTTTTGGGTACCAGTTTAAGAAAGTTGTGCACAAATTGGCGAGAGTCCAGAGAACAACAACAAAAATGATGATAGGTTTAGAAAACCTGACCTCTGAGGAAAGGTTTAAAAAACTGGGTATGTTTAGTCTTGAGAAGACTTAGGGGGATCTGATAATAGCTCTGAAATGTGGAAAGGGCTATTATAACAAGGATAACAATTGACCACTGTCTATGTCCACTCAAGGTGGGAGAAGAAGTAATTGGCTTAATCTGCAGCAAGGGAGATTTATGTTCGATATTAGGAAAATCTTTCAAACTATAAGGACAGGTAAGCACTGAAATAGGGTTCGAATGGGAGGTTGTCAAACCTCATGCATTGGAGGTTTTTAAGAACAAGTTAGACAAACACCTTTCAGGAATGGTCTACATCAGCAGTTCTCAACCCGCGGCCCACGGGCCACATTCAGCCCAATTAGCTCACAGCTGCGGCCCAGTTGTGTGCTAAAAAAAATTCAACATTTGCCTTCCTGGTCTGGCAGAGGCTGGGGCTGGTTGAGGGGGAGACAGCGTCTTGCAGCCTGCACCCGTGCTCCTGCCAGCAGGGGCCTGGTGAGTGGCGCAGGTATTAAGGGGGCAGGAGAGTGGGTCTATGGGTAGGTTTGGGTGCGGGGGCGCTGGGAACTAGGGGTTTGCTAGTGTGCTGCATCAGCCCTAGGTTTTAGTCGGGGCTCCGTTCCTGGCCCCACTTCTCGGATCCTGGCTGCCGGCCTGTGCTGGGCACTTCACTCCTGGCCCGTTGCTGGGGGTCTGGGCTGCCCATCTGCACACTGTGGCACTCGGGTCTCAGCTGCCCATCCCCATGCATCGGCACTCAGGATCCGGATCTGGCTGCTGCCACTGGCTGTTGCCTGGCCCCGCATGGTGGGGTCCGCCTGCCCGGTCCCGAGCCCAGGGCTCCACTCCTGGCCCCACTCTGGGCGGAAGCGCTGGGCATAGGGGACTGTGGGTGGTTTGGGGGCAGAGGGCGCTGTGGCACTCAACCTGCAGCCCACGTAACACACTGTGGTCCGCATATGTGGCCCACAATGATAAACAAGTTGAGAAACACTGGTCTAAGTATATCCTAGTCCTGCCTCAACACAGGGGGCTGGAGCTGATAACCTCTGTGTCCCTGCCCTTACATATCTATGATTCTATTATCATCTTTAGGACAACTTCCTTTCCTAAAAACACTCCAATTTATAATTGCACATCGTCCCCGAGACTATTCCTTAAATATCTGATTTATCACAGGAAAGTCTATATGCAAGCTCAATTTTCTGGAAGCCGAAGAGGCTCAGACAACACAGAGTCAACCTGTGGGATGCCTTGCCGGAGGATGTTGTGAAGGCCAGAACAATAACAGGATTCAAACAAGAACTAGATAAGTTCATGGAGGATAGGTCCATCAATGACTGTTAGCCAGGATGGGCAGGGATGGTGTCCCTAGCCTCTGTTTGCCAGAAGCTGGGAATGGGTGACAGAGGATGGATCACTTGATGATTCCCTGTTCTGTTCATTCCCTCTGGGGCACCTGGCACTGGCCACTGTTGGAAGACAGGCTACTGGGCTCAGCTTTGTAATAAAATAAAATAAAATAAAATGTAACAATAAAACAATGATTTTGTCAAGTGGCAGCTGACTGAAAAGTCACTTAATCAATGGATAATGCAGTCACATGCACCTATCTAGGTCTTCATTCCATAACCATGGTATTTGAGTGCTTTATATACATAATTATATTCATCAAGCAGGAAAAGTACTCCTTCCAAATAGATGGAGATCTACTACATAAATCTTTAAAAAAGAATAGGAGTACTTGTGGCACCTTAGAGACTAACAAATTTATTTGAGCATAAGCTTTTGTGGACTATAGCCCACTTCATCGGATGCCCATGAAAGCTTATGCTCAAATAAATTTGTTAGTCTCTCAGGTGCCACAAGTCCTCCTGTTCTTTTTGCGGATACAGACTAACACGGCTGCTACTCCGATCTGACCAAAGCACCACTCAATATTTATGTAACCTGTTTAACAGAAATACACAGAAAGAAGCTCCTTGCCAACTTGTAGACTGCCCCACATTCCACATAGTGATGATTTTTGTCTAAGTTTTAGAGTTCTAATTAATGAAAGTGATCATAGTGGATAACAATGTTCTCCCTTCCAGCAGTGAATATTTAGAAGGAATTACTTACAAACATATTCCAATTATTTTGATGTGAATGCTGAAAATGGTAATGTCTTAAAATTTTCAGAGGTGCATAATCCTCATACAATTAGAACGTGCCCTCAGACATTCTCAAGAGGGAAGGAACATCCTTGAAGGAACAGAATTTCATTTCACTCTCTATAGGGTATGGTGTTTGGTGTCACACATCCACATATGTGAAAAGCATCTTTCATGACAAAAAGATGCAGAAAAAAATCTTATTTGACCACAATTATAGTTTTCTTTCTAACTAGGACAGTTGTCTTCAGAACAGTCTTGTGGAAATTGTGATAAAGGTCATTATAGAGAAGAACGGCCATACTGGGTCAGACCAAAGGTCATTGTAGCTCAGTATCCTGTCTTCCAACAGTGGCCAATGCCAGGTGCCCCAGAGGGAATGAACAGAACAGGGAATCATCAAGTGATCCATCCCGTCGCCCATTCCCAGCTTCTGGCAAACAGAGTCTAGCGACACCATCCCTGCTGATCCTGGCTAATAGCCATTGATGGACCTATCCTCCATGAACTTATCTAGCTCTTTTTTGAATCCTGTTATAGTCTTGGCCTTCAGAACATCCACTGGCAAAAAGTCCCATGGTTTGTCTGTGTGTTCTGTGAAGAAATACGTCCTTTTGTTTGTTTTAAACCTGCTCCCTATTAATTTCATTTGGTGACCCCTAATCCTTGTGTTATGAGAAGGAGTAAATAACACTTCCTTATTTACTTTCTCCACACTAGTCATGATTTTATAGAGCTCTATCATATCCCCCATTAGTCGTCTCTTTCCCAAACTGAAAAGTCCCAGTCTTATTAATCTCTCCTCATACGGAAGCTGTTCTATACCACATCTGCACACAGTATTCAAGAGGTGGGCGTACCATGGATTTATATAGAGGCAATATGGTATTTTCTGTCTTATTATCTATCCCTTTCCTAATGATTCCCAACATTCTGTTGTTTTTTTTTATTGACACTGCATATTGAGTGGATGTTTTCAGAGAACTATCCATAATGACTCCAAGATCTCTTTCTTGAGTGGTAACAGCTAATTTAGACCCCATCATTTTATATGTCTAGTTGGGATTATGTTATCCAATGTGCATTACTTTGCATTTATCAACATTGAATTTCATCTGCCATTTTGTTGCGCAGTCACCCAGTTTTGTGAGATCCTTTTGTAGCACTTCACAGTCTGCTTTGGACTTAACTGGCTTGAGTAGTTTTGTATCTTCTGCAAATTTTGCCACTTCACTGTTTATCCCTTCTTCCAGATCATTTATGAATATATGTTGAATAGGACTGGCCACTGGGGGACACAACCATTTACTTCTCTCCATTCTGAAAACTGACCATTTATTCCTATCCTTTTTTTTCCTGTTAACCAGTTGACCAATCCATGAGAGGACTTTCCCTCTTACCCCATGAAAGTGTACTTTGTTTAAGAGCCTTTGGTGAGAGACCTTGTCAAAGGCTTCCTGAAAATCTAAGTACACTAAATCCACTGGATCCCCTTCGTCCACATGCTTGTTGACCCCCCTCAAAGAATTCTGGTAGATTGATGAGGCATGATTTCCCTTTACAACACCATGTTGATTCTTCCCCAACAAATTATGTTCATCTATGTGTCTGACAATTTTGTTCTTTATTATAGTTTCAACCCATTTGTCCAGTACTGAAGTCAGGCTTACTGGCCTATAATTGCCAGGATCACCTCTGGAGCCCTTTTTAAAAATTGGCGCCACATTAGCTATCCTCTAGTCATTTGGTTTTTTGAATTTAAATTTTTTTAAATACAACACACCACAGGCTCTTTATTTCATTTAAGTTCCTTTTCCGAAATCTTTGTGTGTATACCTGACTCCCAGTGACTTAGTTTATTTTTTTTTTTCAAATTGTTCCAAAAAAACCTCTCTAATAATTTCCTCAGATGTGTTACCTAAAAAGAATGGCACAGGTTTGGGAATCTCCCTCACATCCTCAGTCGTTAAGATCGATGCAAAGAATTCATTTAGTTTCTCCACAATGTCCTTATCGTCCTTGAGTGCTCCTTTAGCATCTCGATTGTCCAGTGGCCCTACTGGTTGTTTAGCAGGCTTTCTGCTTCTGCTTCTTGGGGAACCTGGATTATGACACAGCCGGACGGCTGTGCCACGAAGCAGAGGCAGTGAGACTGGAACTGCAGTGGGTCTGCAGGTGGAGACGAGGACGGAAGAGCCAACACCACCAGAGGGCACACCCGCTGACCAGAGCTAATTCCCGAAACAGCCAGCAGGAGACACCAGTGTGGTAGGAGAACCTGTGACAGGTTTCAAACCTCATCATCAGAAGCAAGCTTGCTACAGACTAGGACACACTAACTCAAAATGGCACCACACCCTACCAGAACAAAGGATGCAAAACCTGCAGACCATATATCTGCTGCTATGATGATCAGTACTCCCACAACACACTTTTTTAAGATCCCTGGGTCCTACACACACCTAGCACAACATGTGGTGTATCTCATCCAGTGCACTAAATACCCCAATAACAACTACGTGGGTGAAACCAGACAAACACTACACTTTTGAATGAACTCACAGAGAAAAATGATAAAAGACAAAAACATCATCTCACCCATGGGTGAACACTTTTCACAAAATGATCACTCTATATCTGACCTTTCTGTCCTCGTCCTCAAAGGAAATCTGCACAGCACCTTCAGAAGATGAGCCTATGAGCTTACATTCATAACTTTGATAGACATTAAAATGATGGACTTAATAAAAACTCAATTTATGGTTTATTACAACAATCTGAAACCTAACCCCCCCTTTTTTGTCCTATAACTGGAGAGGTGTCAATGGGCCACTTCACCTTGAATGGTCTCTTAGAATATGCATTAACTACTTATGCCAAACAATCTATTCCACCTTGTATATAGCTGTGACACTCTGAGGCCAGGTCTACACTGCAGACCTATATCAGTATAACTATGTCACTCAGGAGTGTGAAAAATCCACACCCCTAAGCAACGTTGTTATACCGGCCTAACCTCCTGTATAGACAGCGCTATGTCGACAGGAGAGCTTCACCTGACAACAGAGCTACCACCTCTCAGGGAGGTGAATTAACTATGCCAACAGGAGACGCTCTTCCGTCGGCATAGTAGCATCTTCTCAAAAGCACTACAGCAGTGCACCAGTGCAGCTGCGCCACCGTAGCACTCTATGTGAAGATAAGCCCTGAGTATCTTTCCCAGACTGGAAGAAGAGCTCTGTCACTAGAAAATGTGTCTCTTTTACCAAAAATGTTGGTCCAATAAAAGATATTACCTCACTCACGTTGTCCCTCTAATATCCTGGGACCAACACAGCTACAACACTGCAAACATATTTCACATGAAGTCTAACACAGCTCTTGTATTTATTTGAGCATGGACACAGTTTGCCCTCTGCTGGGGGAAGAAACTATTTAAAATTGTACTGAATATGCTCCTCTTTTCACTTGGTTTTCAGGGCATCTGGCCAATATCATTACGATTAAGAATTTTATAGAATGATTTGCAAGTCACCTTTAAAAGATTTTATAGGGGACAGTAAGTGAGTTAATAATACAAAATAAGGGTTTCTAAGAGAGAAAAATGCTCATAGGACCCTATTGCAGCTATAAGAAGTCCAGCACAGGCAAACTCTAAATTACTTAGGACAGTGAGCTTCTCAGGACAGGGACTCTTTTTCTTATGTGTTTGTACAGTGACTAATATAATGGGGTCCTCATCAGGGCCCAAGACACTATCACAGTACAAATAAACAACTAAATTTATTTTTAGTTATATTGTTAATAGATTCTCAGAGGCAGTTGGATTAGAATGCTCTATAAATAATAAATATTCTATTCTTCTTCTGAAATAGAAAGTGTTTTAGAAAGAACAAGGCATTACTGCACTGGAAAGGAGCCTTCCAAAGGCTACAGCTTTTTAGCTGGTTTCAGCAATTTCAGAAATTGTTCTTCTGACATAGAATATACTCACCACAAAGGGGTAACATCTTGACTACCTTACTGCAGCAGGCAAAACAAAAGCTTTTTTTTAATAACAACATCACCCATGTTTAAATACATTTTCTAATGTCAATGGCCTGATTTTCAGACAAGCTGAGCACTCACAATTAATAGGTCCCAACAACAACAAAAAGTCAAAATATTCCAGAAGTCTTTGAAATTGTAACTAAGTAAAATATTATTCAGCTAAGCATAAACACCAGTTTATTTCTTCATCAATGGGACTTTTCCTTATAAAAATACTCTAGACATATCTACCTGAACTTGCATATTTGTAATATGCCATTCACAATATCCTGTATAACCCAACAAAAAGTCCTGTGGCACCTTATAGACTAACAGACGTTTTGGAGGGTAAGCTTTCACGGGTGAATACCCACTTTGTCAGATGCATGTAATGGAAATTTCCAGAGGGAGGTATAAATATGCAGGCAAGAATCAGTCTGGAGATAACAAAGTTAGTTCAATCAGGGAGGGTGAGGCCCTCTACTAGCAGTTGAGGTGTGAACACCAAGGGAGGAGAAACTGCTTTTGTAGCTGGCTAGCCATTCACAGTCTTTGCTTAATCCTGAGCTGATGGTGTCAAATTTGCAAATGAACTGAAGCTCAGCCGTTTCTCTTTGAAGTCTGGTCCTGAAGTTTTTTAGCTGCAGGAGGGCTACCTTCAAATCTGCTATTGTGTGTTCAGGGAGATTGAAGTGTTCTCCTACAGGTTTTTGTATATTGCCATTTTGATACTGTATAACCCAGTAACTCTCTGGGGTTGTGGCTCTGACCTAGGTGCCCTCCCTTTCCCTTCCTCCAGACAAAAAGGGTGGAGTGAGCCCAATCAGCCCTCATTTCCTTCACACCTATAAAATCCAGGTGTTACAAAACTCTGTAGTAGTAATGAGGAGGGTGGGTCAAGGAATCTGTGGACAATGCATCTCAAAGAACCACAGTTACCATTGGATATGTAACCATTCTTTCTTCAAGTGATTGTTCACATGGTTTCATTCTTGGTGGCTAAGAAGCAGTTATCTATTTACTTGGAAATGGATAAACGGAGTCCTACTTGACTAATGATTGATGGACAGCCTACCAAAATTGTCATCTGATCATGGTCTGGAACCTGTCTGCAGGCAAGTAAGATCATGATGTGACCGAACTTATGGTAGCCCCGATAAAGTCCAGAGACAGCATAGGGTCGAGAATCAATTTTTCAACATTGACGCTCACTCCAAGGGAAGAAAGGAGATTGAGTAACACCAAGTTGACGTGTGGGCATCTTGTCTAGAACTTGCGGAAAGGTGCAAATCATCGAGATATGGAAACACGAGGACACCATAATGTCTGACAAACTACTACAATGGAAAATACTTTGGTGAAGACAGGGAGCAGCGGCTATTCTGAAGCGGAGCACTCTATATTGGAAATGTTCGGTGTCCAATGTGAATCTCAGGAAATATCTGGGGGCAGGATGAATATTGATGTGAAAGTAAGTGTCCTTTATATTGACAGCTATAAACCACGTGCCTTTCTCTAAGGATGGAATTATTGCTGCCAGAGTGACCATATAAAACTTGATTTTGCGGATGAAGCAACTGTGATGTCAGAGATTGAGGATTGGTCTCCACCTGCCTTTCTTCTTGGGTACCAGGAAGTAGGTTGAGTAGAATCTCTGATATTCGCTGATATAACGGGAGGAATGTGTTCTATTGCTCCCCATTGTAACACATTCACCTCTTGGGCGAAAATACTGTCATGACAGTGGTCCCCAAAGGGGGACAAGAAGCAGGGTTTTGAAGGACAAAGCATGATAAACTCGATCGTATAACCATGGTGGATGACATTCAACACCCATCTGATGTCTTGTGGGGTGCCGATGATGGCAGTACCGATGGATCAGTGCCCCAAATTGCTGGATCCTATTGCTTGTGGGTCTTTTTCTTGTATCTATGGGGCTTAGCACGTGCTCTTGTAACCCTTGGGCCGAACTAGTGGAAAGAGAATCTATCTTTTTTCATCTGGAGGAAGACTCAGTCCCATGCTTATGGGTGCGCTTCCTTACCTCCCAGTTAGGTCCCAGTGAGGTCCATGGGGGTGGTTCCACCAGCACCAGAGTTGGACATGGCAGCAGGAGGCTCACTCCTCGCTGAATCAGGATTGATGAGGGGGGTTCCCTGGCCTAAGTCCGAGTGAGGTCTCATGGCAAGCTCCATGAGAGGCTTCCAGATGCAAAGAGCTCTTCCTTCTCGGGTGCAGCTGGGGAAAAACTGGCAAATACTCGTCTGGCCACAATGTGAGCTTCCCCCAGGCAGTAGAAACAATGTTCATGGTTGTCACTGACCGAGATGAACACAGGCAGGAGGCACACAGTTTGAAGTTTGGAGTCCTGGGCATAGTCCGGTACCCACATGTTGGTACAGAAGGTGCAGTTTGGAGGGGAGGTTGAAAACCCCCAAAATCTATCTAAAAACAAGTACTACAACTATTGACTATTAGCACTAAGATGAAACTGGTAAAACTCATAAAAACTACATACAACTATTCTTTTTAAAAGTGCTTCAGAGACGAGAACAGTGAAAGTACAGATATGGACAATGCGTCGGAGAGAAGGAACTGGAGACGTGCTCTGTCTGCCCCACCCTTTATCACCTAAGATGGACGCATGAGGCAAGCCAAGATGCATGTGCAGACTAACAGACACTACTTTCAAATTCTCCAACTCCAGGCGCATGGTGCACATGCGTAACCTTCAGTGGAATACAATCGGGTGGCCCTATTAAAGCACCAAGTACATATATTACTGGTCTGGACTTTATTCCTGCTCGCACGTTATAAATGTGATCAAGTTATGATCACTTGTACCTAAGCCACCATCAACGTTTATTTTTGTAATCAGTAGGCCTGTGCAGATACAAAATGTATATCCACGGATATAAATCGGTATCTGCGGCGCTGCACGGCTCTGCCAGGAACTGCACTGGTGAAAGCAGCAGCATGTTGAGCCACCACTCCCAGGAGCCAGCACCCTCCACCAGCAGCTCCTCTGGCATGGCTGTACTGCCCGCAGCCCCGGCCCCGGGGCGGGCCCCAGACTCATTGGCAGCTCTCCCTGGTCATGTTAGTCAGTGGCGGATTTGCCACTGGGCCAATGGGGTCCATGCCCAGGGGCCCCTGGAAAAATGGGCGCCCTATGCCATAACCTCCTCTATCCACCTGACACTCCTGCCAGGGATGGGGGAAGGCCCCCACCCTGATCCTCCTCTCCAGCAGGAGCACCGGGTGGCGGGGGAGGGCAAGGCTAGCCCCCATGTCCCGATCCCATTTCCCCAGGAGGAGCAGGGAGAGTGGGGAACTGCAGGCAGAAGGGGTCAGGAGTGGCCCCCACTTGCTCTGGCCCAGGGCCCCACAAAAGCTTAATCCACCTCTGGTGCTAGTGCGTGCAAGCGGCTCGCACACTTCCACAAGAAATTCCTTCCACGCACCAGTCTGTGTGTCATGCCGGGCAGTGTGTGAGCTGCTTCCACACACTAGCGGAACTAGGGACAGCTGTTTCAACTGTATTTTTTCTCTTCGCCTTGCTCAAAATAGCCTTTTATTTTTTTGGTGCGGGTTAGTAAATGTATTAGATGAATAAACATATTTAGTTTCACATGAATAAAATAAAGTGATTAAACTGTCAGCATCTTATCCTAATATATTGTTCTTTACATGTAATTATGCAGTCTATAAAAAGAAACAATTTAAAGGGTGGCGAGATTGTAACTTACATGGGGTTCACAGTAAGTGAAGAAGAAATATAGGACATGACTGAAGTAGCTGCAGTTCTTAACTGTTAATTTCCAAGTTTTTGCACTTAGAAAGGTTTTATTTTTATTTTATTTTATTTATTTATTTATTTTATTGCAAATGAGTTATTCTATGAAAATTCATGTTGTGGCTATTAGGATTGAAATGTGTATCAATACCTAACTACACCTCTGCCCCGATATAACACTGTCCTCGGGAGCCAAAACATCTTACTGCGTTATAGGTGAAACTGTGTTATATCGAACTTGCTTTGACCTGCTGGAGTGTGCAGCCCCCCCACCCCCGCCAGAGCACCGCTTTACTGCATTATAACCAAATTCGTGTTATATCGGGTCGCGTTATATCGGGGCAGAGGTGTATTCAATTTTAACTAAATCTTCGGTGAGCTTAAACACAAAAAGGAAGCTAACAAGAAGTGGAAACTTGGTCAGATGACTAGGGAGGAGTATAAAAATATAAAAATTGAGCATGCAGGGGTGTAATCAGGAAGGCCAAGGCATAATTGGAGTTGCAGCTAGCAAGGGATGTGAAGGGTAACAAGAAGGGTTTCTACAGGTATGTTAGCAACAAGAAAAAGGTCAGGGAAAGTGTGGGACCCTTAATGAATGGGGGAGGCAACCTAGTGACAGATGATGTGGAAAAAGCTGAAGTACTCAATGCTTTTTTTGCCTCAGTCTTCACAGACAAGGGCAGCTCCCACACTGCTGTCCTGGGCAACACAGTATGGGGAGGAGACAAGCAGCCCTCAGTGATGAAAGAACAGGTTAAGGACTATTTAGAAAAGCTGGACATGCACAAATCCATGGGTCCAGATCTAATGCATCCGAGGGTGCTGAGGGAATTGGCTGATGGGATTGCAGAGCCATTGGCCATTATCTTTGAAAACTCGTGGCGATCGGAGGATTGGAAAAAGGCAAATATAGTGCCCATCTTTAAAAAAGGGAAGAAGGAGAACCCAGGGAACTACAGACCAGTCAGCCTTACCTCAGTCCCTGGAAAAATCATAGAGCAGGTCCTCAAGGAAACCATTTTAAAGCACTTGCAGGAGAGAAAGGTGATCAGGAACAATCAACATGGATTCACCAACGGCAAGACATGCCTGACCAACTTGATTGCCTTCTATGATGAGATAACTGGCTCTGTGAATATGGGGAAAGCGGTGGACGTGATATATCCTGACTTTAGCAAAGCTTTTGATACGGTCTCCCACAGTATTCTTGACAGCAAGTTAAAAAAACTATGGATTGGACGAATGGACTATAAAGTGGATAGAAAGCTGGCTAGATTGTCAGGCTCAACAGGTAGGGATCAATGACTCAATAGCTAGCTGGCAGCCAGTATCAAGTGGAGTGCACAAGGGGTCAGTTTTGTTCAACATCTTCATTAATGATCTGGCTGATGGGATGGATTGCACCCTCAGCAAGTTCGCAGATGACACTAAGGGGGTGGGGGGGAGAGGTAGATACACTGGAGGGTAGGGATAGGGCCCAGAGTGACCTAGACAAATTGGAGGATTGGGCCAAAAGAAATCTGATGAGGTTCAACGGGGACAAGTGCACAGTTCTGCACTCAGGAAGGAAGAATCCCATGCACCACTACAGGCTGGGGACTGACTAGCTAAGCAGCAATTCTGCAGAAAAGGACCTGGGGATTACAATGGACAAGAAGCTGGATGAGAGTCAACAGTGTGCCTTTGTTGCCAAGAAGGCCAATGGTATATTGGGCTGCATTAGCAGGAGCATTGCCAGCAGATCAAGGGAAGTGAATATTCCCCTCTATTTGGCACTGGTGAGGCCATACCTGGAGTATTGCATCCAGTTTTGGGCTCCGCACTACAGAAAGAATGTGGACAAATTGGAGAGAGTTCACTGGAGGGCAATGAAAATTTTTAGGGGGCTGGGGCACATGACTTATGAGGAGAGGCTGAGGGAACTGGGCTTATTTAGTCTGCAGAAGAGAAGAGTGAGGGGGAATTTGATAGCAGCCTACCTGAAGGGGGGCTTCAAAGAGGATGGAGCTCAGCTGTTCTCAGTGCTGGCAGATAACAGAAAAAGAAGCAATGGTCTCAAATTACGATGGGGGAGGTCTAGGTTGGATATTAGTGTGATGTTGCACTCCATCTGAAGCTAGAAATATGAAGTATTACTCCAAAGTCCTATTGTAACTATGCAAAGTGTGGACCATTAATGGTGGCTTGGAATCTTGATGCCTCCCATTAACTAGGACAATTGGTCTCTAATGGCTCTGTTTACTCACAAACCTTCCTGGGTAAGTGCAGGCCAGCCCTGAAAGAATGGAGAATGAGGTCTTACAGTGACATGTGATCATGTCACCTGGTACAGGAATCCATCTTAACCTGGTGCTTTTCTATTCTGAAGGAGGGGTGGGTACCCAGACAGACAAAAGATTCCCGCCTGGTGCCAAAGCTATAAAAGGGGGTGGGACAGAGCAAAGGGGGCTGGAATTAACAAGAACTGTACGAGGGGAAAGGATTAGTCTCAGACTAAGGAGTCTAGTCTGTGAAAGAAGCTTATTGGAACATCTCTGAGGGTGAGATTTACCTGTATTCCATTTCTTAAATGTATTAGACTTGCATGTTTTGTTTTTATTTTGCTTGGTAACTTACTTTGTTCTGTCTGTTATTACTTGAAACCACTTAAACACTACTTTTTATACTTAATAAAATCACTTTTGTTTATTAATTTACCCAGAGTAAGTTATTGATACCTGGGGGATCAAACAGCTGTGCATATCTCCCTCTCAGTTTTATAGAGGGAGGAAAATTTATGAGTTTACCCCGTATAAGGTTTATACAGAGTAAAATGGATTTATCTGGGGTTTGGATCCTATTGGGAACAGGGTGTCTGGGTGCTGGAGATAGGTGACTTGCTGAGCAGTTTTTGGTTAAAATCTGCAGCTTTGGGGGCGTGGACCAGACCTGGGTCTGTGTTGCAGCAGACTAGTGTGTCTGGCTCAACAAGGTAGGGTTCTGAATTTCCAAGCGGGCAGTGGAAAACGGGCTCAGAGGTAATTCCATTACATCAGGTGACAGCCTCAAGGAGGTCTCTGTGACCGAACCTGTCACAATTAGGAAAAACTATTTCATTAGGAGGGTGGTGAAGCACTGGAACGGGGTTACCTAGGGAGGTGGTGGAATCTCCATCCTTAGAGGCTTAATCTTCTATGATTCTATGCCTGGAATTCCCTCTTTAAACCAGTATGATTAATGTCCACCCTGTTCATTTAATTGCAACTTGAAACTGATTTCTTCCACTTAGCCCACGTAGGATAATCTAAATGATTGCGTTCACCATCAAAAAGTGATTATACATTCATAGATTTTTATGGCCAGAATGGGCCATTCTGATGATCTCATCTGACCTCCTGCAAACATGGACCATAGAACCTCAGCAAGTAATTTCAATCAAGCCCACTGTTTGAGCCATAACATACCTTTTAGAATGACATCTGGTCTTGATTTAAAGAGAAAGTGAATGGAGATTCCACCAGCTCTCTAAGTAAACTGACCAAATAGATATTTACCCTCACTGCTAAAAATATTCATCTTATTTCCAGTCTGAATTTGTTTAGCTTCTGCTTCCAAATATTGGATATCATTATGCCTTTTTCTTCTAAATTAAAGAGCCATCTACTATTAGAAATCTTTTCTCCATGTATAGGTATATGCAGGTCATGATCAAGTCATTTTCAATCTTCTCTTGAATAAACTAAACAGATTTAGCTTCATAAATCTCACGCCACAAGACCTGTGTGATGGGGTCTACCATGCCTTCTTTGTCCCCTGCTGGAGGTGTCTACGCCCTGTGCTCAAGAAAAACCTACTCAGATCAGGCTACCAACAAGACTTAGTCCTCCAGAGCTTAGAAGGGCCAGGAGGAGACACTGAATAATCAGGAGCCAGCAGTGCAGTTAAGAATGCTTGCCTGCTACTTCTCAGGGGTAGCGCTGGGTGAGACTGGGACAGAAGAGAAGCTCCTCAGTGCTAGCACAGAACCCAAGGGCCAGGTCAGGGCCCTGCCCTGAAGTGCTTGTCTTGGCATTTTTCTTGTTTGTTTAAAGGCGCAGACAGCCGAATTCTGAGTTTTGTAATCTTAGTTAACTGTTTAGAGACTGATGCCAATCTTATGGCACTGGCCACCCTGCTTCAAGCAGGTCACAACTTGTGGACTAAGACAGAGGGTGGCTGCAGCATCAGGCTTGGTGTTATCAGGGTTGCTACAAAATCATCCCACCGGTGACATCCTGTTTTCCAGACCTTGAATTACTAGCTATAACTTGGGATGTGCTCATCATCTAGTTGTCTGTTGTACTATTTTTCTAAACTTTACTGCCCAGGTATCTTAGATTATCACATTCTTGGGTTAAGGATCTGTCTTCCACAATATATACAGTCCAGCTTCATGCACAATGAAGGCAAACATTTAATTATTTTAAAGAGATACTATGTTCAAGAACACCACTTTGCCAAAAAGAGCACCTTGTGTGCATAGTGTTTTCTTCCTTTGTGATGACATCAAAATTACAGTGGGTTATTAATCTGGTAAAAAGAGGGATGTAGGAAGGGATGGTGTTGGGGAAAAGAAGAAGACAACAAGTGCTTTGTTTTATATGTCTCAGATTGCAAGGCACTTAAGAGCAGGAATTGTATCGTCAGCACTGAGCAAAATGATAATGTCAAATAATTAAATAAAATTACGTACAACTCACAGAAAAGTATAATGTGCCTATTTATAAGCTCCTATTTGAAAACCTTTAAGATTTAACCTGTGATTCTAAGCCTATTACAAAAACATCTTTAGCTTTCAAAAGAAGTTTGCATAGAGATGATCAGTGCATTATTACAAACAAAGCTGAATTACCCAAGAGGAATGCTCCTTCATCTGATGTTGGTTGCTATGAGGGCCATTTGCATGGCCACGCCAAAAACAGTTTTGACAGAGCTGGTAGTTGTGGCACTGCTGGCATCGGTACCGGAAACCCATCATGCTCTCACACCGACAATATGAACATTCCACAGGATGGAAGACTTCAGGGGGGGAAAAGCAATAAGAGAATCTTAAAAAAGTGTTATTTTACTATTATCTGAAAAACCACACACAATAAATCTGAGTGCCCAATAAGGATGAAGTTCCTAAACATCAATAAAATTTGCTAACAATTTCATACTTATAAAAATGATTTACATTAAACAAGTTAAAATAATATATTTCTATTAAATGTGTCCCTATTCAGATACTGTCTGATCTTGAAATCTGTATGCAAGTTCGACAACCTAAAGTATACACAGTATACAAAAAGTCCTGTGGCACCTTATAGACTAACAGAAGTATTGAAGCGTAAGCTCATGCTCCAATACTTCTGTTAGTCTATAAGGTGCCACAGGACTCTGTCGCTTTTTACAGATCCAGACTAACACGGCTACTCCTCTGATACTTGACAGTATACAAAGGATTTTCAAACCCTAAAAAATGGGAGCCTACTAAAGAATGTGGTGCAAGTCCCACTGCTTGGGACTTCAAAACTAAATTGGCTAAAAAAATTAATGTACTGAAAGGAACAATCCTGCAATAGTAGGGAGATGGACTGGATGGCAGTCTTTTCCATCTCCATTATATGAGTCAATCCCAAAATAATATATGTTGCACAGTGTTAAAATACAGCCAGTACCCAGTTATAAAGTTGAGTTCTGAGTTTATTTTTGAGCACCCAAAAATATGCTAGGGGCCTTGCCAACAGAGACATTGTCCCTGTACCAAAGGGTTTACAATCTAAATTAGACATGACAAATAGTGAGGGTCATAAACAGACCAAAAAAGGTGGAGAGGAGATAGGGAAATGATGAACAAATGAACAAAAAAGAGCATATAATTATTCTGCAAGGCACATATTCCTCTAAGTGGTTCTGTTGACTTAAGTTTTTCCTTTGGAAAATTTGGAAAGGGGCAGCATGGCGATGGAAATGGAAGAAGGGTATAAAGGAACCTTCAAAGCTATCAACAATATCGGAGTGGAGAGAATGGGGTAATGCATAATGAAAACATGGTCACTGATGCAGACTTGGGCCAGAAGCATTGGGTCTTGAATCCAAGGATAGGGAATTTCAAGATGATATGCTGGGCAACAAGGAAACCAGTGAAAAGATCTTATGGAGTGAAAATGAAGTCAAAACCAAAAGGTGAGGGGAAATGATTTTGGTGACAGCATTTTGAATGGACAGCAGGGAGCAAGGTAAGTATCTACAAGATTGGAGAGGAGAAGGTTACAATAGTCAATATCAGCTATTATTAGAGCACAGACAAGCAATTCGGTCATCAGAAAAAGAACAGCCATACTGGGTCAGACCAAAGGTCCATCTAGCCCAGTGTCGTGTCTGACGACAGTGGCCAATGCCAGGTGCCCCAGAGGGAGTGAACAGAACAGGGAATCATCAAGTGATCCATCCCCTGTCGCCCATTCCCAGCTTCTGGCAAACAGATACTAGGGACACCATCCCTGCCCATCCTGGCTAATAGCCATTGATGGACCTATCCTCCAGGAACTTATCTATCTCTTTTTTGAATCCTGTTATAGGCTTGGCCTTCAGAGCATTGGCCTGCTAAACCCAGGGTTGAGAGTTCAATCCTTGAGGGGCCATTTAGGGATCTGGGCCAAAAATCAGTACTTGGTCCTGCTAGTGAAGGCAGGGGGCTGGAGTTGATGACCTTTCAAGGTCCCTTCCAGTTCTAGGAGATAGGTATATCTCCAATTTAAAAAAAAAATCCTCTAGCAAGGAGTTCCACAGGCTGACTGTGCATTGTGTGAAGAAATACTTCCTTTTGTTTGTTTTAAATCTGTTGCCTATTCATTTCATTTGGTGATCCCCCGTTCTTGTGTTATGCGAAGGAGTAAATAACACTTCTTTATTTACTTTCTCCACATCAGTCATGATTTTATAGACCTCTATCATATCTCCCCTTAGTCATCTCTTTCCCAAACTGAAAAGTACCAGTCATATTAATCTCTCCTCATACAGCAGCTGTTCCATACCCTTAATAATTTTTGTTGCCCTTTTCTGAACCTTTTCCAATCCCAATATATCCTTTTTTGAGATGGGATGACCACATCTGCACGCAGTATTCAAAGATGTGGGCATACCATGGATTTATATAGAGACAATATGATATTTTCTGTCTTAGAATGGAAAGAAATAAATTGGTGGATATTTTTGCAACATTGTTATAAAAAGTGACAAGATTGAGTCACAGCCTGGGTATAGGAGAAATAAGGTAGAATTGAAAATGACCCCCAGGTTACAGGCCTCAGAGCCTAGGAGAATGGAGGCGTGCTATCAACCATAATGGCAGTGGGAGAGAGTTTGTGAGGAAAGATTATGAGCTCAGTTTTATCTTTTATCTAAGTCAAATTTCAGATGACAGTGATCCATACAGGGTGAGATATCTGAGAGAGTGAGATATGCAAGACTGACCTGCAGGAGACTAGTATGGATGAAGAAGTATATAAAAATTGTCATTTTATGCAAATAGAGAAGAGAGGATACCCAGGGATAAAATGTAGAGTAAGAAGAGTAGGCAGACAAGAACATTTTTTCTAGGAAGTGGAGGAGAAAGACACCAAATGACACACTAAAAAAAGAAAAGCCTGTGGTAGAAGAATGAAAAGAGGACAGTCACAGAAAATAAGAAAGAATATCAAGGAGGAGGAAATGTCTGCAGCCAGGTCAAACAGGATGAGGATTAAGCACTGAGACTTAGTTAAGAAGAAAAAGACAGAAGGTTGAAACTATAGCTCAGATGGCAGTGATGTTGAGAGAGAGAAGTGCTTTGAAGAACTTGCTGCTACAGTAACGACTGTCATTCACATTTCTATTTTCAGATTGTCCTCCTAGACTTGACACCAACAGCTGTGGTTGTAAAAAGGATGATATACGGCAGAGGTGGCCAAATTTACTGACCCTCTAAGCCGCATACAACAATCTTCAGTAGTTCAAGAGTCAGGGCATGTCTGCAGGGGCTCAGGGCTTCAGCCCCGCAGTGGGGTGTTGGGACTAAGGGTTTGTGCCCTGTGGAGAGGAGGGTCTCAGGGCTTCAGCTCTGAGGGAGGTCCCTGTCTGAGTTTGAGGGGCTCCGCAAGCCACACTTCAACTGTAAAAGAGTTGCTGTTTGACCACCCCCTATATATGGCTAAGAAACTTCATTCTATCCTGAAAGACTTGGGCTGGCCACACTGATCTAGAGACAGCCTCACTCTTCACATCTGCTTTCCACTGGAACAATGGAGTTGTCATGAATGAGATTAGTGAGCAGGAGCGGCATCAGGGTTTTTGGCACTCTAGGCGCAGGGCCGGCTCTACCCATTTTGCCGCCAGTCCCGCGGCTCCGGTGGACCTCCCGCAGGCGTCCCTGCGGAGGGTCCACTCATCCCGTGGCTCCGGTGGACCTGCCGCAGGCATTCCTGCGGCTGCTCCACCGGAGCCCCGGGACCAGCGGACCCTCCACAGGCACGCCTGCGGGAGGTCCACCGGAGCCACCTGCCGCCCTCCCGGCAAAATGCCGCCCCCCCCCAAATCCTGGCGCCCTAGGCGACTGCGTAGGTTGCCTAAATGGAAGGGCCGGCCCTGTTAGTGAGCACTAAAAACAAAAGCTTTCTTTGTAGCTAGCCCAGGAATGAGGAACTCCTGGAACACATCAGAATGATCACAAAAACTCACTGCTATCAGAATGGAATGTAACATACCCTCCAAACTAGCTTCCACAATTGACCGGGTACATACACAAGCATTCCCTCCCCACCTAGGGGAAAGAAACTGACATCTTAGGTTTTTCTTTTAAAATCCTTGGAAGGCTCATCCTTGGACTAACTCTCCTGAGAGCTGGCTGGAGAAAATCTCAGAAAGATAGGTCTGAATTTGAATTTCAGTGAAAGTTGCAGCACATTTCCCAAGACAATGAATATGTCTTTCTAAGCTCTGCAAATGAGGCATTTTGCTCCACTCATCTTGTAGGGTTTATCCACCATCTCCCCAAACAGATGATGGCCTTTGGAGGGCAAGTGGAAAAAAAGTTACATACCTTCTTGTAACTGCTTTTCTTTGAGATGTGTTGCATATGTCCATTATTCTGTAGATATGTGCATACCTTGTGCACTGGTGCTGGAGTTGGCAGCCCCACCCATGGCCAAGATCTTCGTGAGCCAACTAAGGGTATAAAGGGCAGAGTCACCCCACCCCTTCTTCAGTTCCTTTGCACTGGAACCCAATGATAGACTCCGACACATCAGGGAAGGATGGTGGGTCACGTAATTGATATATGAAACACATCGCGAAGAACAACCATTACAGGATGGTAAATAATCATTTGTTCTTCAAGTGGTTGCATTATGATACAGAGAATGCCCAAGCTGTTAACGTAGGAGGAGGGGCTCAGAGCCTTATAGAAAGAGGGACTGTAGGACTGCCTTGCCTAGATCTGCATCTTCCCTCAAGTTGCAAAGTGCATATGGTCTAGTGAAAGTATGAACTGAGGACCGTGTTGCTGATCTACATACGTCCATAACAGGGATGTGTGCCAGAAATGCTGTTGAGATTGAATATGCTCTGAGCAAGTGTGCTGTGAGTCTATAAGGAGATATTACTCCTTCAGCAGCATAAGCCATTACGATGAAGAGCCTGTGTTGTGACTGGATGATGCCTCACTCATTCTGCATATGACAAGAACAGCTAGGAAGAACCCTGCAAGGGCTTTATCCTATCCAAGTAAAAAGTCAACATGTGCCAAACACTGAGGATGTGGAGTTTTCTCTCATACCTGTTCACATGCAACTTTGGAAAGAAAACTAGCAGACAGATTGGATTATGTGGCAGTCAGAGACCACCGTGGAGAGGAACTTCCAAGGAGCCTAAGTCAGACTTTGTCCTTCTGAAGAACGTGTAAGGTGGATCAGTGACCAATGCATTCGGTTCACTAACCCTCTTGGCAGAGATGATGGCCACTTAAAATACTACCTTCACTAGTAAGTGTAGAAAGGAGCACAGTGCCAAAGACTCTGAAAGAGGGTCCATAAGCACAGACAACTCCAAATTCAGATCCCACAGAGGTGTTGGGTCTCAGACTGCTGGAAATAATCTGTTTAGAACTTTCACGAATCTGGTCATGATGGAGAGAGTAAAAATAGTCCTGCCACTTATATGAGGATGGAAAGCCAAAGTCACCTCCAGATGCACCTTAACAGAGCTGAGCATCAGACCCAACTTCTTAAGGTACCAAAGATAGTCCAGGATTGTCTGAATGCTGGTCTGAGCTGGGGACACATTTTGGGAAGCTGTCCAGATGGAGAAATGCTTTTATTCACTCAAGTCAGTAGCTCTAGTGGAATATTTTCTATTGTTAAGGAGAACATTCTGGACAGCCACTGACCAATGCATTTCCTCCATACTCAGCCACCAGTGAACAATGCTGTGAAGCTCAGCCCTTGAGGATCTGGAGGCAGCACTCGTCCATGACTGTGCATTAGGAGGTCCTCTGTACCTGGCAACATGAAGAGTTCCTGAGTGGACAACTTGCAGAGGTCTGAATACCACATCTGCCTTGATGAGGCTGGAGCTGTAAGGACCAATTTGCCATGTTTCTTTCTTGAGCTTGATAATGACCCTGGGAATCAGGGACACAGGCGGGAGTGCATAAAAGAGGTGCTTGTCCCATGGACAAAGGAAAGTGTCTGATATGGATCAGGTGGCTGTGACCTACCCTGGAACAAAAGTGGGCACACTTCCTGTTCTGCTTTAGCAAAGCTTTTGATACGGTCTCTCACAGTATTCTTGACAGCAAGTTAAAAAAGTATGGGCTGGATGAATGGACTAGAAGGTGGATAGAAAGCTGGCTAGATTGTCGGGCTCAACTGGTAGAAATCAATGGCTCGATGTCTAGTTGGCAGCCAATATCAAGCGGAGTGCCCCAGGAGTCGGTCCTGGGGCTGGTTTTGTTCAACATCTTTATTAATGATCTGGATGATGGGACTAATTGCACCCTCAGCAAGTTCGCAGATGACACTAAACTGGGAGGAGAGGTAGATACGCTAGAGGGTAGGGATAGGGTCCAGAGTTACCTAGACCAATTGGACCAAAAGAAATCTGATGAGGTTCAACAAGGACAAGTGCAGAGTTCTGCACTTAGGAAGGAAGAATCCCATGCATCGCTACAGGCTGGGGACCAACTGGCTAAAGAGCAGTTCTGCAGAAAAGGACCTGGGGATTACAGTGGACAAGAAGCTGGATATGAGTCGGCAGTGTGCCCTTGTTGCCAAGAAAGCCAATGGCATATTGGGCTGTACTGGTAGGAGAATTGCCAGCAGATCGAGGGAAGTGATTATTCCCCTCTATTCGGCACTGGTGAGGCCACACCTGGAGTATTGCATCCAGTTTTGGTCCCCTCACTACAGAAGGAATGTGGACAAATTGGAGAGAGTCCAGCGGAGGGCAACGAAAATAATTAGGGGACTGGGGCACATGACTTACAAGGAGAGGCTGAGAGAACTAGGGTTATTTAGTCTGCAGAAGAGAAGAGTGAGAGGGGATTTGATAGCAGCCTTCAATTAGCTGAAGGGGGGTTCCAAAGAGGATGGAGCTAGGTTGTTCTCCGTGGTGGCAGATGACAGAACAAGAAGCAATGGTCTCAAGTTGCAGTGGGGGAGGTCTAGGTTGGATATTCGGAAACACTATTTCACTAGAAAGCTCGGCTTGACAAAGCCTTGGCTGGGATGATTTAGTTGGTGTTGGTGCTTTGAGCAGGGGATTGGACTAGATGACCTCCTGAGATCTCTTCCAACCCTAATATTCTATGGTTCTATGATATCCTATAAAAATTAATTCCATGAGATGATCCATCTATCTATGCGAAGAGTAGGAGCAGCGTGTTGGTCCTAGACTGGTGAAGTTGATACTCTTCGGACCTGCTAAACAGGATATCATGCGGGTTTCGTGAACTGTCCATTTCCTGCTCCTCTTAGGAAGGGTAGCAACTACCATTTTCTTCAGGAACTTTCTTCTGATTTGGTGAGAGAGGTAAAGCGTAGTTTTCCACAAAACGAGGCTATGGTGACAGGGCTGCAATATTTGATTGGAAAACTACCTGAGCAGTTCACAAGAGTAGAGGAGTGACCAGTTAACAAATAATTGGGAATACATTCTTCCCCCACGACTTTTCCCTGGATTAAATATCACTACTAAAGTAATCTTCTTTGCAAAGGAACAGGTCAGATATATTTTATTGTCTGCATCATCTTTTAAAGAAAAATCCAAAGAAACAAGTTAGTCAGATAATTTGCTGACGTTCATATACAACTAATTTGTTAGGTGCCTCACTATAAGCACAGATAAAGACATGATCCCTGTTCCAAGGAGTTTACAATCTATTAAAATCTTTCTAAAAATATAAATACCTAGCTAGGGTGACAGGGCAGTCAAGTGTAAAAAGGAGAAAAATAACTTTTCACACTACTAGGGTGTTTTCCTACATTTTTTCCTCTTTTACAGAGGGAAGGAGGGAAGTAGAGTGTAGGAATTTCTTCCACTTGGATTTACAATGGCTTCTTCTTCAGTCAAAACTCTATTTTCTTCCATGGACCTTATTTCTACAGAAAGCTAACAAAATGGATTAGAAGGCCCACTGAATGTAATACTATTGGTATTATATTGCACATCTCCTCAAAAACTGAAGCATGTCTCTCAAAAATGATGTCCTAGGTTTCTTTAGAATAGCGTTACTGATTAAAGAAAACTTGATCTGATGCCTTGTGAGAGAAGAGAATTTCTCTTACCTGTAAGTGGTATTTTTCCAATGGAATAAACTCAATCCACAACTTAATGGGTTTTTGTTTATCTCACATAAGAACAACCATAGGCAACCAAGGAAACGACAATTTTTTTGGGTGCCAATCCAGGTGTCCTCAAGCTTCTCTCAAGTACCCCAGCTGTATCTGCCATATTACTTAACTAGAATACTTACAAACTACAAAGAAGATGAGCATCTGATTGGAAGGAAAAGTTAGCCAACAAAGGTGCTCCACTCTGACAAGGTGCAATCAAAAAGAAACTTTTTATAGTGCTGTCAATCAATGAATGGTTCCAGAACTAGAAAAAACACACTAACTAGAAACTCACAAACACTATCCAGGAATGAAAAATTACAGAGTTAAAAAAATAGAAGCAAAGAATGAGACTCAATCAAACAAAAAAACACAAAAGATGGGTCATTGTGGATTGAGCTTATTTCATCTGAGAAACACCATTTACAGGTTAGAAAAGTTGTCTATTCCTTAAGTGAATAAGCTCAGTCAACAATTTAATGGGATCTTTATAACAATCTTATAACCACAACAAAGGGAGAGGTATAGGATTACTTTTCAAGCATTGCAATTAGAACTACTCTAGTGAAGAATGCTTTGGGGGAGGTATGTACATAAATGTAAGTACAAACACCATGCTTATAGCTTCACAAATCTATTCTACAAATATTTCTCAACCTGTGAGGTAACAGCACCTCTAAGCAATTGCATACCCACAGTGAGCAGGGTTTACCCTAGGCAAAGAGAAGTTACTTCCCATCAACTGTTCTTCAAAAGTCAGTCACATATGTGAACTCACACCTGTAGGATATGCTGCCCCTTGGTGATAAGCCACAGAACCCTCTTCAAAGCCAAGCCCAAGGAGGAGGGGTGTGCAGACACCCTCTTCTGACATTGACTTTCAAGACTATGAGGGAGTACACATACTGCCAGGAGTAAGGCCCTGTGGCTGCGCCTGCTCAGTACTCCTGACATCCTAACGAGCCAGCTACACTGCCTGACGGACCGCCCTGCTTGACTGGCTGAGGAAGCTAGCAGGCCAGTTCTTAAGCTCAGCAGCAGCGGCTCACTGGCTGCTCAATGCACATGCCCACAGACTCTCTGCCTCTCTGTGCTTCTTTCTCACCAAGCCCTGGTCCTGCTCTGCTCCCCTACAGCTCCTGCCCTGCACCCAGTCTTTTTTCCATCCTGCCCCAGCCTTGTTCCTACCTCAGAACCAGCCCTGGTCCTGCCTTCCCTAACTTCGGGTAATCCAGTTCTGAGCTTTGGCTCTGATTCCTGACTGTGACTCTCTTGCAACCCTTGGCATTGACATTTAGACTCTGACTCTAGTTAGGATCTTTAGCTCTGCTTCCTGGTACTGGCCCTGTCTTGACCCCTGGCTCTGGCATTCAGATTCCAACCGCTGGGCCTGACTCTCGCTCCAACCATTAGGCCTGACCGCCTATGACCCAGTCTCCTGACATATACATCCCACCACTACCCACAAATGCATCAGTTTCTTCTCCTGAACTGCAGAGTGCTGATCAAACAAAAAACTCCAAGGCAAAGGAGGACAGGAAGCATGAATACATGAAGGCAAATCTTAAATAATAAGTTACTAGTGAGTAACCTCTCTTCTTCAAAGGACTCTGTATTCCACTTGGCTAAAACTAGTGATCAGTACTGCCTGGGCGGAAGGTGGATGAAGAGTTTATAACATATGCGTGGTAGCACTACCCTGACAAATAGAGCATTGGAGCATGATGCTAAGTCTAAAGAACAGCAATTGGAGAAAGTATGCACTACATTTTAAGCTGTTCTCTGCTGATTTCCAGTATTAGGAATTGCCTAAGACATGGCACAGAAGCTGCAATGGCTCTATTCAAATGGGTCCTTAACCCTGTAGGCCCTGGTAACTTAGCTATGTTGTAACAGAGTTCTACACAAGCCTTAACCCACTTAGATATCTCGGTGTTGACTGGTTCTCTTTAGCAGCTTTCCCTATATGCTACAAATAGCCTATTAATCTTTTAAACGGGTTTTGTATTCTTGGCATCCAAAGTGTGGAGATGTATGAGAACAATGACTGGGAAACAACTAAAGGAGAGAAATATACTGGCTAAGGTGCATTAAGCTAGAATGAGGTCTATGCACCACTTAATTTTTGTGCACTACAGTGTAGGAGGGAATGGCCATTAGAGCTTGGAGCTCACTGACTCTTCTTGCTGATGTGATTATAGCCAACAAGAATGGTGTTTTAGGGAAGTGTACCTGAGAGATCCAAACGGAGTCCGCTTCAACTTGGTTTGCACCAAATCTAGATCCCAGGAAGGAGGTGGTTTTCTTACTCCAGGAAAAGCATTAGTAAGTCTTTTTAGGAATCTGGCTATTGTTTGATGGGAAAATACCATTTTGTTCTGCACAGGATGGCAGTGGGCTGAGATAGCATCCAGGCGTATATTAATGCTGTTAGTGAGAGTCCTTGTGACTTAACATTAAACAGTCCAATATAGCATGAATTCCTGTTTGTGTCAGGGTAAGATTCTTGCTACTGGACCACATGGAGAACCTTTTCCAGTTTTGGAGATAGCACTTCATAGTGGACTTCATCCTTGTCCAGAGCAAGCCTGATCAGTGACCATCACTGTAGGTTATTATCCAGGCCAAAAGGCAAGATGTCTCTGGGTTGATATGAAGAAATTGGCTGCTCCTCTGAGGCAGGAGGTCGATCTGGAGACAGTGGAAGTGGGAAAGGAGATTCTTCAGGAACTTTAGGAGCTCTGTATTCCAGTGTTGTCTTCGCCATAATACGGCCATATGAATCATTGTTCTGTCTCTCTATCTTCCATACCACTGGGAAGGAGTGGGATTGGAGGCTTCCACTGCAACCCAGAAGAAATCATCTGACAATGACTTTCCAGTCTTTGCCTAATCACTTCACATTTTCTCTGGAGATGAAGAGCTCCATTTATGACTCTTCTCCTGAATATGGAGATGGTTACTAACAGTGTCAAGAATCATTCAAGTTCATAGAATCATAAAAGTGTAGGACTGGAATGGACCTCAATAGGTATTCTAATCCAATCCTCTGCACTCAAGGCAGGACTAAGTAATAACTAGACCATTCCTGATTCTGGACTTTCTCCAATTTGTCCACATCGTTCCTGAAATGTTTCACCCAGAACTGAACATAGTATTCCAGCTCAGGCCTAATCAGCACGGAGTAGAGTGGAAGAATTACTTCTCGTGTCTTGCTTACAACACTCCTGCTATGATGTTTGCATTTTTTTGCAACAGTGTTACACTGTTGATTCATATTTAGCTTGTGATCCACTATGACCCTCAGATCCCTTTCTGCAGTACTCCTTTCTAGGCAGTTATTTCCCATTTTGTATGTGTGCAACTGATTGTTCCTTCCTAAGTGGAGTGCTTTGCATTTGTCCTTATTGAATTTCATCCTATTTACTTCAGACCACTTCATCTGTTTGTTCAGATCATTTTTAATTTTAATCCTATCCTTCAAAGCACTTTCAATCCCTCCCAACATGGTATTGTCTGCAAACATTAAAAGTGTACTCTCTATGCCATTACCTAAATAACTGATGAAGATATTGAACAGGAGACTGATTTCTGTGGGACCCCACTAGATATGCTCTTCCAGCTTGATTGTGACCCACTGATAACTACTCTCTGGGAACAGTTTTCCAAGTTATGCACCCACCTTACAGCAATTCCCTCTAGGCTATATTTCCCTAGTTGGTTTATGAGACGGTCACGCAAGACAGTGGGTAAGTCTACATTACCTGCCAGATCGGTGGGTAGCGATCGATCTATCAGGGATCGATTTATCGCGTATAGTGTAGACGCAATAAATCGATCCCCGATCCCTCTCTCATCAATTGCTGAACTTCAGCAGTGCGAGAGGTGGAAGCAAAGTCGACGGGGGAGCTGCAGCCATCGATCCAGCGTCACAAAGACACAAACTAAGTAATTTTAATTCGATCTAAGATACGTCGACTTCAGCTACGCTATTCTTGTAGCTGAAGTTGCGTATCTTAGATTGATCCCGCCGCTCCCTGTAGTGTATACCAGGCCAGTGTCAAAAGCCTTACTAAAGTCAAGATATACCACATCTACCGTTTCCCCCTATCCACAAGGTTTGTTATCCTCTCAAAGAAAGCTATTAGGTTGGTTTGACATGATTTGTTCTTGACAAACCCATTCTGACTGTTATTTATTATCCCTCATGCATCCGACAAAGTGGGTATTCACCCACGAAAGCTCATGCTCCAAAACGTCTGTTAGTCTATAAGGTGCCACAGGACTCTTTGCTGCTTTTACAGATCCAGACTAACACGGCTACCCCTCTGATACTTATTATCTTATTATCTTCTGGGATCGCCTAATTTTGGCAATTAATTTGGCAATTGATCTTTGATTATCAGCAGGTAAGTATGCCCAGTGGTCTGTGATGGGATGTTAGATGGGTTGGGATCTGAGTCACTACAGAGAATTCTTTCCTGGGTGCTGGCTGGTGAGTCTTGCCAACATGCTCAGGGTTTAACTGATCGCTATATTTGGGGTCGGGAAGGAATTTTCCTCCAGGGCAGATTGGCAGAGGCCCTGGAGGTTTTTCGCCTTCCTCTGCAGCATGGGGCATGGGTCAATTGCTGGAGTATTCTCTGCAGCTTGAGGTCTTCAAACCACAATTTGAGGACTTCAATAACTCAGACATAGGTTAGGGGTTTGTTATAGAAGTGGATGGGTGAGATTCTGTGGCCTGTATTGTGCAGGAGGTCAGACTAGATGATCATAATGGCCCCTTCTGACCTTAAAGTCTATGAGTCTATGAGATGTTTGCAATTTGATTACTTGATTTACTCCATTATCATTTCAGGCACTGAAGTTCCGCTGACTAGTCTGTAATTCCTCGGATTGGCTTTATTCCTTATTGTTGGTCCTGCATTGTCCTGCTCAGGGAAATCTGCCTGCACATTCATCTCCTCCTCATGATGTAGCCCTATGTAGTTGATCCTGTGTTTGATTCACCAATGCCAAAGAGTTTTCTTGCTTCAACTAATGTAGGGACCACACCCATTCCTGTTTTGTATAATACAGGGCCATGGTATTGTCTGTTAGGACCTGTTCTACTTAGCACTAAAGACATGGTAGAAAGGCCTTGAGAGCATAGCAAAAAGCCCTGAATTCCAGATGGTTGATGGCTCTGCTGCTTCCAATTCGTCAAATTTAAACTTCTTATTCTTGCCTTTAAAGCTCTGCACAATTCCATTGTGATCTACACCTCAAACCGAAATTCTTATCCTCATTGCTCAATCATCTATGCTACCCTCTGCCTCTTTCATTTTCTCCCATCTTTCTGTTTTCTTAAATGAAATATCCAAAGCTCCATGTCTCGCAGTCATATTCGAGTGAGGTGATTATATTTTGATCCTGAGGCAGACTCCATGCTCCCTCCAAAGCCTGTGAGTGAGCCTGCTAAATGCCAAGCTGGCCTTTGCCAGGCACTGGATGATCTCATCATACATTGCATTGCTGGTAAGTATGCTACCCAGTTAGCAGAATTTCCTGACCGAGCTGAAGGGTGTGTTGTCAATTGTGATGATGGGATCATGAGATCAATGATGCTGGTAGTATGGTGCTGACTGGTTATGAAACTGAAGCATGCTGAGGCATAGGCAGAACCATCCATGATAAGTTGAATGTCCTTAAGCACGTGTGCAATGAGGGCACAGTCGTCAGCAAACAGGAGCTCTCTTAATAGCTGTTCAGTTACCTTGGGGCAAGCCCTGAGTTTTAGATCGAATAGACCCCCAACCAATCTGAACTGGATGTGTACACCTCTGTCAAAGTCCTGGAATGTGAACAAGAACATGGCTTAAAAGACCACCACATCTTTGTTCGGTGCTGCTGGTGACAGGGAAGGCTTCTGTTGAGTCACCACGGACCATCAACCTGGCCATCATGTCATCGTGAAATGAGCAGATGACCACAATCATCTTCTCTGGGCAACTAAATTCATGAAAAAGTTTCCGTAGGCTCTTGTGATTCACCATGTTGAAGGCTTTGATCAGGTTAAAAACCACCATGTACAGGTCCTTGTTCTGTTCACAAACCTTCTGTTGTATTTGTCAGGCTGGAAAAATCATGTCCATGATGCCACAGCCAGCACAAAAGCCACACTGTGACTCTGGACGCAATGTGTCCATTGGGTGAACACAAACCTGTTGAAAACTCCTAGGGCATATAGTCTTGATGTATTTCCTGACCGAGTGAGAACCTCCACATTTGTACACTTCAGGCAGAATGCCGATGGGGTCTTGAGACTTGCCCATGGATAGTTGCTTGATAGCCTTAGTAACTTTGCCTAAAGAAGGGTCCACAGACAGCTCCTTCAGGACAACACATTGTGGGAGTGAGTCAATGGCTTCATCAGACATAGTAGATTGACAGTTAAGGAGACTCGTAAAGCGCTCTGCCCAGTGATAGAGAAAATTGCTTTTGTCTGTGAACATCCAGTTACCATCTGCTGTGAGGACAGGGGCTGTACCCACTGGATTTTGGGTAATACACAGCATGGAGACCTTCGCAGAAGGCCTTCACATCATGTTTGTCAACCCCTTCCTGCAGAGCTGCAGCCTTTTGCTCCCATCAGTGTTTCATTAGCCTTAATCGGGTTTGAAGTGCATGTCTGGCCTGATGGCACCTGGTCTCCTTCATTACTGATTTCTTGTCCAAGATGTAGGACTTGAGTGTGATGTGCATTGTCTCCAGTAGCCAGGCTATCTCAGGATCATTCTCATCAAACCAGTTGTGGTGTTTCCGCCTTACAAAGCCAAGAACCTTGGATGCCACATGATATGTGACATCTCTGAGCTTCTGCCAGGTTGCCTCAATATCTGTGGAGTTCTCTGGGACCTCAGCTAATGCAATCTCCAGTATCTGTTTCAACTTGGATTGTTTGCTAGGGTCTTTCATGGAAGCCACACTGATCTTTTTCACTGGTTTGAGGCATCTTCTCGGATGCTTTGGTGAGAAGTGTGGCAACATGATGCTTCTCACAAGTCAGTAATCTGACCAGCATTCAGCATCTCTCAAAGAGCAGGTGGTGTACACATCTTTAATGTCTTTAGACTGTACAATTACATAGTCCAGTATGTGTCACTGTCTGCACATGGATGCATCCATGTTGTCTTATATTTATTGGCCTATGGGAAGACAGTGTTGGTAATAGTGAGATTGAACTTGGTACACTTGGAGAGAAGCAGTTGGCCATTGGAGTTTGACCTTCCAAAGCTGTGATGACCTAACCCCTTCTTCCATGTATCTAAGTCAGCTCCCACAGGAGCACTAAAATCTCCAAGGACAATAAGTTTATCCTGGTATGGCACCCCTCTGATGATCCTGCTAAGATCTTCATAAAACACCTCCTTGATCTCGGTGTATGAGTCATTGTCAGTGCACAGTCACTGATAATGGTGGCATACTGGTTTCTATGTGGAGCACTATAAGTCAGTCATTGACTCTCTTGGGGAGTGAGACAAACTTGTGAGCAATGTTGGACCATATGACGAACCCTACCTCTGACTGTCTTGGAGGGCAGTGATGTCTATGTTATACCTCTTCAGTGTTTTGGCAACAAGGGTCGTCCTACGTTCAGTCTTTGCTCATTGTCAAGAAGAGTTCTGACATTCCATGAACCAAATTGGTGTCAAGTATCAGAGGAGTAGCCGTGTTAGTCTGGATCTGTAAAAGCAGCAAAGAGTCTTGTGGCACCTTATAGACTAACAGATGTTTGGGAGCATGAGCTTTCGTGGGTGAATATCCGACGAAGTGGGTATTCACCCACGAAAGTGCATGCTCCCAAACGTCTGTTAGTCTATAAGGTGCCACATGAACCAAATTGTCATCTTGAATTTGTGTTTTATTTTGACCACTGAGTTGAATGACTAGCCAGGAGTAGTAGCCTGACAGATACAGAAAGTGCAGGCTATGTTTAGGATTCATGTTCAGTTCCCTTTCCCCAGATTGGGGAGAGGAGCGCTGTGCCTAAAAAAGGCCAGCTCTATCACCTAAGGTGGATAAGAACTCCTTATCTACCCTGATCTATGGAGAATGACCATCACCCTAAGGCCACCTGTGTGAAGAGCTGTAAATAAGGACTGCCAGCAGCATCCTCTGCCTGTCCCTGTCACCCCTGGACTTTGGTAAGTTTATTGGGTTAAATTAGAATGAATTGGGTGTGTACACATCTATAGTCTGTGTAAAATATCCTTGTAATACTATTGCCCTGTCGTCACTCACTACTCCCCCATTTATTTCACCCACCTGTGACATCTTGTTTTAGAAAAAGATTATCAGTTTTTTGGGGCAAGGACTGCTTCTGTAGAGTGTCTAGAACAATTGGGCCCTGACCTGGTTGGGGCCTCCAGGTGCTACATGCACCTTGAGGTGCTGATACAATAGGTGAATGACATATCTCATGGTTACTTATTCCATTAAATGTGTGCGTGCATGTATTTATTACATACACACACATATTGTGCAGAAGTCCGTGGTTTGATGAATAGAGAAAAGCACAGAGAAAGGCACAAAGTTGGGAGAGGGAGAAGCAAACAAATAGGGCATTGAGGCTGGCACTCCTGGTAAAGCAGAGTGGATGGGGCAATGAGAAATAAGAGAAGATTGAGACATAGGCAAGGGCAGAGTCTGCAGGGTCATGAATGACACACAAGAAGTTTGAATTTGATATAGTGAACAAGGCATATTCACTGGAAACATTCTTAGAAGGGGATGACGTGGTCCATTTGACAGGCATGGAAGATAATTTTAGCTGCAGGATTTTGGACAGACTGGAGTATGACAGATATGGGTTTCAGAAAGACTTAAGTGGAAGACAATTTAGTAATCAAGGCAAAAGGCTATTGCAGTGGGGACAAGCAGTCTAGCTGCTGAAACAGGAAAGGTGGTAGGGTTTTTAATATGTTGAGGAAAAATTGGGAAGATTTGATCATACCTAAGAAGTGACAAGAAAAGATGAGGGAGAAATTCATTACCCAAGATTCTGGCCAAAAAAAAAAAGGGGGGGGTGGGGGTTGGGTTAAGTCCTTGGTGAACCACTGGGTCCACAAATGATGACTGTCTCAAAAGTGGAAATTGTGATTTCTGAGACTGGACGATGTTATGCCTCACAGAATGTGTTGACATATCTAGCATGCCAGTCAAAGACCAGGTTGCACACAATGCCTCACCACAAGAAGTATATCTGTTGTCCTTTTAGCCTTCTCCAGTTTTTCAAACCCTAATCACTTCTCAGAGAAATACCTTCTTGTGTAGGTGTAACTGGGAACTTGTAGCTAAGGAAAGCACTGGACATGGATGGAGAGAGCTCAGCCCTCATGTTGTTCATGGTGGGAGGCAGAAAGTGATTGGTGCACTCATGAGACACTCAGCAAGGACACCTGAACTGGCAACCAAAAATCTTCCACATCATCAACTGATAATACTTGTTAAAGTGCGATGCAAGTAAAAATCCTTTAAAAGTTGTCGACGAGCTTGTTCATTTACAGAAATTGTTTTTTCTGAAGGTTATATTTTTTATTTTAAATCCTGTGTTGTTAATTATGTTAATATTCAAATTAAAAAGAAAAGTTTAAAATAATAGGATTGTTCTAGATTATTGTTTAATTTTCTGTGTAATTATAGGGTTGTGTTTTCAGAAGTGATGAGCAACTACAATTCACACTGAAGTCAGTGGGATCTGGGGGTGTTTAGCTCTTCTGAGAATTAGTCCCTGAATGCTCTGGGACTAACACCATACAGTGGGAACAATCAGAGAAAGCAAACACTAAGATCCAATTTCTGGAAAAGATTATCATATATACACTTTTCTGAACAGAAATGTCAGACATAAATATTTAACTTACCATTTTCTACATGTGCAAGTCTGTGCATGAGAGGTAGCCACACAAGGCACTGAGGGGGTGGATCAACCATCAATGTGTCTAAAAACATATTTAGCGTTATCTTTTTCTGTAAAAGAAACAAAAACATGACACTTTCAAAAGAGAACTTAATTCTTTGTAATTACCTCCATCCTATGGTTTCTTTAGTATTAATTTACTGAGTACCAACAGTGTATTACATATTGTAAAGGACAGATACATTCACTCTCCCTCCCCAAGGAATTTTCAATCTTAATTAGACAGTAAATCACAAACAAGATAGTATATACTGCATACATAAATTATCAATAAATACATAATACATAGGTAAATTCAAAGGGGGTGAGTATGTAGTCAGTACTTTGCGAGTTACAGCTGAAAGGGTTTGCAAAGAAGTGCTTTAAAAGAGGGATTCAAATGCAAAGAGGGAAGATTGTTTAGTGAACTAAGGGAGGAAGTTCCAAGCACATGGTACAATACTGAGAAAAAGACAAAGGCAAGGAAAGGAGGAATCAAAAGGCGTATTTAGGCATTAGCCATATGGCAAACAAAGGAAAGAGAAGAAATGAGAACAGAAACAGGTAAAGGCAGAATTATACTAAAATTTGAAAAAGTGGGCAAGGAAACTGATTTTAAATTAAGAAATTTAGGAAAGGAAGTGAGTGAAATTAATTTTCAAGCAGAGAACAGTCTTCTCCGGACCTAGACCCATGCTTTTCATGATCTCAGACAAATTGGCAAGGAAAGAAGGAAGAATGATTGATATAATATTGATAAAAATGCATACCAATGAGATTTGTCAGGAAGAAAAGCTAAGGAAACTAGGCCTACAAGGAAAAAGTATTTAACTAGATAACTTCTTAAATAGTCGTCTTCCACTTTCAGAGGAGGAAACAAGACCTGTGCAAGGCCAGCCACACCCTCTACTTTTCGGGAAGCCAAATCCCTTGCTCTGGCACGTGATCTGTGGGATAAAAACCACTGTTCAGACAGCCTGTCTCTTCTTGCCTCCCTATACATTGGTGGTACATCAATGGGCCACCCTGACAGGGATTAAAGAAGATGGTGGCAGCCCTGCTTACAGCAGTGGAGCAAAAAAGGCCAAAGCCTTGTTTTCTAGGAGGAAAACTGTCCACAGTTCTCCCGGGCAGCAACCACACCATGACTGAAGCACTCTTTTTGGAGAAGCATGCTATGTCCAATTCACCTATATCTTTTTGGAGTTGGGGGAGGAAGATGTATGTGTCTGCCATCTCTCCCTGATGAGTACAAAATCATAGAAATAAGGGCTGGAAGAGACATTGAGAGGCCATCTATTCCAGCCCCCTATGCTAAGGCAGGATGAAGTATGCCTACATCATCCCCGAAAGGTGTTTGTCCACCTGTTCTTATAAACTTCCAATGACAGGGATTCCACAAACTCCCTTGGAAGCCTTTTCCAGTACTTAACAACCCTTATAGTTAGAAAGTTTTTCCTTAATATCTAACCTAAACCTCCCTTGCTGCAGATTAAGCTCATTACTTCTTGTAACTACCTTCACTGGATATGAGGACAATTGATCCTTTTTGCAACACCGCTTAACATATCTGGATTTATCAGGTCCTTAACTCAGTTTTCTCTTCTCAAGACAATATACTCAATTTTTTTAGCCTTTCCTCACAGGTCAGTATTCTAAATCTTTTATCATTTTTGTTGGTCACCTCTGGACTCGCTCCAATTTGTCCACATCTTTCTTAAAGAGTGGCAGACAGAACTGGACACAGTATTCCAGCTAAGATGTTGCCAGTGCCAAGGAGAGTGGGACAATTACCTCTCCTGTCTTGCATAAGACACTCCTGTTAATGCCCCCAAGAACATTAGCCTTTTTCATAACTGTATCACATTATTGACTCCTATTCAATTCATGACCCATTATAACCCCCAAATTCTTTTCAATAGTATTACTACCTCGTCAATTATTCTACATTTTGTAGTTGTGCATTTGATTTTTCCTTCCTAAGGGTATGTCTACACTACAAGAGTAGTTCGATTCAACTTAATTCGAATTTGTGGAATCGACCTTACGAAGTCGAATTTGTGTATCCACACTAAGGACACTAATTCGACTTTGTGAGTCCACACTAACGGGGCCAGCGTCGACTTTGGAAGCGGTGCACTGTGGGAAGCGATCCCACAGTTCCCGCAGTCCCCGCTGCCCATTGGAATGCTGGGTAGAGCCCCCAGTGCCTGCTGGGGGGAAAAATGTGTCGAGGGTGGTTTTGGGTAACTGTCATCATTGAACCGTCAATCACGCCCTCCCTCCCTCCCCGAAAGCGCCTGCGGGCAATCTGTTCGTGCACTTTTCTGGTCAGTGACAGTGCGGACGCCACAGCACTGCGATCATGGAGCCCGCTGCAGTTATGGCCGTTTTCACCTCCTCGCACCTTATCGTCCACCTCTTCCACGGTCAGCTGCTGAGAAATCGGGCTACTTTTCAATGGTGCTGCAAGCACTGGTGGAGCATAGGGGACGTTTTACCAACATCAACGTCGGGTAGCCAGGCAAGGTTCATGACACGCGTGTTTTCAGGAACTGTGGTCTGTTTAGACACCTGCAGGAAGGTAGTTTCTTCCCGGACCACAAAATAACTGTTGGGGATGTGCAGATGCCTATAGTGATCCTCGGGGACCCAGCCTACCCGCTAATGCCCTGGCTCATGAAGCCCTATACAGGCGCCTTGGACAGCGACAAGCAACTCTTCAAGTACCAGCGAGCAGCGTGACCTGTGACTGTTCAGTTTCTTTACAGAGAAGCTGAACCTGCCCCTGTTTCTTTACCCAGTTACTGTTGACTATCCTCTGCAGTTACATACCCCGTTCACCCCGTTTCCCCCACTTCCAACACACGTGTAAAAATAAAATACATGTTCCACTGTTACTTAACAAAGGTTTCTTTATTAATGACTTTGCTTTAAAGGGTTGAAACTGGGATGCAGACTGTGCTGGGTAGGGTGTGCGGTGATGTAAAGACTGCCTCTAAACTCGAGGAATGACAGGCTCCTGCTCCTAGAGCGGTCCGCAGTGCCGGACTGGTTGTTTCAACAGAGCCTGCCATCCTTCCTTTTTGGGATTCTGTGTGCGGGGGCTATATGACCTTGTGGCGGAGGAGGACGGATACAGATTCCTCTGCTGCGTGACTCTGCGGTCCAGGACAAGGACCACTGCATAAGATCTGTAACCGCCCTCCCCCGCTACAAAGTCACGTCCCCCCCCACACACACACACAGAACCTGGAAACCACCTCCCATACCGACCAGGGTGCCTACTGACTGCACTGTGTGTGTGACCTGCTGCTGATCCTGCCCCCGTGTCTGTACCCTGGTAAAGGTGACCGTCCTATGCAATTACCAACCCCCTTCCGCCCCCCTTCAAACACAGTCTTCTGTGAAAAAACATGACGGAAACAGTAATTAACAGCAAAGTATTTTTAATAATTAACTAGACTGTTGCATCTCACAGCTCCGAAAGCACAGACTCCTCACCCCACACAGCGATCAGATCCAAGACTTCCCGGTCAGTCCATGCTGGGGCCCTCTTTCTATTCAGAGATTGCGTGGACTCCTCTGCTGGAGAGCTCTGCATCGTTGCCGGTGCTGCTGAGCTCGCCCCGATGTCCAACCAGGAAATGAGATTCAAACTGGCCAGACAGGAAAAGGAATTCAAATTTTCCCGGGGCTTTTCCTGTGTGCCTGATCAGAACATCCAAGCTCGGACTGCTGTCCAGAGCGTCAACAGAGTGGTGCAGTGTGGGATAGCTCCCGGAGCTACTAAGGTTGATTTCCGTCCACACTTAGCCTAATTCGACATGGCCATGTCGAATTTAGCGCTACTCCCCTCGTCGGGGAGGAGTACAGAAGTCGAACTAAAGAGCCCTCTATGTCGAATTAATTAGCTTCATGGTGTGGACGGGTGCACGGTTAATTTGAATTAACGCTGCTAAATTCAAATTAAAGTCCTAGTGTGGACCAGGCCTAAGTATAGTACTTTGCATGTCTCTTTATTTAATTTCATCTTGTTGATTTCAGACCAATTCTCCAATTTGTCAAGATTGTTTTGAGTTCTAATCCTATCCTTCAAAGTGCATGAATCCCGCCTCAGTTTGGTGCCATCCACAAATTTCACAAGCATACTCTCCAGTCCATTATCTAACTCATTAATGAAAATATTGAATAGTACCTGACCCGGGACAGAACCCTGCAGGACCCCACTAGATATATCCTGTCAGGTTGACAGTAAACCATTGATAACTGTTCTTTGATAATGGCCTTTCAATCAGTCTCAGGAAGCTAGAGGGTAATCACAATTACCTGTACCAATCACCATTAATGCACGACTTTAGGAGTGCTTGATCCTGCTCCTTTCAGTTGCTATAGGATGCCCTATGCCTAATGATCTTACCCTGCAGCTGAAGAACTTCTGTTCAACAGCCAGGCTGCCTGCTGCTGCCGTGAGGGAGTCCCAAGAGAACTCATTCTCAGTCATCACAGCAGGAACAGTAACATTCTTCTTAGGAGAGAAGGTGTGCCTGGAGACCCTTAATCTCCCCCCAAACGTGTAGATGTGCCTATTAGGCTATTACTGATAATGCACAATGAACCTCTTTTTTCATACAATATGAGAGGCAGAGATACATTAATGCCTTAAAGAAACTAACTTCTCAGTGAGGCCAAGAAAAATCCTTAAATATACTGAAACAGACCTTCTGGTGTATAAGGAGTGTCAAGCTGTCTGGAGTGGCTCAAGAGCGTGAGTGCCAACCTCAGGCAGACTGTGACGAAGCGGGGCACAAACCCCAAATTGGTTGTGAGTTCTATATTTAGATTTCACCAAGTAAGTATAAAGTGTGAACTCCTCAAGCACTGTAACAGCCTTAACATGGAGTCCCAGACAGTCCTCTTGGGTACTCTGGTCTATCTTGCCATTCAGGTAAGCTTGCCTTTGTGATAATATCACCGTAATATTCAGGTTATTCCCAGTCCCAAAGAACCAGTCACTTATCCCAGGTCAATTGCACCTTAGATCTCACCAGACACTTGTAGCCAATCCTATTAAAAAAGATTTATTAACTAAGAAAAAGAAATAAGTTATTTGTACAATATTAAAGCATGTAAACATACAAACACAAATGAGTTACAGTCTTAAGTGTCAAAGGGTAATAGAAGCGTCTATAATATAGAGCTTGCTTATGTCCTTCAGAGCTAACCCAGGACAAGCACTGGGGATCTTTTGCTTATGCTTAGTAATCCTTGACCCTCAGAGTCCAAGCATCATAAACATACAGTTTTTTCCTTGTTAGGGATTTTTATTCACTTCCCACAAAGATCAAGCTGATTGGATGAGTCCAAATGCATGTCTCCTCTTCATGGGTGTGGGGCAAGCCTTTTGTGTTTTGGAATCTTTTGTCCTTTGGTGTTCCACAATGATTTGTCTGGTGTCTATTGGCCTTCTTTTGTAACACCTCCTGTGGCAAAACTAGTATTTCAGATGTGGTAATGCTTCTCTCCTGATGAGTGGTTTACTGTTTCAGAGCAAAAAGAACGAGGAGTAAAGTGGCACCTTAAAGACTAACAGATTTATTTGGGCATAAGCTTTTGTGGGTAAAAAAACCCACTTCTTCAGTTATAGAGAAAACACTCAAATGTTACCTTATAACATCGGACGCAGATATTAAAAGTGAGATTAATGCATGGAGCAACTTATAAGCATTTCATAAAGTATAAACACTAAACACATTCTTATAAATCGAATACCTATTTCAACAATCCTAACACGCAGGTGAGTCAGACTTGTTTCCAGTTATGTATTTATTGGTCAGTGTGCATTTGAGGCCTAGGGGCCTTGCATGAGCTGGCACCTGGTCTGGGGAGTGGTGTCGTCACGTTGGAAAGCGGTGCCACAAGGCTAGAGAGTGGTGCCGTGATCTGGAGCTGCACAGGGTCGCTGAGCAGCGCCAGGACCAGTGCCGGGAGTGGGAGCTGCTGTGCAACGGGGATTGACGCACGGATCGGCATCGCGACCAGGAGCACTGGCACAACCTGCAGCAGTGCTGCGAGTCTGACTGGTGCCGCAATTGTGAGCGGCGCCAGGATTCCGAGTGGTGCTGGGATTCTATCAGTGGTGCTGAGGGCCAGACCATCACCAGTTTGCCTCAAGACAGTGCCACTCGATGCGGTACCGAAGGCTTAGCTTGAAGGGTGGGTGACCTCTGCGCTATCATCGCGATGAGGTCCCACATGGCCTCAAAGTTGTTCGGGGTGGATGTCAGTTCCACCTCCTCGATGACCTGGTCTGGGAAGTCCAACAGCACTGGACTCAACAGTCCCCCTTGCGGGGCTGAAGTCAACTGTGCTGTCTCCGCAGACTTTGGCGCTCGGAGCTCCTCATGAGGATGTGCCCCACTGGCTGGCTCCAGAGGGGTGGATCTCTGAGACAGAGAGCTGCTCCTCCCTTGCTTCCAGTGCTGCTTCTGCACCAGGGAGTGGGAGTGGTGCCAGGTCGATCCTGCCGGTTTCGGCATGGGAAGCAGCGGTGCCGCAGGTCTCTGCCAGAGTCCTTCCGTGGTGCCGCTTCCACCACTGTCGGACGGGTGCTATGTACCGATAAACATGGTGCTGGGTCTTTCCGCACTAGTGGAGGCTGAGGTCTAAATGCCACCTCCATAAAGAGCTGCTTGAAGTGAAAGTGTCGCTCCTTTTTGGTTCTGGGGCGAAACCCCTTACAAGTTGGTGAGCCTCTCCCAGACACTTCAGAAAAGTGTCGCAGGGGTCACCCATTACCATGGGTCTGCTGCAGGACTTGCAGGGCTTGAACCCCTGGGACTTGGGCATGTAAGCCCTCCCAAGGAAACGTGATTGGGACAGAAGGTAACCCCCCCCACCCAACTGCTAACTACTAATACTAACAAACAACTAAAAACTAATACATATAGAGAACAAACGAAGCTAGGGAAACGTGGTAGAAATTGCTGAGCAAGACGCCACAGTTCCAACGACCATCACTGGTGGTAAGAAGGAACTGAGGAGGCAGCAGGGTCATATATTAAGCGCCATGAAGGTGCCACTCCAGGGGACTCCACAGCTAACCCGACGTGTGCTGCTAGGGGAAAACTTTCCAATGACTGTGATAAGGCGCGTGCACACCTAATTGGAATTGATATGAGCAATCACCCAAAGAAGAACAAGAAATTTACATTTAATCACAAAGATGGTTCAAACCTCATGTTCACAAGAGACTGTCACCACGACTCATCAAAGGTGTTTCTAGCACAGTAAATTGAATTACAAAGAGGGGAGGAAAAACACTTGACCTCACTCTCCTCACACTTTTTAGGCTCTGTACCCCTTTCCAAATAATGTAATCTACCGCATATCCCCATCTGAGATAGGGTCTTAATATACCTATGGAAACACGAAAAAAAAGGTCTGTGGGGGCTAACATGATGCGTTGTCTGCCATTACAGGATTTTTCTCGCATACCCCCGATGAGAGCTTGCATACCCCTAGGGGTACGTGTACCCCAGTTTGAAAACCACTGAGTTAGGCATTTAACTGGGGTTTTATCTTTTTTATTTCCTTGGTAACCAATTCTGACTTTATGCCTCATTACTTGTAGTCACTTAAAATTTATCTTTCTGTAGTTAATAAACTTGTTTTATTGTTTTACTTAATCAGTGTGTTTGGATTAAAATGTCTGGGAGATTCCATTTTGGATAAGAAAGATGGTGCATATCATTTTCCACTAATGAAATGACAGACTTTATATGAGCTTGTTTTGTCCAGTAGTGTGCTGGGCAGTACAAGATTCACATTTCTTGGGGGGAAGTCTGGGTCTAGAGAATCTGCTGCTGTTCTTCTGCAATGTAATTTATAAGTGGCTAGCTAGTAGCACTCAATACTGTGTAGCTGGGAGCAAGTTGCATGTCGGAGGCTGTATGTTAACTGGCCAGGAGTGGCTGTTCATCAGTAAAGCAGTGTAAAAGGCATCCCAGAAAGGAGAAATGAAGAGAAACAGCTATTCAGCAATTCATATTGTCACAATAACACAATCCAATGGCTGGAAGTTGAAGTGAGACAAATAAGACATATTTTTTAATGGCGAGTCTAATTAACCATTGGAACAGTTAACCAAGGAGAGGAGACTGTGGAACTGATGCCACAGTAATGTCTTTCTGGGTTAGGAATTGCTGTGGTGCCGGTGATAGTGGTGCCGAGTGTAGTATTATGATAGACAGATGTCCGTTTGACTTGTGCATCGACCTCATCAGCGCCAGAGGTGGCTGCATGATCGGTGCTGTCTCAGTTGCCGGTGCTGTTGTGGTAGGTGCCATGGAGGAGACATGGCTGGATCTATGTCTCAACTCCTTGACTTTCGGCTCCATGGCACAGCTGATGCCAGAGGTGCCGGGAGAATTGTATGTACTGACTCTCAGGGCTATCGCCACCGATGGTAGAGATTTGCAGGGGACCACTTCTTTTTGTGCAACTCCCTCTGTGGAGAATTCGAAGCTCTCTTCCTCTTCTCAAGAGTGGATGGAGCCATGCTCTTTGCTGGTTCAGACTGTGTGGGTGAGCACTTGGTGGAGGACTTTTGGTCATCCTTGTCATATCCTGGCTGGAGTGACTTCTCCATAAGGATCATCTTAAGGAGGAAATCCCAGTCATGACGGGTTCTTGCCTTCAAATTGTTGCAGTGAGTGCACTTAGATGAGATTAGCATAGAATCATAGGACTGAAAGGGACCTTGAGAGGTCATCTAGTCCAGTCCCCTGCACTCCTGGCAGGACTAAGTATTATCTAGACCAGGGGTCGGCAACCTTTGGCACCTGGCCTGTCAGGGTAAAATGCTGGCAGGCCGGGCTGGTTTGTTTATCTGGAGCGCCCGGAGGCACGGAGCCCTATAGCTCCCACTGGCTGCAGTTTGCAGTTCCCGGCCAATGGGAGCTGCGGGAAGCAGCGTGGGCCGAGGGACATGCCAGCCACTGCTTCCCGCAGCTCCCACTGGCCGGGAACAGCGAACCGCAGCCAGTGGGAGCTGCGGGGCTCCATGCCTGCGGACGCTCCAGATAAACAAACCGGCCCGGTCCACCAGTGGCATTACCCTTACGGGCTAGGTGCCAAAGCTTGCCGACCTCAATCTAGACCATTCCTGACAGGAGTTTGTCTAACCAATGATGGAGAATCCACAACCTCCCTAGGCAATTTATTCCAGTGCTTAACCACCCTGACAGTTAGGAACATTTTCCTAACGTCCAACCTATACCTCCCTTGCTGCAATTTAAGCCCATTGCTTCTTGTCCTATCCTCAGAGGTTAAGAAAAACAATTTTTCTCCCTTCTCCTTGTAACAACCTTTTATGTACTTGAAAACTGTTATGTCCCCTATCAGTCTTCTCTTCTCCAGACTAAACAAACCCAGTTTTTTCAATCTTCCCTCATAGGTCATGTTTTCTAGACCATTAATCATTTTTGTTTCTCTTCTCTGGACTCGCTCAGATTTGTCCACATCTTTCCTGAAATGTGGCACCCAGAACTGGACACAATACTTCAGGTGAGGCCTAATCAGCGCAGACTAGAGTGGAAGAATTACTTCTCGTGTCTTGCTTACAACACTCCTGCTAATACATCCCAGAATGATGTTCGCTTTTTTTGCAACAGCGTTACACTGTTTACTCATATTTAGCATGTGGTCCACTATGACCCCCAGATCCCGTTCTGCAGTACTCCTTCCTAGGCAGTCATTTCCCATTTGGTATGCGTGCAACTGATTTGAATTTCATCCTATTTACTTCAGAACATTTCTTCAGTTTGTCCAGATCATTTTAAATTTTAATCCTATCCTCCAAAGCACTTGCAACCCCTCCCAGCTTGGTATAGTCCACAAACTTCATAAGTGTACTCTCTATGCAATTATCTTAATCACTGATGAAGATATTGAATAGAACCGGACCCAGAACTGATCCCTGCGGGACCCCACTCGTTATGTCCTTCCAGCCTGACTGTGAACCACTGATAAACTATTCTCTGGGAATGGTTTTCCAACCAGTTTTGCACCCACCTTGTAGTAGCTCCATCTAGGTTGCATTTCCCTAGTTTGTGTATGAGAAGATCATGTGAGACAGTATCAAAAGCTTTACTAAAGTCAAGATATACCACATCTACCACTTCCCCCCCCCATTCACAAGTCGTGTTACCATGTCAAAGAAAGCTGTCAGGTTGGTTTGATATGACTTGTTCTTGACAAATCCATGCTGACTGCTACTTATCACATTATCTTTTAGGTATTTGCAAATTGGTTGCTTAATTATTTACTCCATTATCTTTGGGTATAGAAGTTAAGCTGACTGGTCTGTAATTCCCTGGGTTGTCCTTATTTCCCTTTTTATAGATGGGCACTACATTTGCCCTTTTCCAGTCTTCTGGAATCTCTCCCGTCTTCCATGACTTTTCAGAGATAATTGCTAATGGCTCAGATATCTCCTCAGTGAGCTCCTTGAGTATTCTAGGATGCATTTCTTGAGGCGCTGGTGACTTGACATCTAATTTATCGAAGTAATTTTTAACTTGTTCTTTCTCTATTTTAGCCTCTTCTGATCGTATCTTATTTTCACTGGTATTCACTATGTTAGACGTCCAATCACCGCCAACCTTACTGGTGAAAACCGAAACAAAGAAGTCATAAAGCACCTCTGCCATTTCCACATTTTCTCTTATTGTTTTTCCCCCTTCATTGAGTAATGGTCCTACCCCATCCTTGGTCTTCCTCTTGCTTCTAATGTATTTGTAGAATGTTTGCTTGTTACCCTTTATGTCTCTAGCTAGTTTGATCTAGTTTTGTACCTTGGCCTTTCTAATTTTGTCCCTACATAGTTGTGTTATTTGTTTATATTCATCCTTTATAATCTGACCTAGTTTCCACATTTTGTAGGACTCTTTGATTTTTAGATAATTTAAGATCTCCTGGTTAAGCCAGGGTGGTCTCTTGCCATACTTCCTATCTTTCCTATGCATGTTAAAGTTAAGTGTGTTATACTTTTGTTATATGTTACCTGTTATTCTTATTACCTGTGCTCACTATCTTTTAGAGTTTCCCTTAGTTAATAAACTTACATTTGATTTTACTATAGATTACAGTTCTGTGTTGTTATATTGGAACTGATACTTAGTTGACTCAAACAAGGGGCGTGTGTGTGTGCGCGTGTGTGCATACCCTATTCCCTTGGGAGTAGTGAACCTGGTAATTACTGTGAACGTCCAGCGACAGAGACTGGAGGCTACAGGGAATGCTTTGGAGTGGCTTGGGAGTTGGGGTGCATCTATTTTTAATCTGCAAGGCAAAGTAGAGGCTGATTGAGCCTTGGGGGGTGTGCTTGAGTGGCTGAAGGGCTGACAGGAGCAGGGACTTGACATCCAGCTGCCACAAGAAAGTCCCTCATTCTGGAGGCAGGGGAGTAAGTAGTGACTCGCAACCCCCCTAAAAGTGTCACACTCTTATAAAAATGCCTTTGATCAAACTATGCATAAGCCGTCTTTCTGAAGTAATGAATTTAATCTAATACTAGAATTGTACCAATTCCCCTTTTTGCCTGAGTAAAGACTGTGCCCATTTTCTTTTATTAAATGGCAAAAAACTTAGTTAATGCTCTTGTTCTTCCAGAATGTCAATTTCAGCAAAACTCAAATTTGTGAAAACCAGGAAATACAGAGTTAAGGTACACTGCTATGTAACCCTACCTCTGCCTCCCTGGAGCTGGCAGTAGCCACTGGGAATTATCTGCATACACTTCAGCTGCCTTCACTGTGTTAGGTGTAGCTTTATTGAATGGTGGAGGAATACGTAGAGCTGTGATTATCATCTGCAGGGAGGGCTGTAGCCTAGGAGTCAAGGGATAAGCTCCCCCTGACCCCCTGTGTGTGATCAAATGAAAGAACTGCATGTGTGCTTTGGGAGATCTGGTATGCCTCATTTCATCACTGTGTTGTATAGGCTGTGTCACTGACAGGGCACAGGGGTTTTCCTGCCCCGGGGGATTGTCAGCAGTTAGGTGGAAGATGAGTGTGGGTTATGAGTTTAAGGAAAGGTAAGTGAAAGTAGAGTGTTTGATGGTACTGTGTGCAGAAGGGTGAAGGGGTCGTAATAAGATTGAAGGAGTTGTAAAATTTAGTAGATGCCCTATTCTTTCTGTGGAGTAGACTAAGTGTGAGAGTTTAAGGAGCTCTTGTTCAATACAGGGCAAAAGCAGAGAGAGAGTACGCGCGGTTATGGGCACCACTCAAATTGGGCATAGTTAGGTTGTGTGGGTGTGTACTTTAATTCTGTATTTCCTGGTTTTCACAGGTTTCAGTTTTACTGAAATTGAGATTCTGGAAAGGCACAAGCTATATCCAGGCAACCTTAAATCTGCATTAACAAAGTTGTTGCCATTTAATTTCCTAAAGTTTCTAACAGAAAGAAAAGTTGTTGGTAGACATTAGGGGTCATTGAGGCAGTTGTAATTATCATGTATGTGTGTAGTTCAGATGCTCCTGTGAATAGGTATTTGATAACTAGTTTTTACAGAGCACTTTTCATCAGTAGATCTCAAGAAGGAAAATATTATTCTCCCTTACAGATAGGGAAATTGAAGCACAGAGAGATGAAGTGACTTGGCCAAAGTGACCCAACTCTCCAGTGGCAGAGCTGAGACTAGAGCCCAGGTTTTCTGAGTCTAAGTCTACTGTTTGCTCCACTAAGCCACTCCATTGCTATGTGATTTCAAAGTGCTCTCCTGCCCCCTGTACTCTTTTTTGCAGTAGGAAGAGCATAATGGTTGTGCCTTGATATGTCTGCAGTGTTTAGTTGCTAACAGAGTCGGTGAGAGAAATCTCAGACATATTCTGTGTCTCAAAAACTTGAGAGTTTTATTACAAGGGTGGTTACAGTAACTTAATGCATTCAAAGGAAGACTGGTGTTTCTCTTTCCTCACCCAGTCTCCCAACTATTCCCTACAACATATAGCCCCGCCCACGCCCACCACCACCACCACCACCTCACCCTCCCCTTCCCATTAAGCCATTATCATTTTAGAAGCCTGGTGTGAAACAAAAAATAAAAACACTGGTAGATGCTGAATTTTCATAAGCTTCCCCCCCTCCATGGGTCTGTATCTCAGAAACATCTTGCTCAAATAACCCCAAATTTGGCTCACTAATCCTAACTCCCACTCCCATTAAGCACAGCAAATTTCAAGACAATCTGAGTACCCATACAGATATTGGAATTTAGAAAAATCATCCTTTAAACAGAAATATTTTCTCAATCTTAATTGTAGAAGAGTTGGTCTTCCTCTGTAATACAGCATGAAATTAATCATCAGCAACTCCTTTGCCATATCCATATCCCCAACAATCTTGAAAGCATAGCAGGCTCTGAGAGGTGTGAAGCAGCCCATTCATCTCAGTGTGATTGTCTCAACTAAATGAGAACACCCCATGGAGATAAATACAGCCTAAAACAATAGGTATGACACAGAGGTTCTCACACTATGGGGGTGTGCCTCCCTATGGAGATGCCAGTTGCCTGTCTTTTGGCCAGGGGTATAGTGCTGCTTGAACAGTCTGAACCATTGCTCTGGGACCTGCACTCTGACTCTTCAGAAATAAAAATCTGCACAAATTTGCACTCCGGACCATCTTCCATCAAGGCTTGCACCTGACTGATGCCTGCTGCACTAGATACCCTGTGCCCCTGCTGTTTGAAATGCTGTACTGTAGCCCAGCCCCTCTATTGAGAAAGGAACTGAGGGTTGTTCACCCAACACGCCCCTATATACCCTTGCTATGAGGGGCACAAGGATAGATAGGGTGCATGCACAAACTGAATGGGCAGGGCTACTGAAAGTCTCTGATCAAAGGCACATGAGCACCTGAAGTGGAGCACCTATAGGGCCAATACTCGAAGATGAGCCTATTGTTCAAATGGCCCCAATTTTGGATCAGTAACCGAACCCCACTCCCCCAAGAAAGGAATCAAATTTCAAAGCAATCCAAGTAACCCTGATGATTTTAGAGCATTTACTGCTAAGCTTTAAACAGAAACCTGATTTCAGCCTTAACTACAGTGGAGCTAGCACTCTGCTATCATTTACTCAGACCCTCTTAAAAATTTTTGGTGTACCCGACACACAAACTTTAAAAGAGTGTAAATACAAACCATAACAGAAGTCGTCACTGGATTCTAGAAGGTGGCACTATTTCAACATGCAATATACAATCACATTTTGTTAACTCTTACTTGTTGTGGGAAACATGTCCGTACAGAATGTTCTGTGTATCCAAAAGAAGGCCCTTCAAATACAGCTGTTGGAAGTTTTAAAACTTCTCTCAAAAACTGATCAAACTTTGTAAATATCATCAATCCATTGGAATCTGACATTTGGGAGAAAATATCTATAAGAAGAACAAAATAAAGTAAAACCTTAGAGTAAATATAAGTTTACTGAAAAATGTATTATGCTTTACATAACTAAAAAAAAAAACTTTTGTGGTGGAATCTATTTCTACTTGTTTACCATGAACATCAATTTTATATTACTTCTTTCCAAGTTACAATATAAAACTTAACACGAATGCACTTCATTTATTATATATCCTCCAGGTTCTCTCCCCACATTCCTATACAATATATTTTTTACAATGTACTAAAAATCTCGAATATGTTGAAGGCAAGACAGGTAAATTTGGGATGTGTGGAGTGTAGTAGAAAAAGAGAGCCTGAAGCATGGGCCTGGAGAAAGGCCTGAGGCCTGAACCAAAGTCAGCAAAACTTATGTTATGAGCAACAATCAGGCCCTGTCAAAAGCAGATGCTTGCCTGCAAGTCAGTGTGCAGTACATGAACTCGGCACCAGTATTGCTAGCATTGCTAAAACACACTGAATATGTAAACACATTCCAGCAGGCCAGCACAAGAACACCCCAACCTCGCACACGATAAGATGGTTTGACAAAAGTGATGAATTGGCAGAGCCATCGGCCATTATCTTTGAAAACTCCTGGCGATCGGGGAGGTTCCAGACAGTTGGAAAAAGGCAAATATATTGCTCACCTTTAAAAAAGGGAAGAAGGAGAACTCGGGGAACTACAGACCGGTCAGCCTCACCTCAGTCCCTGGAAAAATCATACAGCAGGTCCCAAGGAATCCATTTTGAATCACTTGGAGGAGAGGAAGGTGACCAGGAACAGTCAACATGGATTCACCAAGGGCAAGTCATGCCTGACCAACCTGATTGCTTTTTATGAAGAGATAACTGGCTCAGTGGATATAGGGAAAGCAGTGGATGTGATATACCTTGACTTTAGAAAAGCTTTTGATATGGTCTCCCACTGTATTCTTGCCAGCAAGTTAAAGTAGTATGGATTGGATGAATGAACTATAAGATAGATAGAAAGCTGGCTAGATTGTCAGGCTCAATGGGTAGTGATCAACGGCTTGATGACTAGTTGGCAACCGGTATCAAGCAGAGTGCTCCAGGGGTCGGTCCTGGGGCCGATTTTGATCAACATCTTCATTATCTGGACGATGGGATGGATTGCACCCTCAGCAAGTTCGCGGATGACACTAAGCTGGGGGGAGAGGTAGATACACTGGAGGGTAGGGATAGGGTCCAGAGTGATCTAGACAAATTGGAGGACTGGTCCAAAAGAAATCAGATGAGGTTCAACAAGGACAAGCGCAGAGTTCTGCACTTAGGATGGAAGAATCTCATGCACTGCTACAGGCTGGGGACCGACTAGCTCAGTGGCAGTTCTGCAGAAAAAGACCTGGCTATTACAGTGGATGAGAAGCTGGATATGAGTCAGCAGTGTGCCCTTGTTGCCAACAAGGCTAGCGGCATATTGGGTTGCATTAGTAAGAGCATTGCCAGCAGACTGAGGGAAGTGATTATTCCTCTCTAGTTGGCACTGGTGAGGCCACACCTGGAGTACTGCATCCAGTTTTGGGCCCCCCATTACAGAAAGAATGTGGACAAATTGGAGAGTCCAGCGGAGGGCAACGAAAATGATTAGGGGGCTGGAGCACATGACTTATGAGGAGAGGCTGAGGGAACTGGGCTTATTTAGTTTGCAGAAGAGAAGAGTGAGGGGGGATTTGATAGCATCTTTCAACTACCTGAAGGTGGGTTCCAAAGGGGATGGAGCTCAGCTGTTCCCAGTGATGGCAGATGACAGAACAAGGAGCAATGGTCTCAAGTTGCAGTGGGGGAGGTCTAGGTTGGATATTAGGAAACACTATTTCACTAGGAGGGTGGTGAAGCACTGGAATGGGTTACCTAGGGAAGTGGTGGAATCTCCATCCTTAGAAGTTTTTAAGGCCGGGCTTGACAAAGCCCTGGCTGGGATGATTTAGTTGGGGTTGGTCCTTCTTTGAGAAGGGGATTGGACTAGATGATCTCCTGAGGTCTCTTCCAACCCAAATCTATTATTCTAATAGAGATGCTTTGTCTGGAACATCAGGAGGAAAGTACAAGGGGAGGTAAAAAACATGTCATGAAACAAGTAAGGTGATACGTAAGTTGTTTATCCCTGATTGTTTGTCTTAGTCTATAAATGTTGGGATACCACGCTTTAACCCTTCGTCCAGCCTAGGGGGCAGTGGAAAGTCCCGTGACTTACTAAGCTGACATTGATCCCAGGAGCTAGGACCATTCGTTGTCAGCAATAAACCTGACCAATTTCCTTCACTATTAAAACGGGTCTTGTGGTCTTATTGGGCAGTTTGATTGGAGCCTGTGTACAGACTATATGTCCAGAACTGGTGCAGCATGCAGAAAGTACGCATGCATGCAGCAGAACATCTGACATGGAGAATGTAGGAACAGTACTGATATTTTTATGAATAGCTATGACTCAAATAACCTATTTACTTTTTATTCGTACCCACTGTGTGTGAAGGAGTTAATCCCTCTTTCTTTGGGTCCAGACACACAAGCATGTTAAGATTGGTAACAATGAACAATCAAGAATTGCACAGAGCTGGCTGACAAGGGGGAAATAAACCCTGACAAATTTTTTGCATTTTAACGAAAAAAGTTTCATTCTGAAGCAGGGAGGAACATCAAAAATGTGAACATTTTCAAGGAAAGAGATTTTAAGAAAAATTGTTTCAGGAGAACTTAAACAGATTTTTTCAGCTTCCCAGCTGCCTTCAGGGAAGGCTCTGAAAAAGATTTGTGGATCATGGTGGATAATCACCTGAATCTGAGCTCCCACTGCACCGCTGTGGCTAAAAAGGCTAATTTGATCTTCAGATGCATAAACAGGGGGGTCTTGAGTATGAGTAGAAAGGTTATTTTTAGGGTTGTCAAAGGATTAAAAAAAGGACTTGTGATTCATCGCAGTTTTAATTGCACTCTTTAATAATAATAGATACTATTTATTACAAATATTTAGGATTTTTTCTACATTTTCAGATATAGTGATTTCAGTGACCACACAGAATACAAAGTGTACAGTGGTCACTTTATATTATTTTTATTACAAATATTTGTGCTGTAAAAAAGATACACAAAAGAAATAGTATTTTTCAATTCACCTCATACAAGTACTGTACTGCAATCTATTTATTGTGAAAGTGCAACTTACAAATGTAGATTTTTTTTTGTTACATAATTGCACTCAAAAACAAAACAATATACAACTTTAGCGCCTATAAGTCCACTCAGTCCTACTTCTTGTTCAACCAATCGCTAAGACAAATAAGTTTGTTTACATTTACGGGAGATACTGCTGCTCACTTCTTATTTGCAATATCACCTGAAAGTGAGAACAGGTATTCATATGGCACTGTTGTAGCCAGCATTGCAAGATATTTACCTGCCAGATATGCTAAACATTTGTATGCCCCTTCATGCTTTGACCAGCATTCCAGAGGACATGCTTCCATGCTGATGACAGGTTCTGCCTGATAATGATCCAAAGAAGTGCAGACTGATGCACATTCATTTTCATCACCTGTGCCACCAACAGAAGGTTGATTTTCTTTTTTGGTGGTTCAGGTTCTGTAGTTTCTGCATCTGAGTGTGTTGCTGACAGCATGTTCCACACCTCGTCCCTCTCAGATTTTGAAAGGCACTACAGATGCTTAAACCTGGGGCCGAGTGCTATAGCTATCTTTAGAAATCTCGCATTTGTATCTTTGCATTTTTTCAAATCTGCAATGAAAGTTTTCTTAAATCGAACATGTACTCGGTCGTTATCCGAGACTGCCATAACATGAAATATATGGCAGAATGCAGACAAAGCAGATGTTGAGGCCTCAACTGTATCAAAAATCCTTTGAGAAAGCTAGTAAAATACTATCAGGACAAAAAAATTAAATTGAAAACCACAACATTTAAACAAGCAAAACTTAGGAACCCAAACACAGTTTGGCACTATGCTGATGCTCCACTTAAAGATCCTGTCAGTAGAGGAGTCACTAAAACCAAAAAGTAAGCTAGGGAAACAGTGGGATGTGATGGAGTAAAGAGAATTGCCTTGAGGCTGAAATTGGCATGCTCACTGCGTTGCAGGAAATCTAATCCTATTTTACCTCACAGACATTTTGGAGGACAGAGAAGGAGAATAGGACCTCATAACCCAACAAGTGCATCTTCACTAGGAAAAATGATGTGTTCTTAACTCAAGTTAGCTAGCATGAGGTACAATCCTAGTGAAGACCAGGGAAGTTTGTAATTTCAGCAGGTTAAGACAAGACTATACAGGAGCCTAGGATTTATCTTGACCTGCTAACTCATGTGAAAAGTACAAACTGCCTGGTCTTCACTAGGATATTCGCTCATGTTAGCTAACTTGAGTTAAGAACACACCTTTTTCCATAGTGAAGACAAGGCCAAAGTCATGGTCTGTGACAGGCTCTGCTGGCAGGTTCTAAAGAGTACATTGCGTGGAATGCACAAACTTCACCAGAGGGCTATCTAAAGGATAAACTGAACAAAATTATGCCTTGTTCGCTCCTGGTGGGAGTGAAAGTAGAGAATATTTGGGAATGGTTGTCAGGGCAGGAAGTAACCCAAGAATTACCTGGTATGGTTCAATTTTTGCACTTTTATTTGAGTACTGATGTAATGCTGGTGTAAGGAGATGTGCAGGGGCAGGATGAATTTTCAGATATAAAGGAAGGTAAGAGCAAGAGATGGGAGAGATTAATGCCATATATCTGCTTCAGCAAGCAAAGGAAGCTGCAGGTGGTGATCAGGTGTTTCAATGTAGTAGAGAGATGCCACGGATGGGATGCAAAGAGAACAAAAGAAGTGGCATGCAAGGGTTATGACTGAGATAACCTAGGACAGAGGTGGAGGATATTTGTGTTTTGGGTGATGTTCTGGGTGGGAGATAATAAGAGAGAGCCCTTGTGACCTGGAGTGTGGAAGGGAAGGAGAGGGAAGCAGTTGTTGGCTTTGTTGGGGAGAAATTATATATGTTTAATATTTTTAAATATACTACAAATACAAATTCTAAACTTCTTAGAAATAAATGATCAAGAAGGGCCACTAGAATGATCTGAGGAATGGAAAGCCTGTCGTATGAAAGGAGACTTGAGGAGCTCAGTTTGTTTTCCTTAACCAAAAGAAGGATAAGAGGAGATATGATTGCACTCTTTAAATATATCAGAGGGATAAATACCAGGGAAGGAGAGGAATTATTTCAGCTCAGTGCTAATGTGGACACGAGGACAAACGGATATAAATTGTCAGTCAGGAAATTTAGGCTTGAAATTAGACGAAGGTTTCTAACCATCAGAGGAGTGCAATTCTGGAACAGCCTTCCGAAGGAAACAGTGGGGGTGAAGGACCTCCATGACTTTAAGATTAAGCTAGATAAGTTTATGGAGGAGATAGTATGATAGGATAACGGGCTTAGTCAATAGGTCAATTAAGTGCCACACTGGTAATTAGTACAATGGGTCAATGATAGGATATTGTTAGCCTTTTTCCAGAGGGTATGGCTGGAGAGTCTTGCCCGCATGCTCGGGGTTCAGCTGACCGCCATATTTGGGGTCGGGAAGGAATTTTCCTCCAGGGTAGATTGGCAGTGGCCCTGGAGGTTTTTTGCCTTCCTCCGAAGCATGGGGCAGGGGTCGCTTGCTTAAGGAGTGGGTGGATCGGCTTATGTGGCCTGCATCTTGCAGGAGGTCAGACTAGATGATCATAATGGTCCCTTCTGATCTTGGATTCTATGATTCTATGAAATGTAATACTCAATTGCCAGGTAAAACTTAATTAACACTGAATTAGAGCTGTAGCTATACTTTTTTTAAAACAGAAAATCGATCAAGAATACTGTACATAAGAACATTAAAAGTTACGTTAAAAAAACTTTAAGCTGTCCTAACGTTATAAATATGTACTTACAATTTGACAGCCATTATTATAATATTCCCAGTATTCCACACAAAACTCAAAATCTGAAACCCATGACACATTTCTTTATATAACTCTACTATTAAAAGTAACTGAAGATTAATTACCTACACCAATAAATAACATAATAAAGATACACTAGTGAGACCACAACTTCCATTCATTAATGACCAAACTAAAACATACTGCATAGAATCATAGGACTGGAAGGGACCTCGAGAGGTCATCTAGTCCAGTCTCCTGCACTCATGGTAGGACTAAGTATTAGCTAGACCATTCCTGACAGGTGTTTGTCTAACCTGCTCTTAAAAAACTCCATGGGCAATTTATTCCAGTGCTTAACCACTCTGACAGTTAGGAGGATTTTCCTAATGTTCAGTCTAAACTTTTAAGTGCATTGCTTCTTGTCCTATCCTCAGAGGTAAAGGAGAAACATTTTTCTCCCTCCTCCTTGTAACCTTTTACATACTTGAAAACTGTTATCATGTCCACTCTCAGTCTTCTCTTCTCCAGACGAAACAAACCCATTTTTTTTCAATCTTCCCTCATAGGTCATGCTTTCTAGACCTTTCATCATTTTTGTTCCTCTTTTCTGGACTTTCTCCAATTTGTCCACATTTTTTTCTGAAATGTGGTGCCCAGAACTGGACACAATACTCCAGCTGAGGCCTAATCATCTTACTTTCAAAATAAAAACCACATCTGTTTCATATCAGCTGGTATTTTAATTTTTTTATGCTGCTAGGAGATATTTTGCAATTGTAAATTTAACTACTGTTATATCCTCTGTACTGATATTTTGATTTTAAAATTGAAATAAACCCAAAACATTGTATTTCACTCAATACGGTGGGAAAAAAACTATTAAATCTTAACATACTAAGACAGTTCAAAAAGTCTACTCTTCATCCAGACCAAGTGCCAACCTGTGCTAGCAGCTTTCCATTCAGTTCTGGGCACACTAACCTACAACAGAGGTTAGTCTGAAACACTTGGTCTTGAACGACTCCAAAAACAGAACATAAGAACATAAGAACATAAGAAAGGCCGTACCGGGTCAGACCAAAGGTCCATCTAGCCCAGTATCTGTCTACCGACAGTGGCCAATGCCAGGTGCCCCTGAGGGGAACTAACCTAAAAATGATCTCAAATGATCTCTCCTCTCATCATCATCATCCATCCAGACAGACAGAGGCTAGGGGATTCCATTCCATTCCATCTGGGCTAATAGCCATTTATAGCCTTACCATAGCCATCATGTCCTTTCCCCCTAATTATAGTCCTAGCCAGCCTCCTCCTCTCTCTCCTAGGGGGTTCACAAGTTTGTGCGTGACTGTGTGAAAGAAGAACTTCCTTTTTTTTTTTTTTTGTTTGCTACTTTTGCCTATTTTATTTTCTTTTTCTTGTATTGTGTGATTATATGAATAATAAAAAAAATAACTTTCCTTTTTCACTTTTCATCATCATGATTTATATTTTTATCATATTCTCATTCCTTCTTCTTCTTCTTTTTCCAAACTGAACCTCTTTCTCTCTCTCTTTCTCTTCTCTAAACCCCTTCCTCTAATAAATCATTTTTTTTTTTTTTTCTTTTTTCTGAACCTTTCTAGTGCTAGAATATCTTTTTGAGAGAGATCTACCACACATATGGGAGATATATACGTGCCATGATATTATATATTATATATATATTATATATACTTCTCTATCCTATTTCTTATTCTTTTTCCCCTTTTTTTTTTTTTGCTTTTTTTTGACCGCTGCATGCACACTGCATCCTGAATGAGAGAACTATCTCCAGAATCTTCTTTTCCTTTTCCAAGATCTATTATTAAGCCCCTATCATGTGTATGTAGTTATTTATATTTTTTTTTTTTTTATTTTTTTTTTTTTTTTTTATTTTATTTTTTTTTTTTTTTTTTTTTTGTTTTTTTTTTTTTGTTTTTTGTTGTTCTCTTCTTTTTGTTCTGATTCTGCTTTGGTCTTTTTGCTCTTGAGTAGTTTCTCTATCTCTTGTTTACACCTCACTGTTTACCCCTTCCAGATCATTTATGAATTAATTGAATATTGAATTGGATTGGTCCTAGGACTGACCCCTTGAGAAGACTCCTCTTTACCTCTCCATTCTGAGAATTTTACCTTAATTCCTCCCCTTTTTTCCCATTCCAATCTCCTTCCTTCCACAGCCCTCCCCTTTCCTCCTTTTCCAGACTTTTTCTTTTATTTTAACATTTCTTTTTAGAGGACCTTGTCAACCTTTTTGTCCTTGTCCTTGTACTTGGTATCCCCCCCTGTCCCCCCTGTGTCTGTCCCCTTTGGCCCCTTTGTCCAACTGTTTAACCTTAGTTTTTGCTTTTTTTTTATTTAGTAAGAGTTGACTTTTATTTTTACTTTTACTATTTTTATTTTTATTTTTTTTTTATTTTTTTTTTATTTGTTTTTTTTTACTATGGTTTCTAATTGAATAGCTGTATTTGCCTTAGAGCCTGTAGAGCCGGCAATGTTTTTTTTAAACTTAGCATTACCTACATAATTTAAATATTGGCGTCATTTAGTTTTAAGTTAAATCATGTTTTACTTACTCCTTATAAGTTATCTTCTTTCACATTTGAGTTCTTTCATCACTCTTGGGTTTGGGACTTCCTCATCTTGTTATTTTCAATTTGTCCAAAAATTCCTTAATTAACTCCTCTTCTGACACTATTTCAAAAATCAGATCCAGTTACTCCACCTTTCAAGCTCAGGAAGTTTGTCAGCTCTCCCCAGCCTCCAGCTAACAGACTCTGGCAAAGACTCCCATCAGCCTTTTCATATTTAGTTTCTTAATAGCTTCTTTTTTATTATTTTTTTTTTTAATTTTTTTTTTTTTTTGTTTTTTTTAATTTTTATTTTTTTTATTTTATTTTTTTTTTTTTTAATTTAATTTTTTTTTTTTCTTTTTTTTTTTAAACTTTTTTTTTTCTTTCTATTTCTTTTTTTCTTTTTCTGGCAGCGTTCTTGCACTTGCACTTTGCTTTTGGTGCTCTTTTCATTTTTTTTTTTTTTTTTTTTTTTTTTTTTTTTATTTTTATTTTTTTTTTTTTTTTTTTTTGTGTTTTTTTTGTTTTTTTTTTTTTTTTTGTTTTTGTTTTTTTTAATTTTTTTATGGGTTTAAGTTGGGCCTTATTTATGGTTCTTTTAAATTTTATTTTATTTTTCTTTTTTTTTTTTCAATTTGTTTTTTCTTTTTTTTCTTTTTTAACTTTTTTTTTGTTTAGTTCCCCTTTTGATAGTTTAATTGTCACAGTGTTGGGCAGTTTTGTTGTTGTCACACCACTTGGATGTTCTGTTATTTGTATTATTATATGCTATCCAAGCGGTCCTGCTATTATTACAGCCTCCTGGCTATCAGCTCCCTCTCTCCAGCTCTCACTCTTAAATCTTCCCGTTCTCTAGCTCGCCCTCGCATGTGCCAGTTTTTTAATGTATCAGTCATTTTTAGATTATTTTAAAATTTAAATCTTATTTTCTCATTGAATTGAAATGGTCAATTGTCAATTATTTCATAGTGGGAATTTTGGAAATTATTTGGTTTATTTCTTAATTTTCCATAGCTAATCTCATTATTTTCTTCATGGTCATCATCAATAGGTCTGATTTTTACATATTTAATTTAATTTATTTTTACTAGAGCATGTTATATTTTCTCTATCTTTAGAATCTTAGATTTTACTTTTTTTGAATTTTTTCATTTTTTACTTTATTTTTTTTCCTTCTTTCTTTCCCTCTCCTCTGCACTCCTCCCCTGTCCTTCCTGTTCTGTCCTTTGTATTTATTTTGTTTTTATTATCTCAGTCTGTCATTTTGATTATTTTCCTATTCCCAGGTTATCCTGATCCCTATTATATCAATATCATCCTTTATATCATCCTACTTATTATCATTTCTTTTTTATTTTATTTAGACTCATTTTTTTTTATGCCTTTTTATTAAACTTGTCCCTGTTTATTTATGAGCCTTTTCTTCTGATTTGATCTCATCTTCATATCCTGATCATCATCATTCCTCCATTACTTTCATTATATTTCTCATTCCTCGACTCTCTATCTAGAGAAGTCTGTCTCCTATCCCTAGTCTTTCTCTGTCTCTGTCTCCGATCCCTTTTTCACCATCACCAGCCTAGTTCCCCTTTTCATCTAGTTTTAATTTTTCTCTCTACTTTTTTTTTTCCAACCCTCCTCTCTTTTCTCTCCTCACTCCTCATCCCATCTCCCTCTCTCCCCTCCCTCTTCCCCTCCCATCCCCCTCCTCCTCCCAGTTCCTATCCAACCATCCCCTCATCCATCCATCCATCTCTCTCCCTCCTGAAGCTCTTGCTGCCTGCCTGCCTGCCTGCTGAAAAGCCACCATAAAATTCCTGGATTTCAGTCTGCATTCAGTCTTTTCCCAGCTGCTCACAATTAAGCTATGAGAGCCCGTATCACCTGTAACCAGTACCAGTGACTGGGGAAAAACAGTTACTTACCCTACAGTAACTGTGGGTCTCTAAGGTACATTGCCCACATGTATTTCACAACCCATGCTCCTTCCCCAGTAATGCAGAGTCCTATATGATTTGGATTCTGAATTGATGAAGGAACTGAAGGACAGTTGGGCCCACAACTCTCTCTTTTATTCCCTCAGTTGGGGGTCACAAGGGCATTCAGGATGCACATATAGCCCAACAGCCACCACAGACCAAAAGAATCTGATCTGAATCTGCATTATGAGGCACATGTGCATCAGAAATGGAATATATGCGGACAAACACATCTCAAAGAACCACACTTAGGGTCTGACTACATAGCAACTCAGAGCATGGCACACCAGGGTGCAAATCTAGAACATACTAGCTTGCCACACACTGACTCACTGCATGGACCCTGCTAAGGGGCACTGGAAGTCCCAAAGTGTGAATTAGTATACTACACTTTCCAGTAGTAGTACACTAAGCCACACTCTTGAGACTTTCACTACACTATAGCAGTGTCTACAACACAGGACATTACAGCAGGGCAAAGTGTTGCACTACAGATTCACACTGTGGCTTGCCACGCAGTATCTTGCTGTGTAGACAAGCCCTAAGAGCATTATATTTGCAAAGTTAAGCACTCAAAAGTTAGGAAAAGCCAGTATTAAGGTTACATGTGTTGTGAAGATACAGTAAAACTTCAGAGTTATGAACACCTCGGGAATAGAAGTTGTTCATAACTCTGAAATGTTCATAACTCTGAACAAAGTATTATGGTTGTTCTTTCTGAACACTGACTTAATACACCTTTGAAACTTTACTATGCAGAAGAAAAATGCTGCTTTTAACCATCTTAATTTAAATGAAAAAAGCACAGAAACAGTTTCCTTACCTTATCAATTTTTTTTTTTTTACTTTCCCTTTATTATTTTTAGTAGTTTATGTTTAACACAGTGCTGTGTTGGGGGAGGGATAGCTCAGTGGTTTGAGCATTGGCCTGCTAAACCCAGGGTTGTGAGTTCAATCCTTGAGGAGGCCACTTAGGGATCTGGTCAGTTCGTAACTCTGGTACTCATAACTCTGAGGTTCTACTTGTAAATTCATTAATTTCTGAAGCACTCAGATGCTACAGTGAGAGTTCCATGGAAACACTCAGCAGGAAATTAATAATTTTGTACTGAGTACTGGGTTTGGAGGGTTTACATCAGTGGTGGGCAATCTGCGGCCTTTCAGGGTAATCCGCTGGCGGGCCACGAGCCAGTTTGTTTACATTGACTGTCTGCAGCCCCCAGTGGCCATAGTGCGCCGTTCCTGGACAATGGGAGCTGCGGGAAGCAGCGGCCAGCACGTCCCTGCGGCCTGCGCCGCTTCCCGCAGCTCCCATTGGCTGGGAACAGCAAACTGTGGCCACTGGGAGCTGCAGGAGGTCGTGCTTGCAAACGGTCAATGTAAACAAACTGTCTCACGGCCTGCCAGTGGATTACCCTGATGGGCCACGTGCAGCCCAGGGCTGCAGGTTACCCACCACTGGTGTAAATCATACGAGGCCTATGGCCACCCACTGAATGAGAAGGAAAAAAGGTAATATTGAATAACTACCCATGTTCACTGATGGAGGCAGGGGTCCTGTGGAAGAAACAGAATGTGATCGTGTAATTGAAGTCTGCATCATAATATAAATGCACAAAGGAGCCAAATAAAGTTGCAAGGACAATGTTAATTCTGGAATTTAGCAGTTTTTGCGTGCTTGATTTTATAACCTTAACATTCTTTCAACATTTTGGTTTTGATGTAATATATAACCATTTCCACAAGACTTCTTCAGTCTTATTCAGTACATAGGTTGGATGGCACTCAGATAATGAGAGAGAGAAATCCTGTGGAACCATGATTCATTTTGGGCCAAGTTGTGTTTCAAATTTACCTTCAGAAGTGGCATGGAATGAGGATTTAAAAACCTAACTTCAATATCATTGAAAAATCTAACTTCAGCATATCATAGTATATAACCTATCACTCAAATCAGCCTCTGAACCAGATAACTAGAGGGTAGCTAATGTAAAGCTGATTTTTAAAAAAGGCTCTCAAGGTAATCCTGGCAATTACAAGCCAGTAAAGCCTAAATTCACTACCAGGCAAACTGGTTGAAACTATAATAAAAAACAAAATTATCCGACACAGATGAACATGATATGCTGAGGAAGAGACAACACAGCTTTTGTAAAGGGAAATCATGCTTCACCAACCTATTAAAATTATTTGAGGGTGTCAGCAAGCATGTGGACAAGTATGATCCAGTTGATATATTATACTTGGACTTTCAGAAAGCCTTTGACAAGGTCTCTCACTAAAGGCTGTTAAACAAACTAAGCACAGAATCATAGAATATCAGGGTTGGAAGGGACCTCAGGAGGTCATCTAGTCCAACCCCCTGCTCAAAGCAGGACCAATCCCCAACTAAATCAAATCAATCATGGGATAAGTGGGAAGGTCCTCTCATGAATCAGTAACTAGTTAAAAAATAGGAAAACAAAGAGTAAATGGTCAGTTTTCACAATGGAGAGAGAGAGAAATAGCAGGGTCCCCCAGGGACCTGTACTGACACCAGTGTTGTTCAACACATTCATAAACAATCTGGAAAAAGGAGTGAACAGTGAGGTAGCAAAACTGGCAGACGATATTAAATTACTCAAGATAGTTAAACGCAAAGCAGACCACGAAGAGTTACAAAAGGATTGCATTAACTGGGTGACAAGATGGCAGATGAAAATCAATGTTGGTAAATTCAAAGTAATACACACTGGAAAAAATAATCCCAACTATACATACAAAATGATGGGGTCTAAATTAGCTGTTACTAATCAAGAAAAATATCTTCGAGTCATCATGGATAGTTTTCTGAAAACATCTGCTCAATATGGAGCAGCAGTCAGAAAAGCTAACAAAACATTGGGGGAACCATGAGGAAATGGGTAGATAATAAAATAGAAAATATCATAAAGCCACTATATCCATGGTACACTCATGCGTTGAATAGTACGTGCGGTTCTGGTCACCCTATCTCACAAAAGATATATTACAAATGGAAAAGATGCAGAGAAGGACAACTAAAATGATTAGGAGTATGGAATAGCTTCTATGCAAGGCGAGATTAAAAAGACTGGGACTGTTCATCTTAGAAAAGAGACGAGTAAGGGACATTATGATAGAGGTGTGTAAAATCATGAATGCTGTGCAGTATGAGAATAAGGAAGTGTTATTTACCCCTTTACATAACACTAGAACTACCGATCACTCAATATAATTAAAAAGCAGCAGGTTTAAAACAAACAAAAAGAACTACTTCCTTCACACAATGCACAGTCAACCTGTGGAACTCGTTGCCAGGGGTTGTTGTAAAAGTCAAAAGCATAACTGGGTTCAAAAAAGAATTAGGCAAATTCATGGAGGATAGGTCCATCAATAGCTATTAGCCAAGACAACCGGGGATGCAACCCCATGCTCCGGATGCCCTAAATCTCCAACTACCAGAAGATGGGATTGGATGATGGGGGGGCGGGATGGATCACTCAAAATTGTCCTGTTCTGTTCATTCCCTCTGAAGCATCTGGCACTGGGCACTGTTCGAAGACAGGATACTGGGCTAGATGGACCATTGCCTTTCTTATGTTCTTATGTATCAAGAAGCATCAACTGATGTCCTTCAACTTTGAAACCTTAATAATTTTTAAGGAAGATTTTTGTATGGAATTTCCAAAGTTTTAAAAAAAATTATGGTAAAACAAAAATTCCATGACAGAAGTATTTTCTAGACCAGTAGTTTTCAACAGGGGGTCCGCGAACAGGTTTCTGGGGGTCTGCCAAGCAGAACTGGCGTTAGACTCTATGGGGCTAAGGGCTGAAAGCCCAAACCTGAGCCCGAGCCCTGCCGTGCGGGGATGAAGCCAAAGCTTTACAGGACACCCTATAGCATGGGGCCCTGGGTAACTGCCCTGCTTGCTACCCCCCAATACTGGCCCGGGCTTTTATATGCAGAAAAACAGTTGTTGTGGTACAGGTGGGCCATGCAGTTTTTATAGTATGTTGAGGGGGCCTCAGAAAGAAAAAGGTTGAGAACCTGTGTTCTAGACAGCAGTAGACTATTACTTTATCTACATAAGATGCAAATTCAGTTAGGTAAACACCATCTACTATCTCATGCACTGTACACTTTTTTGCATTAAAAGTACAGATTAATAGCAGCATATGAGCCTCATCCCAAATGCATATTCACAATTGAATGTAATGAAGTTTTCATACACACCTTCAGAGATCAAGGAATCCAAAGAACTTAAAAAGCACTTACACATGCATACACAATGACACGGCCACTTACAATTGTATAAATTACATTTTGTGAAGTATTTTTTTGAACAGGTGTAACTCAGTTAAGTCAAAAAGGCTTTCTGCTGGATGTCCAAAAGCCATATATATTCAAACTGGGGACTGAGTTTGATTGAAATGATCAAGGACACAGTTTATAATGAGGAAATAAAGGCACCAGGAGTAGACCAGACATTGAAGGGGTCCAGGTTTGAAAAGGAGAGGACAGAAGAGAGAGTAGACAGTGAAGCAAGAAGGGGGCAACTATTTTATTGTGGGGGAGACAGTGGAATATATCTGAACGTGAGACAAAAGAAACCAGATGAGGAAGAGATTAGGGATGATCAGAAGGGGAGCAATAGAGCTTAAATGGAGATCAGGAAAGGGGAAGGAAAAAGGAAAAGAAAAAGCGTGGGTGAAAGGAGGAGAGCTCGCACCAGATGGTGTCAATCTTAGTAAGATCTTGGGCTAAGAAGGATGGCAGGGAGCAGAAGAGTTGTGGGCATATGAGTCAACCAGGGTAGAAAAGAAAGCTGCTTAGGCAAGATATAGTATCTGACAGAAGGGAAGATTACTCACCTGTGCAGTAACTGAGGTTCTTCGAGATGTGTGTCCCTTTGGGTGCTCCACATCAGGTGGCGGTGCGTCCCTGCGCCGTCGATCGGAGATTTTTGCTAGCTGTGTCTGGTTGGGGCATACGTGCACAGTTGCTGTCTCATGGCACCACTGGCGCCTCTTCTGGCACACGACCCCCTCAGTTCCTTCTCTACCGTGGAGCATTACGTTCTTACTCCAAAGTAGAGGGGAGAAGGGTGGCTAGTGGAGCACCCACAGGGACACATATCTCAAAGAACCTCAGTTACTGCACAAGGTGAGTACCCTTCCTTTCTTCTTCGAGTCCTGTCCCTGTGGGTGCTCCACTTCAGGTGAATGAGCAAAGCCCTCATGAGGATGGAAGGGACTTCAGAGCTGAGTCTGTAGCTGCATCTAGGACTGTGAAGCCTACCCTTGTGTTTGTGCTCGAGCTGAGCGTAATGGCAGAATGGTTAGCGAATGTGTGTTCAGATGCCCAAGTGGCTGCTCTGCATATCTCTAGGATGGGTACATTATGAAGGAATGCTATGGAAGTCACTACAGCTCTTGCTGAGTGTGTTCTGATGCCCATTGGGGCCGCTATGTTACACAGGGAGTAGCACAACAAGGTTTATCCACTTAGACAGTCTGTGCGTGGATATAGCTGCACCTTTAGATCTTTCTGTCATTGATACAAATAGTCTGGGAGATTTACGAAAGTCCTTCATTCTGTCCAGATAAAAGGCCAGGGCGCGACGGACATCTAATGTATGTAACACCGCCTCTTGGGGTTGCTGTGTGGTTTCGGATGGAATGTAGGTAAGTGAATCGGCTGGTTTAGGTGGAATGAGGACAATATTTTGATCATGAATTTTGGGTGCATCCTCAGAGTCACTTTGTCCTTATAGGTTTCAGAGTAGCAGCCGTGTTAGTCTGTTTCCGCAAAAAAAACAGGAGTACTTGTGGCACCTTAAAGACTAACAAATTTATGTAAGCATGAGCTTTCGTGAGCTACAGCTCACTTCTTCGGGTGCATAGAATGGAACACACAGACAGGGGACTTTTCATGTTCTCTGTATGTATAAATATCCCCTGTCTGTATGTTCCATTCTATGCATCCGAAGAAGTGAGCTGTAGCTCACGAAAGCTCATGCTTACATAAATTTGTTAGTCTTTAAGGTGCCACAAGTACTCCTGTTTTTTTTGTCCTTATAGAATATTGTGTATGGGGGGTGTGCCATGAGTGCCCCATCTCACTCACTCTTCATGTCGATGTGATGGCTATCAAGAATGCCACTTTCATAAATAAATGAAGTAAAGAAGGGTTCGAATGGTTTTCTGGTTAGACATTTGAGCACTAAGTTTAAATCCCATGATGGTGGGTTCACAGATATCTGGATACATGTTCTGTAACCCCGTTACGAACCTCTTAGTAATGGCATGGGTGAATACTGACGTCCCATCCACCTGTTGGTGGAAGGCCATTATGGCCACGAGGTAAACTCTAATCGAGTTCGTAGTGAGTCCTGAGTTTTTTTTTAAGGATAGTAGATAATCTAGGATGATCAGAAATGGGGCCTGTTGTGCAGACATTTGTTTGGTTTGGCACCAGAAGGAAAATCTTTTCCATTTTTTAAAGTAAGTAGAGTGTGTGGTATGTTTCCTGCTATTAATCAGTACTTGTTTTACTTGGTCAGAATAGGTTAATTCCTCAGGACAGAGCCATGAAGGAGCCATGCCTCCAGGTGGAGTTTGCCCAGATCTGGACAGAGGGTTTGATCGTTGTCCTGTGAGAGGAGATTGTGTCGGATGGGAAGAGTGAACAGCTTGCATAGTGCCATGTGGGACAGGTAAGGGAACCAAGTCTGTCTGGGCCATGTTGGCACTATAAGGATTAGTTTGGCCCCATTGTTTTTTTGTCTTGTGTATGACTCTGAAGATCAAAAGAATCAGGGGAAGGCATATAGCAGAGGGGAGTTCCATCTGATAAAGAATGCATCTCCCAGTGATTGTACTCTCTGTCCTGCAAGTGAGCAGAACTTTGGGTATTTCTTGTTTGCTCGTGTCGCAAACAGGTCTATCAATGGAGTTCCCCATCTGTGAAAAATATGATGTGTTATTTCGTCGTTCAGTTTCCATTTGTGTTCTTAAGAACATAACATAAGAACATAAGAAAGGCCGTACCGGGTCAGACCAAAGGTCCATCTAGCCCAGTATCTGTCTACCGACAGTGGCCAATGCCAGGTGCCCCTGAGCAGTGAACCTAACAGGCAATGATCAAGTGCCATCCATCTCCTGCCATCCATCTCCATCCTCTGACGAACAGAGGCTAGGGACACCATTCTTACCCATCCTGGCTAATAGCCATTTATGGACTTAGCCACCATGAATTTATCCAGTCCCCTTTTAAACATTGTTATAGTCCTAGCCTTCACAACCTCCTCAGGTAAGGAGTTCCACAAGTTGACTGTGCACTGCGTGAAGAAGAACTTCCTTTTATTTGTTTTAAACCTGCTGCCTATTAATTTCATTTGGTGACCCCTAGTTCTTGTATTATGGGAATAAGTAAATAACTTTTCCTTATCCACTTTCTCAACATCACTCATGATTTTATATACCTCTATCATGTCCCCCCTTAGTCTTCTCTTTTCCAAACTGAAGAGTCCTAGCTTCTTTAATCTTTCCTCATATGGGACCCTCTCTAAACCCCTAATCATTTTAGTTGTTCTTTTCTGAACCTTTTCTAGTGCTAGAATATCTTTTTTGAGGTGAGGAGACCACATCTGTACACAGTATTCGAGATGTGGGCGTACCATGGATTTATATAAGGGCAATAATATATTCTCAGTCTTATTCTCTATCCCCTTTTTAATGATTCCTAACATCCTGTTTGCTTTTTTGACCGCCTCTGCACACTGCGTGGACATCTTCAGAGAACTATCCACGATAACTCCAAGATCTTTTTCCTGACTCGTTGTAGCTAAATTAGCCCCCATCATGTTGTATGTATAGTTGGGGTTATTTTTTCCAATGTGCATTACTTTACATTTGTCCACATTAAATTTCGTTTGCCATTTTGTTGCCCAATCACTTAGTTTTGTGAGATCTTTTTGAAGTTCTTCACAATCTGCTTTGGTCTTAACTATCTTGAGTAGTTTAGTATCATCTGCAAACTTTGCCACCTCACTGTTTACCCCTTTCTCCAGATCATTTATGAATAAATTGAATAGGATTGGTCCCAGGACTGACCCTTGGGGAACACCACTAGTTACCCCTCTCCATTCTGAGAATTTACCATTAATTCCTACCCTTTGTTCCCCAGTTCTCAATCCATGAAAGGACCTTTCCTTTTATCCCATGACAGCTTAATTTACGTAAGAGCCTTTGGTGAGGGACCTTGTCTAAGGCTTTCTGGAAATCTAAGTACACTATGTCCACGGATCCCCTTGTCCACATGTTTGTTGACCCCTTCAAAGAACTCTAATAGATTAGTAAGACACGATTTCCCTTTACAGAAACCATGTTGACTATTGCTCAAGAGTTTATGTTTTTCTATGTGTCTGACAATTTTATTCTTTACTATTGTTTCAACTAATTTGCCCAGTACCGACGTTAGACTTACCGGTCTGTAATTGCCGGGATCACCCCTAGAGCCCTTTTTAAATATTGGCGTTACATTAGCTAACTTCCAGTCATTGGGTACCGAAGCCGATTTAAAGGACAGGTTACAAACCTTAGTTAATAGTTCCACAACTTCACATTTGAGTTCTTTAGAACTCTTGGGTGAATGCCATCTGGTCCCGGTGACTTGTTAATGTTGAGTTTATCAATTAATTCCAAAACCTCCTCTAGTGACACTTCAATCTGTGACAGTTCCTCAGATTTGTCACCTACAAAAGCCAGCTCAGGTTTGGGAATCTCCCTAACATCCTCAGCCGTGAAGACTGAAGCAAAGAATCCATTTAGTTTCTCCACAATGACTTTATCTTGGGAGAACTGTCTGCTTTGAGTGTCCACCATGATATTCAAGCGGCCTGGTAGGTATGATGCTGTGAGAGTGAGGTTGTGCCTTATGCACCAGTTCCATAGCTTTAGAGCCTCTGCACATAAAGGGTGGGATCGTGCCCCACCCTGGCAGTTGATATAGAACATACATGTGATGTTGTGTTAGGATCCGTATTTTTCTGTCTCTTATGAGAGGAAGAAAGTGGCAGCATACACTGCGGACTGCACATAGTTGTAGCAGGTTTATGTGTAGATGTGTTTCCACAGGGGACCATTTACCCTGGGTTGTATGTTGGTTCAGGTGAGCCCCCCATCCGATCAGGGAGGCATCTGTCATGATCTGAACAGATGGTGGTTCTTGTTGGAATGGTACACCAGAGAAAATGTTCATTGGGTTTGTCCACCAGCATAGTTATGTATCACCTCTCCGGTGTGTGTGATTCTCTTGTTTAGACTGTGTCTTTGTGGGATGTATACTTCATTCAGCCATCTCTGAAGGCACCACATGTGTAGCCTGGCGTGTTTTACAATGAATGTGGTAGTAGCCATATGTCCCAATAGTTGCAGGCACATTTGCACACGTACCCATGGACTGTGTGAGATCACTGATATAAGGGAGGTCATAGTTGTGAAATGTGGCCTTGGTAGTGATGCTCTGGCCATGAGGGAGTCCAGGTGAGCTCCAATGAACTCTAGTTGCTGCATCGGAGCAAGAGTGGATTTCTTTTCATTGATTTGAAGTCCCAGGGAGTGAAAGAGAGAGGTGGTTATTTGAATGCTTCCTTCTGTTTCTGTCTTTGTGGTGTCTTTGACTAGGCAGTCGTCTAAGTAAGGGAATATCAGTATCCCCCTTCTGTGTAAGTCAGCTGCTACTACCGCAAGTGTTTTGGTGAATACTCTCAGTGCAGCTGAGAGGCCGAATGGGAGCACTCTGTATTGGAAATGTTCTTGTCCTACTGTGAACTTTAGGGAGTGTCTGTGAGCTAGATGGATTGTAACATGAAACTACGTGTCTTGTAGATTGAGGGCTGTGTATCAGTCCCCTTCTTCCAGCATAGGGATGATTGAGCTCAGAGTGGCCTGTGGGCATGGATGAATTTGTTGAGTCTCCTTAGATTGAGGATGGGTCTCCATTCCCCATTTTTCTTTTGCGTCAGGAAGTAATGGGAATAGAATCCCTTCCTTCTGTATTGTGATTGACCCAGTTCCACTGCACCTATTCATAGAAGGTGATCCCTGGAGAGGGACAGGGAAGGCGGGTGGGTAGGAGGCATAGATGTAAAAGGGATGGTATAGCCTGGTTGAATGATCTCTAAGACCCACTGGTCCGAGGTGATGGAGGCCCAGTTGCTGTAATATGGTCTGAATCAGAGCCCAAAGATTTGGGTATTGGTCGTTGACACTAGTGCTGTGGGGAGGTTGTGCAGACTCTCGACCAGTGCTTCAAAATTGCAGTTTATTTGGTGGTTGTTGGGATGCCGCTTTCTGTGACTGGTTCTGTCGACGTCTCTGTGTTCTGTTTCTTTGGCCCCGTGCGTCGTATGGTCTCTACCGGCATTGAGACATGTTGTCTCTGCTCCTGTTGTAGGGCTGGTACCTTCGTCTCCTGTTAGGTGGTGTGTATATCCCTGGGTCCGTAATGTTGCTCAGCTTCATCAGTTTTTAGGGAAAAGAGCTTGTCTCTGTCAAAAGGCAGATCTTCCACTTTGTGCTGGAGCTCTCTAAGGATTCCTGAGGAGTGAAGCCATGAGGCCCTTTGCATTACTATGGCCGTTGCCATCGTGCGGGCTGCTGTGTCTGCTACATCGAGGGCAGCTTGAAGTGCCATCCTGGAGATAAGTTGGCCTTTGTTGACAATGGCCCGGAACTGGTCTCTCTTCTCCTCAGGTGTGTCCTGCGTGAAGTCCATCAGTTTGTTATAATTGTCATGGTCATAGTTTGCCAGTAGCACGGTGTAGGTCGCTGTGTGGAATTGTAGTGTGGCTGAGGTGTAGACTTTCCGTCCTAAGAGGTCGAGTCTCTTCCATTCCTTGTCCTGATGTGTGGTCTTATGTTGTTTGCTCGGCTGGTAGGCTGCATCCATCACTAATGAGTTTAGAGGTAGGTATGCAAACAGGAATTCCATGTCCTTATTTGGCATGTGATCTTTCTTGTCTCTGCATTTGTTAGTCGGTGGGATGGATGCCAGAGTTTGCCACACTGCATCTGCGGGTTCCAGAAGGACATCACTGATTGGAATGCCAATTTTTGATGAAGAGGAAGTATGTAAAATCTTTAGGAGTCGGTGTTGTGTCTCCTGAACCTCTTCTAGGGGGATGTTTTGGCTCTGGGCCACCTGCCTAAATAGCTCCTGGAAGTGTTTGAAATTGTCAGGGGCCAACGTAGGTGTAGGTACGGCCATGTCATCTGGGGAAGATGAGAAATTGTGTTCTGGTGACTCCTTGTGATTATAGTTGTCGTCCCTCCCTTCTTCCCCTTCCTGAAGTACTGATGTTGTTGCTGACCTTATGGGTTTCCTGTGCGCAGACACGGGTCTCTGGAATTGGGCCCTGAAAGCTGGTGGGTAGTGTCCGCTGAGGAAGAATGTCCCGAGAAGAAGGCTGCCTCCCCTTCTTCTTCCTCCTCCTCATCATTTGAGAATGGCGGAGCGATGAGGGAATGAGGCTGCTCAGGTGCCATCAGTACTGGTGAGTCCGCAGTGCCAGGTAGTGGAGAGCCAAGTGCTGATGTAGTTGGCATCTCGGAGAGTTGAGTGAGGAGGAGTTAATGCCATAGGTGCCGACTTCCCCTCTGCCTGGTGGGTGCTCGAATCCCTCCCCCACCCCTGGCCTCGCCTCTGCCCCACCTCTTCCGGCCCCTGCCCCTCCCTCACCCCACCCCCATGCCACCCCTTCCCCAAAGTTCCCGCCCCACTGCCGGAGGTGCCTGGTGTATCAAAGGTGCTCACTCTTGATGAGCTCAGCCTCGATGGCAGGGATCTCGCCAGAGATCGTTTCTTTTTTAACGGTTCATGGCTTGGTGAAGAGATCCAGGCATTTTTAAAAGCATCTCTCTTTGGGATTTGGGGATGAAATTAAAGGGAAAACATGTTTTTTTTCAAACTAACTAACTACAATATTACTGCTATGTTAATCTAAGACTAACTAGAGTTAATTAAACTAACAACAATCTAAAACTATATTTTTCTATAGTTCGTAGGGACAGTGCTAGCGGACTCTGTCTCAAGCCAAGGATGGTTGAGAAGGAACCTAGGGGGTCAGGCATGCGCATGCCAGAAGAGGCGTCAGCGGCGCCGCAAGACAGCTACTGCGCACATGCATCCCAACCAGACGCTGCTAGCAAAAATCTCCGATCGACGGCGCTGGGACACACCACCACCTGATGTGGAGCACCCACAGGGAAAGCACTCGAAGAAGAATGGAAGGAACAAGATCACATTGATAAAAGGAGGAAGTCAGTGTAGTCCCTGAATTTTCTCAGAAGTGGTCAGCAACATGGGAACAGTATATGTAGGGCAGAATCAGGGTTCCAGAGTTGATGAGCAGACTAATTAGTGGGAGGAAAAGAACCTAGCATGTAGAAGATGATGTTAAAAGAAGGTGTGGGGGGGGGATTTTAAAGTGTCTGAGTTAACAGCATATATCACAGGCATTTTGAAAGTACAACCCTGAGACTCTGGAGTCAGAATGTAGGTGTGTCAGTGAGGAAAGGAAAGATAAACCATTGAAAACAACTGTGCTGCTTGCCAGTGAGGCAGAGTCAGTTAAAGCATAATACTGAGAATGTTTATGAATAGCATTGCTTTGCAGATAGAACAGGAGGTCAAGGAATCAGGAAAAGGGAAGACGGGGACAAGGAAAGCAGGGGATAGAGATGAGATAAATGCAAGGAGTGGGGGAACAGGAGGAACTGGAAGTATTAGTACATAATTTAGATTATGACTTTACTGACATCACAAAGACTTGGTGGGATAAACTCATGACTGGAATATTGGTAGACGGTAATAGCTTGTTCAGAAAGGACAGGCTGGGAAAAAGGGAGGAAGTGTTGCATTATACATTAAGCATACATACACTACTCCTGGGGGAATTCTGCCCCCGAAAATTAAAAATTCTACGCCAAAAAGTTAAAAATTCTGCATACAATATTTTAAAATTCTGCAAATTTTGTCAAAATAACACTATATAATCACACCAGTTTCAATTATTTTGGTAATTTATTTCAAAATACCTGTCAGTAAGTATATCTAATAATACAGACACACACAAAAATTCCCCCAGGAATAGAGAGTTAAAGAAACCCCTAGGACAACCCAGTTCCTGCTTCTCTGCCCCTTCCTTCTCCAGAGGCTAGACAGGGAACCAGACACTCTCACCCCTTTCCCCCCCAGAACCCAGCTGCACCCTCCCCCAGCCCAGACATGCACACCTCCTACCCCCCAGAGCCCAGCTGTGGGCCCCCCCGGCCCAGACACTCACATCCCCCCCCCCAGGCCAGCTGCAGCCCTCCCCCGCCCTGACACTCACATCCCCTCCTCCCGAGAGGCCAGCTGCAGCCCCCTCCCCCTGCCCAGACACTCACATCCCCTCCTCCCCAGAGGCCAGCTGCAGCCCCCACCCAGACACTCACATCTCCTCCCCAGAGGCCAGCTGTGGGCCCTCCCAGCCCAGACACTTGAGAGGCCAGTTGCACCCCCTCGATCCAGACACTCACAGACCCTACCCTCCTAGAGCCCAGGGATCCAGCAGGAGAAACAGCCTCATGCTGGGTCCCGGGCTTGCACAGAGTTTCCTATGTGCCACTGACTCCTTCCTACCGGGCATGCTGGGAACTGCAGATGCTGGGAACCCTCCAGTTCCCTCCCCCTCTACTCGGCATCATCTTCTATGTGCGAGCTGGGCTCTGCCAGGTCCAGCAGCCTCTAGTGGTGGCCAGCATCTCTGCAGCCCATTTCTGTGGAGGGGGAAGGAAATTCTACACACCCAACATTAATTTCTGCAAAATGCTGCATTGTGCAGTGGCACAGAATTCCCCCAGGAGTAATACACTTTGTTCTAAGCTGCAGAAGGAGGTAAGAGGCAGTCAGGTTGAAAGTTTCTTGGTAAGGATGAAAGGGGGAAAAACCAATGACATCACAATAAGGGTCTACTATACACTAACAAACCAAAGGAAGAAGTGGGTGAGGGATTTATAGAACAAACAACAGAAATGTCCACCACACAAGACCTGGTAGTAATGGGGGATTTTAACTACCCAGATGTCTGTTGGAAAAGTAATATGGCAAAACAGAAAATTTCCAGTAAGGTCTTTAATTGTGTTGGGAACAACTTTTTGTTCCAGAAAGTGGAGAAAGTAATCAGGGGGACAGCCATTTTAGAGTTGATTCTGACTAACAGGGAAAAATTGATGGCAAATCTGAAGATGAAAGGCAATTTGGGTGAAAATGATCATGAAATAATAGATTTCATAAATCTAAAGACAGGAAGGAATGAAAGAAACAAAATAAGGACAATGGACTTCAAAAAACTAGACAAACTCAGAGAACTGGTAGGTAAGGTCCCACGGAAAGAAAATAAAAGGGATAATAGAGTTCAGGACAGATGGCAGTTTCTCAAAGAAACAATATTAAATACACAATTGTCAACTATTCTGAGGCAAAGGAAAGATAGGAAGAATAGTAAGAGGCCAACATGCCTCCATCAGGAGCTCTTTAGTTACCCGAAAATCAAAAAAGAGTGTACAAAAAATGGATAAGCGGACAAACTGCTAAGGAGGAGTACAAAATAATAGCACAAGGATGTAGGGACAAAATCAGGAAGGCTAAGGCACAAAATGAGTTACACCTGGCAAAGGACATAAAAGGCAATAAAAAGAGGTTCTTTAAATACATTAGGAGCTTGAGAAAGACAAAGGGAAGGATAGGGTCTCCACTTAGTGGGGAAGTATCAGAGGGGTAGCCGTGTTAGTCTGGTTCTGTAGAAGCAGCAAAGAATCCTGTGGCACCTTATAGACTAACAGATGTTTTGTAGCATGAGCTTTCGTGGGTGAACACCCACTTCTTCGGATGCAAGCAGTCATAACTGATGGTATTGAGAAGGCTGATGTGTTTAATGCCTACTTGGCTTCAGTCATCCCTAAAAAGTTTAATGATGACTAGATATGCAACACAATTAATATTAACAAGCGGGGGAAGAAAAGCAAGGCAAAATAGGGAAAGAACAGGTTAAAAAATATTTAGGTGAGTTAAATGTATTCAGGTCAGCATCCTAAGGTAGTTAAGGAACTAGTGTAAGCAATCACAGAACCGCTAGCAATTATCTTCAAGGACTCATGGAGGACAGGTGAGGTTCCAGAGGGCAGGAGAAGGGAAATCATAGTACCTGTCTTTTCATTAATGATTTTGATAATGATACTGGTGAGTATGCTTATAAAATGTATGGATGACACCAACCTTGGAGGGGTTGCTAGCACTTTGGAGGACATAATTAGAATTCAAAAGGACCTTGACAAATTGGTGCACTGGTCTGAAAGCAACCTGATGAAATTCAATAAAGCCAAGTACAAAGTGCTTGGGTTACAAAGGAAAAATCAAATGCACAACTACAAAATGGAGAACAACTGGCTAGGTGATAGTACTGCTGAAAAGGACCTGGGTGTTATAGTGGATCACATATTGAACATGAGCCAACAATGTGATGCAGTTGCAAAAATGGTTAATATTATTCTGAGGTGTATTAACAAGAGTGTCATATGTAAGACATGGGAGGTAATTGTCCTGCTCTTCTTTGCAATGTAGAGGCCTCAGGTGGGGTTGTGTCCCCAGTTTGGGGGCCATACGTTAGGAACGTGGACAAACTTGAGAAAGTCCAGAGGAGAGCATCAAAAATAATAAATGGTTTAGAAAACCTGATGTGACATTATTGACATAAACTGTGACCTTACAGATCACTGTTGTCGCCACTGTTATATATTTGCAGCAAATATTGTACAAAGGCTGTCTTGTGAGGTGTCTATAAAAAGGATATGATTTGCTGGTTATGATTATGCTATCTGTATGCATGTATCATTTTTGTATTTAAAGTTATAATTATTGGGCTCTATCCTGACTGTATTTCAAACTTGTGCAATGCTTCTGGGTGACACCCCAGACAATGTGGCGTCAGCACTGCCTAGCCTGCTTGATGGCCCATTAAGGACCTCAGCTATACAATTGACCCATTGAGAGAAGGCAGATACACCTTGTGACTCAGCAAAGTATGCAGGGACATGCCTAGGGAGAGAACTCTAAGGCCTTGGCTACACTTGCAAATTTGCAGCGCTGCAGCAGGGTGTGAAAACACACCCTCTCCAGCGCTGCAAATTGCGGCGCTGCAAAGCGCCAGTGTGGTCAAAGCCCCAGCGCTGGGAGCGCGGCTCCCAGCGCTGTACACCTCCCTGTGGGGAATAATGAAGTACGGACAGCGCTGGGAGAGCTCTCTCCCAGCGCTGGCGCTTTGACTACACTTAGCGCTTCAAAGCGCTGCCGCGGCAGCGCTTTGAAGTGCAAGTGTAGCCAAAGCCTAAGGTTTTTCCATACCATGTGCTGGGTGGCTTGTGGTTGGAACAAAGAAAGCACAAGCCACATGGCAAAAAGGACTATAAAAGGCAGCAGCAGCATCTCCATTTTGTCTTCAATCCTGCTTCTCACTTATGGTGGAACCTTGCTAGAAACGGAAGCTCTGAACAAAGGACTCAATTACCCATCCCAGCTGTGGATGTACTCCAGAAACTTGATTTGAACCTGGAGTTTATTCCATCACTGCTACCAGCCTGAACCAAGAACTTTGTCATTACTGTATGGAATTGATTCCATTTAACCAATTGTAGCTCTCATCTATATTTCTTTCTTTTATGAATAAACCTTTAGATTTTAGATTCTAAAGGATTGGCAACAGCATGATTTGTGGGTAAGATCTGACTTGTATATTGACCTGAGTCTGGAGCTTGGGCTTTGGGATCATGAGAACCTTTTTTCTTTTACTGGGGTATGGGTTTTCATAACCATTTGTCCCCAGGATGAGTGGCACTGGTGGTGATACTGGGAAACTGGAGAGTCTAAGAGAATTGCTTGTGTGACTTGTGGTTAGCCAGTGGGGTAAAACCAAAGTCCTCTCTGGCTGGCTGGTTTGGCATGCATTAATAGTAAAGGAACTCCAGATTTGGGCTGTAACTGCCCTGCTCTAAGCAATTTGTCCTGAATTGATACTCTCAGTTGTGTCTGGCCTGAGGCAGCATGATTACACCTGACCTATGGGGAAAGCTTAAAAAAACTGAGCATATTTTAGTCTTGAAAAAAGAAAATTAAGGGGGGGACCAGATAACAGTCTTCAAATATATTAAGGGCTGTTATAAAGAGGACTGTGATCAATTGCCCTCCATGTCCACTGAAAGTAGGATAAGAAGTAATGAGCTTAATCTTTAGCAAGAGAGACTGAGGTTAAATATGAGGAAAAACTAACTATAAGAGTAGTTAAATTCTGGAATAGGCTTCCAAGGGAGGTTGTGGAATTCCCATCTATGGTGAAGCAGAAAAAATGCCCACGAGCATGGAAGGGGTTAAAGAGAGCCTTTGGGTCTAGCTAGCCCCACCTCCATTATACCTGCAGCCAATGCCAGGCCTGGAGGAAAGAGAAAAGGAGAGAGCCTGGCTCAGTTTGGGGCTGACTGGTGAAGAGGCAGGAGCTAGCTGCTTCCCTACCTGACCGAAGGAGAAGAGAAAGTTACTCACCTTGCAGTAACTGAGGTTCTTCGAGATGTGTGTCCCTGTGGGTGCTCCACTCTAGGTGACGGTGCGTCCCGGCGCTGTCGATCGGAGATTTTCGGTAGCAGTGCCTGGTTGGGGCGCACGCACCCAGATGGTATCTCCCGTCCAGTTGGAATCTTCCAGGGTGCGTGCGCCCCACACCCTCCTCAGTTCCTTCTCTACCGTGGAGAGTCATCTCAGTACTCCAAAGTAGAGGGGAGGCGAGTGGAGCACCCACCGGGACACACATCTCGAAGAACCTCAGTTACTGCAAGGTGAGTAACTTTCTCTTCTTCTTCGAGTGCTGTCCCTGTGGGTGCTCCACTCTAGGTGAATGTATAGCAGTACCCACTACGGTTGGTGGGACTTTGGAGATACGGCAGGAAGTGCTGAAGATAGTACTGTATGACCTACTAGTGTGTCTGCCGTGGTGTCTTGCGTTAAAGCATAGTGTTTTGCGAACGTGTGTTCAGATGACCATGTAGCTGCTTTGCAGATATCGGGAATGGGAACATTGTGTAGGAAGGCAACGGATGCCGACATGGCTCTAGTGGAATGAGTTCTTATGCCTTCGGGCGGTTGAAGATTCTTCGCACGGTAACAGGATCTGATGCAGTCAGAGATCCACTTGGATAGACGTTGTTTAGATATAGCCGTGCCTTTGGATCTTTCGGCAATTGAAACGAAGAGTCGTGGAGACTTGCGGAATGGTTTAGTCCTGTCTAAATAAAAGGCAATTGCTCGCCTGACGTCGAGAGTATGCAGGGCTGCATCCTGTGGCGTTTTGTGAGGTTTGGGGTAGAAAGTTGGTAAATATATAGGTTGGTTGAGGTGGAAGGTCGATACCACCTTAGGAAGAAATTGAGGATGTGGTCTCAAAGTGACTTTATCTTTGGAGAAGATTGTGTATGGAGGGTGGGCCATCAAGGCACTTATTTCTCCAACTCTCCTTGCTGACGTTATGGCAACTAGGAAAGCCACCTTCATGGACATATGGAGATCAGAGGAGGTAGCCAAGGGCTCAAATGGAGGTTTCATGAGAGCATGAAGAACGAGGTTAAGATTCCATGTAGCCACTGTTGCGTGAATTTCAGGGTAGAGATTTTGCAGGCCAGAGAGAAAGCGTTTAATGGTGGGGTGTGTAAAGAGTGAGTACTCATCCAATAGTTTGTGGAAGGTGGTAAGCGCCGCCAGGTGCACTTTGATGGAGCTAAGCGAAAGTCCGTCCTGTTTCAGTTCGAGAAGGTAATCTAGAATGTTAGGAAGGGTCACATTGTTGGGTGCTAAATGTTTATGTGAGCACCAAAGAGCGAAGCGCTTCCACTTCTGAAGATAGGTTTTGCGGGTGGAGTCTCTCCTACTGTGCAGGAGGACGTGTAGGACTTGTTCGGAACAGGCTAGTTCATGGGTTTGGAACCATGAAGGAACCAGGCCGTGAGGTGGAGCTTCTGGAGTTGGGGATGAAGGACCTGCCCGTTGTCCTGGTAAAGGAGGTCTGGCCTGTTGGGGAGAGCCCATGGGTGACGGGAGGACATGCGGAGAAGGTAAGGGTACCACGTCTGTCTTGGCCAAGCCGGGGCAATAAGGATGACCTGGGCCTTGTCGTCCGCGATCTTCCAAATAACCCTGTGTAGTAGAGGGATAGGCGGGAAGGCGTACAGGAGGTAACTGTTCCATGAAATGAGGAATGCATCCCCTAGGGATGCAGTCCCGAGTCCCGCCCTGGAGCAAAACAGGGGGCATTTTCGATTTCGGGTCGTGGCAAAGAGATCTATTGATGGAGTGCCCCAGTGGGAGAAAAGCTGTTGGAGTACTGTGGGGTGCAGTTCCCACTCGTGTTCTGTGGAGAAGTGCCTGCTGAGTGCATCGGCAGTAGTGTTGTGGCAGCCTGGTAGATAGGAGGCGATGATCTGTATTCGATGTTGTATGCACCAATTCCAGAGTCGAATGGCTTCCATGCAGAGGGAATGTGATCTGGCACCCCCCTGTCTGTTTATGTAATACATACATGCTATGTTGTCTGTTAAAACTCGCAGGTATTTGTCCTTTATAAGGGGAAGAAAGTGAAGGCAGGCTCTCCTCACTGCTCTGAGCTCTAGGAGATTTATATGTAGATGCGTCTCTGATGGAGACCATCTGCCTTGTGCCCTGTGTTCCCCTAGATGCGCTCCCCAACCTATCAGGGAAGCATCTGTGGTGAGCATGAGCGTTGGGGGTCGTTGCTGGAAGGGAACCCCTGCACAGAGGTTTTCTGGACTTGTCCACCATTGTAGGGAAGTTATAACATTGGGAGGAGGAGTTAACAGCATCCCTAATTGATGTCTGCTCAGTTTGAAACTGGAGTTGAGCCAGCCCTGGAGGCATCTCATATGTAGCCTGGCGTGTTGAACCACAAAGGTGGTAGCTGCCATGTGGCCAAGGAGCTGTAGGCAGATTCTTGCTTGCGTCCTGGGACGAGTAGAGAGCGTGCGTATGAGTTGTGTGATAGCCAGGAATCTGTTGTATGGGAGCGAGGCCCTGCTCTGGGTTGAGTCGAGATGAGCTCCAATGAACTCTATCTGTTGCGTGGGTACTAGGGTGGATTTTTGGGCGTTTATTTGGAGGCCTAGGCTGCAAAAGAGGGAGATGGTGAGATGCGTGGCTTGAAGTGTGTCGCCATAGGAGTCGCCCTTGATGAGGCAATCGTCCAGATAGGGGAAAAGTGAGACTCCCTGTTTGCGGAGGTGAGCCACCACGACAGCTAGGGTCTTGGAGAAAACTCTTGGAGCCGTAGAAAGTCCGAAAGGAAGAACTCTGTATTGGAAATTATCCTGACCGATTGTGAATCGTAGGAAGCGTCTGTGAGCTGGATGAATCGATATGTGGAAGTAAGCGTCTTGTAGGTCGAGGGCTGTGAACCAGTCCCCTTGATCCAATGCGGGTATTATTGTGTCCAGGGTGACCATCTTGAATCTTTGTGTTCTCACAAATTTGTTCAGTCGGCGTAGATCTAATATAGGCCTCCATCCTCCGGTCTTTTTCTGTGTTAGAAAGTAATGGGAGTAGAAACCTGTCCCCTGGTGTTGCAGAGGTATAGGTTCCACTGCGCCTAGTTGCAGAAGGTGAGCCACTTCTGTGCGAAGTAATTGCTCGTAGGAGGGGTCCCTGAAGAGGGACAGGGAAGGGGGAAGGGTAGGAGGGTAGGATATAAAAGGGATGGAGTAACCGGTCTGAACTATTTCGAGGACCCAGCAGTCCTGTGTGATCCGCTGCCAGGCACGTTGGAAATACTGGAGGCGGTGGCCAAATGGGCAAGTAAGTGGTGGAATCAAAGGGTGGTTGTGCAGACCCTCGACCAAAGCTTCAAAACTGTTGTTTATTGCCCTGTGGACGGGAGGTGGTGGCTTGATTTTGATTTTGTCTGCGCTTGGGTGGTCTAGTACGAATACTAGTTGTGTCGTATGGTCTGGATTGAGGGCGATAGTACTGATGTGTGCATGGTCTTTGGTAGGGTTGGTATCGCTGTCTCCTGGGGAGAGATGGTTGAATGCCCAGGGTGCGCAGTGTCGCTCTAGAATCCTTCATGGTATGGAGGAGTTCATCAGTTTTTTGGGAAAAGAGTTTGTTCTTGTCAAAGGGGAGATCCTCCACTTTAGTCTGGAGTTCTTTAGGAATCCCGGACGCAGAAAGCCATGAGGTTCTGCGCATAACCACAGCAGTTGCAGTAGTACGGGCTGCTGTGTCCGCCGTGTCTAAAGATGCCTGTAGGGCTGTTCTGGAGATCAGTTGCCCCTCAGACAGGATTGATTTGAAGTCTGCTCTTCTGTCCTCTGGTATGTAGGAGGCAAATTCGAAAAGCTTATTGTAGTTGTTGAAATCATAACTAGCGAGGAGGGCAGAATAGTTAGCAATCCTGAACTGTAGTGTAGATGATGTGTAAACCTTGCGTCCGAGGACATCAAGGCGTTTAAGGTCTTTGTCTTGAGGGGTGGGTCGGTATTGTGACTGTTTGGTCCTCTGTGTCACTGCATCGATGACAAGGGAGTTCGGTGGTGGATGAGAGAATAGGAAGTCTGCGTCCTTTGCAGGAACGTAATATTTACGTTCAGCCTTCTTGCAGGTTGGTAGCAAAGAAGCTGGGGTTTGCCAGAGAGTGTCAGCTGGCTCCATGAGTGCTTCATTTATAGGGAGCGCGATTTTAGAGGGCGCAGACGGTTGAAGGATCCTAAGGAGTTTGTGTTGCTTCTCCTGAACCTCTTCTAAGGGAATATCCTGGCTGAGTGCAACCCTCTTAAAGAGTTCTTGGAACTGTTTGCAGTCATCCACGGTTTGTGGAGGTGAAGGGAGGATGGCTTCCTCTGAGGCTGGTGGAGAGTTAGGGTTAGGCGAGTCAGGATATGGTGCGTAGCTCCCCGGTTCAGGAGGGGGCTCAGGTACCCTGGAAGTGGATGGAGCAGGAGACTGAGGTACCGAAGGAAGATGATTGGTAGGAGGATTCTGCCAGGGGTACCACTGCGGCCAAGGCATGGGGTAGGAGAACCCAGGTATCATCCACGGGGGGGGCAACGTAGCGAAACTGAGGCTGCTGAACTTGAGGCGTGACCTGAGGTGGTATGGGTGCCTGTGGAGGAGAAGCAGGAGGAGAGAACTCCGCTTGCTGTTGTAGTTCAAGGTCCCCGTCGGTGAACGCCAGTTCAGGTGGAGAAAGTGGCAAGTCAAGGAAGGAGTCGCCCGCATCCAGGAGCGGAGAGTGAGGCTCAGGTGGCACTAAAAGGTCACTTTGAGTGAGCAGCTGTTGTTCCTGCTCTTTAAGCTGAACTAAGTCTGCTCCCTGCTCTAGCTCTTTGCTAGGAGAGAGTGACAGAGAGTTTCCTGTAGAGTTGTGCTTTGATGTGCCCTGCAGGGGGTCCCCTGCTGGTGCACAGGTCACAGAGTGGCTGGGTGCCGACGCTCTTCACGGTGCCTAGGCTGATCGCGCTGTCGGCACCGCTGCTATTTTTGTTGCTGAGGCAGAGCGCGCTGGCGGGATCGCGGCTGCTTTCAGCGCTGAAATTGACCAGGCTGAAAGTAGCGCGGCTGTTCCTGGTGCCGGTGCTGACTGCGCTGTCGGCACCGCGGCTGTTGCTGGTGCCGAGGTACGTGGTGCTGGTGCCGTAGCATTCCTCGGTGCCAAGGAGGAGCGAGGTGTCCGTACTGCAGCCGTTTGCGGCGCCGAGGGGACCGAACGGGTAAGTGCCTTCCCAGCGCGGGAAGTCTGGTCCCTGCCTGTCAGCTCTGTCAAAGCAGCAGCTGAGGCATGTGAAGAAGCTGAAGCAGCAGTACTTCGCGCTGTCAGCAGAGGGGGTAGAGATCTCACAGGAGACCCCTTACCCTTGTTAGAGTCTCGCTTGTGAGACTTTCCCGCTTCGTGCCTCCGCTCCAGGGAGGGTGAATCGATGCTCCCCACCGGTTCTGATCTGGTTGGGGAGCGTGTGGGAGCGGGTTCCACTTTTCCCGTCTCCGACAGTGGCTGCAGGGATTTCTCCATCATAATGATCTTGAGGCGCAGATCCCTGTCACGACGAGCTCTTGTTTTGAGGCTCGCACAGTGTTGGCACTTCGTGGGGATGTGGGCACTTTACACACTGGGAGTGACCATCTGACTGTGGCATGGAGTCCTGACAGGAGATGCATTTCTTGAAGCCTGAAGCTCCTGGCATTATGAGTTTGAGATAGGCGAGGAAGTGTCTCAAGGGGAGACAAGCCTGAGGTGTTTTTTTTTTTTTTTTTTTTTACTAAGTAACTAACTATGTAACTATACTAAAGGAAGGGAAACAACTGGGAATTAATTAATAACTATTTCTATGTTTTCTATAGAGATCAGGGAAGAGAAGATAGCACTGCCCCGAGTCCCGTCTTCAGCCGAGGACGGTTGAGAAGGAACTGAGGAGGGTGTGGGGCGCACGCACCCTGGAAGATTCCAACTGGACGGGAGATACCATCTGGGTGCGTGCGCCCCAACCAGGCACTGCTACCGAAAATCTCCGATCGACAGCGCCGGGACGCACCGTCACCTAGAGTGGAGCACCCACAGGGACAGCACTCGAAGAAGAACTACCAGCCCAGCTGAGGCAGCCACCAGGAGCCAAGCACCCTCTTCCTGGCCAAAGGAGACAGAGAAAGAGGTCTAGGAGCACCCAGTGTAAGAGGAACCTGGGTGGCGAAAGCACAGAGCCCTTGTGGGGGTTCCGACCCCACCAAACTTACGGCTTCCACACCTGGAGGAACCTGGGACTGCAGCAGGATACCACCCAGTGTCCATGAGAGGGCACTACTAGAGACAAGCCACCACAGGAACTTGGATTACAGGGGCCATGCCCTGACGGGGCAACAGTAGGAAGTAGCCCAGTGCTGCGGATGTGGACTCCCCGCTGGGAGGTCCCCTACTCAGGGGTTGACTTACACAAGGCACTGGGCTGGGACCAGGTGGAGTGGGCAGGCCTGGGTCCCCCTACTTCCCTTCCTTCAAGATTGAGGCACCTCCACCACAGAAACAGGGGGCAGGAAATCAAATACTCCAACCACTAGGCTGACTGGTCCTCCAAGCCCCCTGTTATACCATTATTGCCGGTTTTTCAGAATAGGTTGGAGAAACACCTGTCCAGGGATGTTCTAGGTTGACTTGGTCCTGCCTCATTGCTGGGGGCTGGACTTGATAAGCTCTTAAGGTTCCTTCCTGCCCTACATTTCTATGATTCTATGATTAAAAGCTCAGTAAATTCTGAACTAAAGTTTAAACTTTAAAGAAACCCAAAACAGTTTGAAAATATGGAAATGTAAGGTCACTCAAACACCTTTATTCCCACAATGATGCCAGCCTCCCTTCTTTGTTCCTGTCATATTTTGTAAGATTTGCTAGAGAGAGAAAGAGAGAGAGAGAGAGATCAAGAATTTGTTTTCAAGGGTGTGACACAAACATGCCCACACATACCCTGGCAGGTATATTACCCATGTCTGACCAGCTTTTCAATATTTCACCCCAGGGTGTTGACTGTGATCTTTGCCAAATGCTAAGAACTAGCTGATAGTCATGGTCGTTGCATGATATTTGCATACGAAATAATTTTAAAGTCATGTAACATGTTGATATTGGGTTTCAAAACTGTTAAAGTGAAGCTTGTCACCTGATTTGAGGCGGATCTTAGGGCTCACTCAATCAGCATTGAGAACAATGGACATCCGTTGAGCCAGCCTATGTTTACTGTCTGGAACAGGTGTAGGCTTGAGGATTTAGAAAGACAAAAGAACCCTAAGAAAAAACTCTGATTAGGGGACCTCTTGGGTAAGAGGCAATAGTCTGTAACTGTATAAGAGATGACAGAAGAACACAAGTTGTGATCCATTACAGAGAAGGCATTCTTGAGCAGGGGCATCTCTCATAAAAGATGGATTCCAGCTTTCTGGACTGGACAAATGCTGTAGCAACTAACAATTGGGTGAGCTACACCTTATTAGATAGGAAAAAGTATAAGCTATAGAGTGTCTTTTAGGTTTTTCTTTTACTTGTTACCTTATGTTTCCAAACCCTTAAGCTTGCTTTTATTTTAATCTCTATCTTAAGATCCATTTGGTTTTACTATTGACTCGTCTAAAAGCCTTGTGCATAGGAGAGTGTTGTACTGAGGTGAAACCAGAGAACTGAGGTGCACTGCCTCCAGAGACAGCACACTGGTGTACATTGCAGGTGTCCAGAAGATAAGGGACTGGGCACTTGAGTGTAACAAAGTGGAGTGTATAATTTGCTAGGCTGCAGAGGGAAAGAGCAGAGCTTGCGGAGCATTTGTGTTGCCAGCAGTCAGTGGCTGGGGAGAGTCTCCCCAGGTGGCATAGACAGGTCTCCCTCCACCTGTAAGCAGGTGGTAGTGATTCACCCTGGACACCTCAGATAACCCTTAAAAGTGCTCAAAAGGGCTTTCAGAAGTCTGTATCCTATAGACCTCGGTATAAGGCCATACACTGATACTGTGTTAATCTACTGTATGATCCAATGCCTACTGAACATAACGGCAAAGCTTCCGTTGACTTCATTTGTACAGTAGGATCAAGCCTTGAATGAATGAAACGTTATGAAGGATAACAACTGTCAAATAAGTTTCAGGTTTTTGCAGGGTTGTTTCACTTTCTTTGAACAAAATATTAGTTTTTAAATATAAATTGAGTATCTTTTGTAGCCAGTAGATGGCATGCATTACCAGAAAGACTAACATAACAAGATTCATTCCATGATTGCTGGATGAGCAAGAAAAAAATGTAGCTAATTTTCCAAAATGTAACAATTAAATACAAAGTTTGTGTGACTAATGGTGGAAATAGAAAATTTAAAATAATGGTTAAATTTACTTGAAAGTACTTACATCTTAGTTTGTCTTGTATTTTCCCACCACACATGGTTGCTAACATAGCTTTAACTGAAAACACTGTCAACTTCCCATGGCCCTCACTGAAAAATAAAATACATGACAAATCATTACTATATGGAATGATAAGAACAAAAATATTTCAGGATCAGAAGAAAAGTTCATTTATGCCTTCCCTAAGTGCTATGCTTTATAAAACTATTTAACAGTTAAATAATGCAAAAAATGATAGTAACATTTAGCTTTGTCAATAAATTAGAACAGCTAACAAGTAGCCGATGACAAAACATGTTCTCTTGCAGAATTATGGGCATTCTGTGGATGAAGAAAGGCTTGCATTTGTTTTACCTGTCCCACAGCTACCTACTACAGGGTGGTACCTGATTATTATGAGTCATTCCTTTCAGTTTAGAATATGCCTGTTTAATTATGTTTCTTGCTTCTACTGCTGCCCTTTCTCGGGAATTCCAACTCTTTATGAACACTGACTGACACTCAGAGAAAGAGGTGGTATTCTAACAAAACAGGTTAGGTAACAAGATAGTCTGAACATTCTGAATAGAACATGAACAAACATAGATGGTTGTTATTCTAATTAAAGCCACCTAGACTGCTGCACTATCATGAACAGATGGCACAATCAGGCAACCATTTCCTAATGTCAGCATGAGAAAAAAAATGTACTAATTCCTTATAAAAACAATGGAAAGATTTTATTCAGTGGTATGCAAAAACAACTATTCTCATAAAAACAAAATGCTTTACAAGGAGGTAAAACACAAAACATATAGTAACGGGATTACAGAGGCTATAGAACAGTGATCTCAGGATAAAGCCATTGCTAATGCTCAATATGGAATTAATTTAGTAGTAGTTGGACATAAATTAGGAGTACCAAGAGCATGTACATGAGAGTGGATAAGCAATTAATAAATTCTGAGCACTATAATCCTAAATGAAAAGATTGACTGAATTATCTACAGCATACTGTGTGCTATGGATAATACTTCACAGATTTCTTACAGCAACTCAGAAAAGGTAAGATAGTATACATGTGGAAGAGGAAACTTGGATCCTCTTCAACCATTTCCTTCTGGAGAGGAGACTCCATCTCTTCTAGAAATAAGATTTCAGAAGGATTTCAGAAGAGGAATGGGGGATTGGAGGCAGTCATTCTGGATGACGTGCAGGACCCCATTATCAGATTTTCTGTTCCCAAGATGGTAGAAAATAGACCAAGTGATCTCTAAAGGGAGAAAACTAAATGTATTTGGTTCTGTATTCCCAGCAGACCCACCAAAACAGAGGCTGGAAGGCTGAAGATTGTGGCTGCCTCCAGAAAAACTTTTCAGTCATCTTGTTTTATTTCTGTATTGTCTCTTAGCAGCTTGTTGAAGACGCTGCCTATGAGACACTGGTATTTCATCTGTGCAAAGGAAAATAGAAAATATATTGTCTTGGTACTCGAAGCCTCAAAAAAAGAACCTCCTCTTGGGCAGGGAGGTTGGGTCAGCCATACAGCTCTCGCACTGACTTTGCCTCCTTAGTGTGCTGTAAGGTCCATTTTATTGCTGAATATTCTTTCTTCCTCGAAGATCACAAATTTGAACTGAGCATCCACAGAAAGACTAGATGAGTTCAATCATGAATGTCTGTAAAGAGGCTATAAATTTTGCCTTCAGCCTCTGAAGGTAGCATATGACGTTTTTGATGCAATGGCAAGTTTTTTTTTCCTTGGGCAACATCCTTAGCCAGCTTCTGCTGGATATATGGCAATTGGTCAAGAAAAGGAAGGAGCTACATAGCTTGCCACCTCAATACCCAGAGCTGACTTTCCTGCCAAAGGCGTCCAATCTTCTGACTTCCCTGTCTGGAGGGGCAGAGAATGAAGTTCTCAGAGACTTTGCTGTGATAACTAATGCATTTGCAGGAGGATAAGCAACAGAACTGAACCTGGAGGCCCTGGTATAAAACAACCATCCATCTTTTGCCTTTGCAAGCATGGTGGTAAGGGACGTTAGATGTGCCCCTTTGGATAAAGAGCATTACCTCCTTTTTTCTCTGGACTGGAGGATGTTGAAAAGTCTTCACTTTACTGCTGGGACAGATGTGGGCTGCAGCAGTAGGGCTCCAGCCACCACGTTGTGGAACTGTTTTGAAGTGAACTCTGACAGGAGATCAACAGCCCATGTTACCTGGGGAGATCATGTCTGTGTCCCAGGATCATCCTGTGGAGATGTGACCTAATCTCTGTGCTCAGAGTGCACATCAGAGATGTTAGCCAGAGATGTTGATGGTAGCAGGGCTTCTGACTGGAGTTGGTGGCATTACTGTAGGGAGTGTACCCGCTGAACACTTGAGAGAAGAGGGATAACTGCAAGAGGAGATGATCTTTGTGTGTGCCTATGAACATGTTCTCTACAGAAAGTCCACATCAGATCACAAGGGACCTCTCCCCAAGGAGGCCTACAGTGCCTTTACAAGCAAGTTTTATGGGAACTAGGAGAAAGATTTGTCCTCGTTTCAAGCCTTCTGTTGCAGGAGTCATCAGGAGAGTCCTCAAAGCACAACTCTGTGTCAGAACTAACAATAACTGTCCCCACAACAGAGGGCTTGAGACTACTAACCTGGAAATTAAAAATGGCAAAGAGTTCTGTGGCACCTTATAGACTAACAAACGTATTGGAGCATGAGCTTTTGTGGGTGCTTAGTAAAAGTGTGAATTGAACTCCATGTAGCTGTTCTATAAACCTCTACTAGAAGAACATATTTAATAAACCTATAGCGTGTGTCTTTGCACTGGTAGAATGTGCTCTAAGCCCTTCAGGAAGCGCAATACTCACAAGTTTATATGCTTCTTTAATATATAGTCTCATCCATTTAGATAGTTTAGATAGTTAGATAGTTTGAACATTAACAGCTCGGCCTCGTTTTTCTCCTTATATAAGAGAATAACAGATTGTGAGACTGTCAAATGCATAGGTCTGTCCAAATAGTATGCTAGAACTCTTCTGGCATCCCATGTATGCGATTTGTCACCCACTCAGCTCTGAGGTTTGGGAAGAAACACTGGTAAAAACTGACTTATTGTGATGAAAATCAGAGACCACTTTAGGCTAAAACCTTGGGTGAGTACTCAAGACTACTTCAGCTTTATGAAAGACATTAAAAAAGCAGCTGCCATTAATGCCTATAACTTGGTTACTCAACTCACTGAGGTGAAAGCTATTATAAAGGCTGTCTTAAGAGATAAGTGGAAAAATGTATAATATCCCATAGGTTCAAATGCGTAATGTCAATTTATGTAAGCACTAAATTTAAATCCCACGAAAGTACTCAGTCTCTCACTGGTGGATATAAATTATTAAGACCCTTTAAGAATCTCTTAAACGCATCATGAGCAAATACCAATTTACTGTCTCAGGACTGTGGTATGCCAAAATTGTGGCTAGATGAATCCTAAGAGGACAAACACCTGACCTTTTAAGGTATAATATTCTAATATACAACTAATAAATATTTAAATATACTAATAATAGGTGCAGTATATGTATCCACATTACATCAGTTAACCCACAATAAAAGCCTTTTCCAGCTATGACAACAACATTAGTGTGTAGACTCTTTCCTTGAATTGGCCAGAACATTTTGTAATTCTAATGAACAAGATTGTTCTAACAATCCCAGAGTCTTTTGGCCCAAGCAATGAAGTGATGGAAGATCTGAATGATACACCTTCCCTTGTTGTTGTGACAAGTCTGGTACTAATGGTAGGAGACTACGAATATGTACCTTCCCCTGTACCTGTGAACTGAGTCTGGATATCACTGCTATCTGGACCACAATGGCACTAATCGGATCATCTTGTATTTTATTTTATCTATCACCCTCTGGATGGGATGGAACAGTGGGACTGCTTCACTGCCAACACTTCTTGTAACAGAATTGCCTGAAACCTATTCTTCCTCTCCTTCTTTGGCTGCATTGCAAACATGAAGGGGCCGCCTCCCAAGCATGCAAAACATTAGGCACTTAAGATATGGATCCAGAAGAGTCCCAGAGTGGTTCCTAACACATCAGTTGGTCATAGTTGGAAGGAACTGAAGTGGCTGGAGCATCATAGCACTTCTATACCCTTGCCTCAGAATGTTCACTGAGGGGAGGGCTGAGGGAGGCATGTGAGTGCTCCAGTTGGCACTACTAGCTAGGGTTCCACTATTCAGGATGCAACAGTCACAGCATCCTGTGACACCCTGGCACCCCATTATTCATCACTGTCATATAATTAGGATAAGTTTTACACAAAGTATGCCCTGTGAGGTGTCATTCTAAAAGTCTTGATCTGCTAGACAGTAATATCTCATTATACTGTATGTGCTATTAACGTATGTGAAGTTATGAAGTTTGGCTATGTAGGTGTTACTGAAACATGTTGTGAGGTTGAAAACATCCACAAGCAGCCTTTCAGGTACTAGAATAAAAAGGCCAAACAATGTTAATGGCTCCTTGAGGAAATGCACACGAGCACAAGGGTTACCCAGGAACTGTGTACAATAGAAACCTCTCAGAGAGAGCACTGCACAATGGGAACTGTTTGACCCACGTCACAGTAAGAGAGCTTTCCAGCAAGTGGGAAGAAGATATAAAAGGGGGAAATGACATCATGATGGTATCTCACTCTCTCTAAAACAACACACCTGGAAACATGAGAGGAACAAAGACTGAACTGGGGAAGTGATGGTCCCAGGCTAAAGGGATTCTAGGCAGTGTATGAAAACCTGGGAAACCCAAACTGCAAAGCAAAGGCAGCTTGTGCCTTAAGAATCTGCCAGCCTGTTTATCACTCAGGGTGAAAATTTGCTAATTCATATCCTACCTATCTAGTATGCTAAACTCAGTTTGCGTTTTTGTTTATTTACTAGGTAATGTGTTTAGATCTGTTTGCTATCCCTTATAATCACTTAAAATCTATCTTTTTGTAGTTAATAAACGTATTTTATGTTTTAATCCAAACCAGTGTGCATTTGACTAAGGTGCCTGGGGAAAATCTCAGCTTGGTTACCACAAGTGTGCATGGTCCTCTTCATATTGAGGGAGAGGTGGACCCACATACTGGCCAGATTTGACCAGGGCAGGATGGTACTGCTCTGGGGTCCCAGGCTGGGGAGCTGGTGGTTGTCACAGCAGCACAGTGTGAGAGGGAGCCCTGGCTGGTGGGTCAGAGGGCTTAGTGGTACCCCAGTTCCAGGTGACACCCTGTGGGGAACCCGTCACACATCCATTAGTGGGAATGTGCAGAGGACACCTGAAGAAGAACCAGCCCCTCCTCTGAGTCTCCTAAATTCAATGGGCACTGGAGTAGGGTGTCAAGGAGAAGGTACTGGAAAGTCAAATACAGTACCATTGGGGTCAACCAGAACAGACACAGTGCAGTTCTGGGTTTGGTGAAGCTTCTTTTTGTGGTGCTTTCTGAGAAGTATTTTTCATAGCCCTCTCTTCTCTTTATGCTTTAAATGAGCACAGGAAGCACTGAAATGGGGAAGGCCTGGGGGTCTGGGGGAGTCAGCACTGGCAGGCAAGATACGAATGGTCTCAGAGAGAGCTTTTTGTAATTTGTTCTTGACACCATAACATCTGAACTGGTGTCTGGGAGCATGGGGCAATTGTCCTGGCACTAGGTATAGAGGTCTTGGCTGGCATTGAGGATGAAGAGTTGGCACTGGAATCTGGATAGCTTCCAATTTGAGGAGTGCTTTTACACTGACCAGAAACATGCAAATAGGAGCCACAGGCAGTCTTTGGTGCCATGAATGTCTCAACAAAAAGAATAACCCCAAAGACCTTCTCTTTCCCCACTATCAGGATGCAGAGCCTTCTCAGATCCCACCTTAACAGGTCAAAGTCAACTTACGCAACTCTGAAGTAGTGTGTTTTGGAGCCAGTAGAGACTGGTCCAGGTATGGCACAAAGCCCCAGCCTGGAACTTTAACTGATCCCTGTTGGGTCAGGAAGTAAAGGCAGACAAGCAGACATCAGATCTGACCACAGGGGCAGAATGGTCTACCTCTGCCAGGCAGAACACACACCAGGAAACAGCTCTGAACTATTTATAGCTAGCAAATTATCTAAGAAAGCTAAAATACCAAGCTATGTACAAGAGAAAAAGTGTCTTAGTTGTCTGGCTTGGTGAGATATGGGCACAGTTCTGAGGTTCCTTATATCCTCAGTCCTAAGCAGACAGAAGGAAGTGAGGTGGTTGAGGATCCCACCTCCTTTAAATAGCCCTGAGCTATGATCATTCAGTGCCTTAAGGTAAGTACTCAGCTTTCTAGAAGGGTCCAAAACACTGACACAGGCTCTTGAGACCCCTTTAGTGGGAACATGAGGAAGTGCTAGATACGTTGTCATAGGAATCTTTCACATGCTTAGCTCCATTATGGTTGGGCTTTAAGAAATTCTTTTGACCTTGGAAATTGAAAAACTGACCAAGGGAATGAGTCCCCTGAGAAAATGTTGGGGTTTACTGATTTACTTCAAGAGCAGGCTGTTCAGCTTGGCTCAGGGCCACTTGTGTTTCACTCCCACACCAGGGAGAGTTTTGAAACTGGAGTTTCATTAAATTTAGAAATAAATAAAACAAACCAATCAAAAGTCACCCCTGGTTGCACAAGCCCCATTGCCGCCCAGTCCTTACAGAACACAATTCTGCTACTGCAACCAGAGCTTTTCCCTTTGCCCCTTTCAGCAGAACTTCAATCCTTAAAGGGACAAGACACAGGTAAACTCAGATTCCAAGGCCAGAAGGGAAAACTGTAATCATCTAGTCTGGCATCCAGTATAACACAGGCCACAGAACTTCCCCAAAATAATTTCTAGACCAAATTCTTAGAAAAACATTTAATCTTCATTTAAAAATTGTCAGTGATGGAGAATCCACCATGGCCCTTGGTAAAATTCACCAATGGTTAATTGCACACACTGTCAAGAATTTACACCTTATTTCCAGTCTGAATTTGTCTATCTTCAACTTCCAGCCATTGGATTATGCTACGCCTATGCTAGACTGCACAGCCCGTTATTTGTTCCCCATACAGATACTTATAGACTAATTAAATCACCCCTTAACTTTCTCTTTGTTAAGCTAAAAGGAATGAGCTCCTTGAGTCTCTCTCTCTAAGACATGTTTTTCTAATCCTTTAATCATTCTTCAGAGGGGCGGCCATGTTAGTCTGGATCTGTAAAAGCGGCAAAGTGTCCTGTGGCACCTTATAGACTAACAGACGTATTGGAGCATGAGCTTTCGTGGGTGAATACCCACTTCCATGCATCCGACAAAGTGGGTATTCACCCATGAAAGCTCAGGCTCCAGTACGTTTGTTAGTCTATAAGGTGCCACGGGACTCTTTGCTGCTTAATCATTCTTGAAGCTCTTCTCTGAACCCTCTCCAATTTATCAACACCCTTGAATTGTGAGCAGCAGAACTGGATGCAGCATTCTAGCAGCGATTTCACCAGTGCAAAACAGAGAGGTAAAATAACCACTCTACTCCTACTCAAGATTCCCCTGTTTATTAATCCTACAATCTTATTAGCTCTTTTGGCTACAGACTAACACTGTGTCCACAATGTCTATCCCTGACATTCCCGTATGAGTGCTATCGTCCCCCCTCGTAAATGTAATATCATTCCAACACTTCCATTAAAAAAACAAAACATATAGTCCAGGGATTCTCAAACTGGGGGGTTGGGACCCTTCAGGGGGTTGCAAGGTTATTACATGGGGGGTCGCGAGCTGTTAGCCTCCACCTCAAACCCTGCTTGCATCCAGCTTTTATAATGGTGTTAACTACATTAAAAAGTGTTTTTAATTTATAAGGGGGGGTCGCACTCAGAGGCTTGCTATTTGAAGTGGGTCACCAGTACAAAAGTTTGAGAATCATAGAGTCCATCGATTTGACTAATTAGCAGTAATCCATGCGTTCCACAAGTCCATAACTGTTATTCCCTATTGACAGTTTGGGCCTCTCCTGTGTCACAAGTTCTGGTACTAATGGTGAAAGTTTCTGCATTGCTCTTCAGTTCATTTCACAAAGCAGAAAGTTTACGCAGCAATTTTAGTTCCACTATACAACTAAATGATCAGTTTTGAACACCCTAAATCCCCAAAGATTTTCATACCTTATAAATAAGGATACAATTCTGTGACTTCAACAGACCTCTGTGACTTCTTTGGCTGCAGCCCTGGCCAGAGCAGTGGGGCTGGAGCAGCGGCCTGGGCTGGGGCTGGAGCAGTGACTGGGGACTGAGCTGAAGCAGCAGTGGTCAGTCCCTGCCACCAGAGCAGCAATGGGCCTGGAGTAGCAGTTAGTCCCCAATTCACTGCCCCTGTTATTTTTAATGAAAGTCAGAGACAGGTTGCAGGCCTCCATGAATTTTTGTTTACTGCCTGTGACCTTTACTAAAAAATACCCATGACAAAATCTTAACCCTACTGACTCTCTAATATTTCTTATATTATCAGTGGCTAACCATATAGCTCCAAGTGACAGTGCATATGTCAAGCTATTCAGAAAACGTATTAAATTAACATAATTACAAACTATCCAGTACTATAAAACACTTGATATAGAGCAATATTCATACCATAGATCAATATCACTTCTTTTATCAATATTACATCAGTCTTGTCTAGAAAACAGGATAAGGTACAGGAATAGGCACTTGGTATGACATGTGACAACCCGTGGTGTATTCACCAGTCTAACAGTTGGATTTAGATATTGATAAGCAGGTGTCCCAAATGTTCATATGTCAGCATCTGAGGGCCTCTTATCTCTCTAGTCAGACGACCTTGAATGTCAGTGGATTGTTCTGGTGATCTGCCCTCTTGTGTACTACTGGTTTCAGGTTTCTTGGCATAATCTGGCATTCATGTATTGCAGTGCTTGGTGCAAATGTTACATCAGTTTGATCAGCAGTTTTCAAATTTACAGGATTATCATCATCCTTATTTCCCAATCACAGATTAAATGTTCCTGCTTCTGGATTCAGAGTCTCTGGGCCACGGGCAATATCTGGTATCATTACGTAATGTCGTTCATCTTCGCTCTCAGTATCAGAATAACTGGAGTTCAAGTTCCAGTCCCCATTTTGATCTCTTATTGCACTAGTTTGCCTAGTTCTCTGTGTTGTCTATTGTGGTGGTTTAGAGGGTAGTGTAATCTCTAATGGTAAGAAGTCACAGGGACCAAAAAGATTGTGGAGAAGAACTCTACCACGTTCTTCTCCATCTTCTGCTTTTACTTCATAGACTGGACTATCCCCTTTCTTTTGAAATACTACATGAATATTATTTTTCCAACAGGATCTTAATTTGCCTGGTCCCCATCTCTCTGAAAGATTCAGGACAAGTATTCTGTCACCTGGCAAGAGGGCAGCACAGTGTACTTTCTGGTCATACTGATCCTTAACATGATCAGCATTTTTTTTTTTAGAACATTTTGATGCCATTTTATAAGCTTCTGAAATGTTGTCTCCAATTCTCAATGTAGTCCCCAGGTCAGAGTTTATAGATAGATCAAATGTGAGGTCAATTTGCAAATATGGTCATGTTCCATGTAACAAATACAAGGGTGCAGCCTCATTTCATGTACAGTTATAGGCATAGATTGCCTTCTTAAAGGAGTTCTGACTATTCGACTTTTGTCTTTCTGGCAAGGTTTTCAACATAGCCAGCAGAAGTCAGTTCAGCCTTTCTACTTGTCCATTGCCCTGTGGGTGGTGTGGGGTTGCATGAGATGTTTCACTTTTACAGAAGTGCTGTAACTTTCTGAATACATTATTTTCCAACTCTACTCCTTGGTCATGATGGATGGGATGGGCAATGTTATGGGAGAGGGCAACAGCAAAAAAGGAAGGTTGGGAAAGGAAGGAATAGCTAAGGGGGGGGAACAATATGAAACACTATAGATGACGTTCCAAAAAATATGGAGCTGCTAATTAACAGTTGGAACTCTACAGCTGTCATTCAGAGATTCCACAGAGACAAAAACTTCTGCCTAAAAAGAGGGATAAGTCTAATGAACATGATCAACCCCTGTTGCAAGAAGACTGCTAGGAGGGGACTTGGATATATGTTTAAGGGTCCAAACCAAACCAAAAGAAAATGCTGCACTATGAACAGACACCTGTGGTCTTTCTTTCAGCCAGAAGATTAGGTGTTAGCCCATTCCTTGGCAAACTCTAGGTGGGGTCAAGACTTAGAGTCTCATATTTATGTACATGCAGTCTCTTGATTAAATCTGGTGCATAAGACCATGTTAATATAACATATGTTTTGATACTATCATGCAATTTCACAGCAAACTCATACTACCATTAGGTTAATGTTATTTTCTATTTTAATTAGCATTCACAAAAAGGATTGGCTACAATATGTCCCAGGAACCAAACATGGCCAGCCTAAGAGCCCTCATGCACAACGTGGTTGCCCTTTAGCTTTAATCCCAATATGTGGCCTGTAGAGACATACAGGTCCCAGCAGGCAGTGATTCATCTTGCTCAAGAACAAGATTTTAAAAGATGGATCACTGCTTGCCGTGATGTGTAAATCTCCGAAGACACCACTATATTAAAGATGTGTAATCTGCTGCACTTTATAAAACTTAGGTGCAGCCCTTAAGCAGGGTGTGCCCAAATAAATGAACTAGTTTAAAAAAAGGAATTCATCTGTAAGTTACTAACCTGTCATATGCGGCTATCATGAAGTTGAGGAGAAGGCTGATGGATTGCTCCACACTGATCTGGTGAGTAGAAGGAAGGCGTTTATTTAGCTGGTAGTAGATGGATGAAATTATCGTTTCCAGTCGAGAAACACTGATCTCTGTGTTGTGATCTAATGTATTAAGGCCATTGTCTCGGAAGGCTTCAATCATATTCCAGATATCAACAAGATGAACTAAAAGTAAAGAAAGAAATTAACTGTTACTTTTGTAACGTTCAGTTTTACTCTCTACACACCACTTTTGGATAACATGTTAATTTTTGATATTTTAAAAAAGTAGAATCCATCCTCTAAACATGCTCTAAAATTTCAGAAAGGGGGGAAAAGGACATCCTATTAAAATCACCAATGTGGAGAATAAATTATATTCCTCACAATGTGTTTAGACACAAAAATCTCACAAGAAAACCTTTCAATTGTGAAAAACAGGCTATAGTGAACATTTAGTTTAATCATGTTCTATTAGTTCTTTAAGAGCTGTTAAACTACAGTATATATTCCTGAAAAAAATTAAGACTGCAAAGTGAAGCACTTAAAAATCAGGAAGTGTTTTAATTTTTTTCTCATTCTAAACCATAACTGTTCTTCGTTGTGTGCATGCTTTATAGCAAAGTCTAATTATTGGGACATATTTTAGATCATGCAGGCAACCTTCGCTTAGACATTTCCAAACCTGAATGCTTTTCTTAGAGTTTTTAGGGAAAACAAAGAAACTCCATTATATGTAGCTATTTCACAGACATCAACAGAGTATTCTATGCTGCAAAATATGTGGCACTCCAAGAGGCAAAGGTTCTTATGGACCGTTGCTTCATTGGAGCTTGCACCCTACTCATTGAATATACATTTTTGATCACTGAATGATATGGCTTTGCAGTGTCTTGTCTGTCTCTTTCCACAGTAGCCTTCTAATAAAGTACAGAGCAAGGCAGGGTTCCCTTTATAAACATCACTTCAACCATTCTACTTCCTTGATCTTGTCATTATGACAGGTACCTTCAGCAGTGGTGCCTAATCCATTATTGTTAGTGTCATATTTGTACTGTTATGCTCAAAGAGGAAGGGAGGTCCAGTGGTTAGGACCTGCACATAGCCCCATCTCCCCACATTTGGGGGTGCCATGTAAGGCAGGAGAGTACCTACCAGTTTGCACTCCCCTTGACCACTCATAGGACCCAGCAGCCCCATCTCCCTCTGGAATAACAGCCTTCTGCTGCTGCCAGCTAATATAATTATCCCTGTAGCACAAATAGCACAAAAAAGCATCCCAACCAACTCAGGGTATTCCTATATTGGATATTCTGACAGATAAAAATAAATTGATCACTGAACTAGAAGTTGATGGTTGCACATGAGCACAATCAAATTTCATTTTTGGGGCACACACACACAATATAGTCCTGGAACAGTAACTAAAGCCTTGCGTACACAGGGGATTTAGTTCAAATTGAGTTGACACATATTGGTAAACCATTCTAGTAGTATGCACATGGGACTTCTGTGCCTTCCTTCAATTTGCATTATTGTATTCAGATGTCAGGGGCTTGGTGTGTCCTAAATACTTGGCATTCTGGGGGGTATCCCATGGTCCTTTGCTTCCACTGTTGTGCTGTGTGCATTAGAGGTTTTTTGCTGCACATTATGGGATGTGCAGGGGAAGCCAGTGGAATTCTGGGACTTAAGGTCAAAATAAAAAGTTCCATGATTCCAGTCTTTCTGTCCCATGCTTCCTCTTTCTGGGTGGCCTAGCACCATTTTTGAATTCCTGTTGGCCAGCATGGACCTAACAATGATCTGCGCCTTTGTGCTAGGAGCCACGAGTACGCAGAAGCTATTTGGGCTTCTTGGGTTCCTGAAGCCAGGTGACTTCAGTTTTGGACTTTGCACACTGTACCACCAAGCAGATAATGTGACTGCAGCAGCAGCTTCTCCAGTAGCTGAGGAAGGAGAAGGAGGAGGACACCAAGCAACTGCTACTACAGGAACTGTTCCTGGAACAGCTTCACATTGTGCATTGCCGTTTCTGAGCTCAAGAAACCAGCACTGATTAGTAGGAAAGGATCATTCCACAAAATTGGGATGATCAGCAGTGGCAAAAGAATTTCAAAATGGTGAAAGCAAACTTTTTTGAGATCTGTGCTGCACTAGCCCTGCAGTACTGTCAGGGATGCTTACTGCTTTTACTTTTAATCTCAGGCCTGAAAATGTGCAGCTGTAAGTGCAGCTATTATCCAGGTGACAGTGGGGAATGAATTATGAACATTGCAGCACCTTCTATGTATGGCCTTGATTACAGATACCCCCCGGGTTACACAACCCCGATTTACGCAACTCCGTACTTTCAGAAAAAGTTCCGTAAGCTAGAAATAGGAGGGATTTTTTTGTTTATTTTTTGTTTTTGCATAATGCTCCAGTATACGTGTCTGACTTACGCAAAATTCGAGTTATGCAAGGCGTTCCAGAACGGAACGCTTGTGTAAGTCAGAGAGCATCTGTATAGCTAATAAGAACACTGTGGTGTGGCATGGCTTAACTGGATTGCATACACCAAATAAGTAGTAACCGGGTGGCATTTCTTATTTCATCTTGCAACTGTGTCTTTATATTTTTATAAAAACCTATGGCTTATGGAAAAGTAACAGCTTTTCTGTGTACCATGCATTACCAAATAATTTTGAATGAATTTTTAATCGTTTTTATTATTAAATAACGTGTTGTGTAACAAGCAGAAATTAACCTTTAATTAAAACAATGAAATACTTCTTTAAAGTGACACTGTGCAATGGAGGGGAAAACACAAGAATGGGTATGCTCCAATTCACAGGCAAGCATACGTCTTGCCTCTGCCTCTTCTTCTTCTGCTTTTTCAGGGTCGCATGTCGGGGCTCTAAGTATCAGGGTCGTTACATGTCTAAAAGAACTGGGTTCCCAGGTAAAACTGTTCTCACTGCCTTGAGTTTCGGCTGGAGTGGGGAATGGTATCTGGGAGAATGGCTGTTTAGGGGCTCTGGGGAACATATGCCTGTGTTCCCAGCACCCTGTATTGTCCCGGGATTGCAGAACATGGCTGGGTCCTGGTTGAGGACACTGGATTGTCTGTGTGCCTGCTACCAGCATGCACTACAGCTGAGCATCCGGATTCTGGATTGCCTCCAAGAGTTGCTGCTGCATGCATATCCTTCTCTACTGTGTCTTTTGTCATGGCAATGTGGTCTCTGGCCACTGCAAAACTTTCTCTGATATCTCCCTGTCTTTTCCTCTCAGACCTCCAGCTTGCTGCTATTTTCAATTTGGGGGTCCTGCAGTGAGGTCTGGAAACATTGCCTCCACAGTTTTCTGTTTCTTCCCTTTAAGTTAGCCAGCCACTCAGTCATTCATAAAGGTCCCATCCTTGCAGGTCTGCCCAATGCAGGTGCCATAGCTGGGGGAGTAGGGGGAAAAAACAACAAGCAGTTATATTCACATTCCCAAGGCTATCATAAATATTTTTAAAAAGCTATTTTTGATTTCCCTTTCCTGAGATTCTTCCCATTCTTGGGGGGGAGGGGAGGAGAAGGGGGCGCAGAGATTATAAATTGTATGTGCATGAAGAGGGCTAGACTGGGATTTTTGGATGTGCAATATATGCTATCTGGGTTTCCAGTTGTGGCTTGGAGGATGTGGGGGGTTGGGAATTATGTTCTTGGTTTGCTTCACTGTTTAGGCTGTGCCTTGGGGGTGCCTATGTAGTATCATAGGGCATCTGGGAGAAAGCTGGATAGTAATCCCCTATCCCTCCCCTTTAGGCTGTTCTGACTCTCAATGATGTTACACTGAGGTGGGTGACTAGGAGGTGGAGAATGGCCTTATTCAAAAGGGCAAAAGGCAGACCAGCAAATTACACTGTGAAGTGTAATGCTACACAACTGGAAGGGAACAGCGAGCCATAGCAGGGACAAAGACTGTGCAACTATCCCCCATAATCTCCAGAGAAAAAAAACAAGCAATTTCTCAGTCTTAGAGTCTGCTTTTTCCCCATATCTACAGGGGAGGTTAAGACAGGTCAAAGAATATTTACATAAGTTAGATGTATTCAAGTCAGCAGAGCCTGATGAAATTCACCCTAAGGTACTTAAAGAGCTGCTGAAGCAAGCTCAGAACCATTAGCAATTATCTTTGAGAACTCATGAAGGATGGGTAAGGTCCCAGAGGACTGCAGAAGGGAAAACATAGTACCTAACTTTAAAAAGGGGAACAAAGAGGATCCAGGGAATTATAGACCAGTGAGTCTAACTTCAATTCCTGGAAAGATACTAGAACAAATTATTAAATAATCAATGTGTACGCACATAGAGATTAACAGGGTGATAAGTAGTAGCCAACATGCAGAGAAAAATACACCAGGTTTTGTACTGATTGTTTGAAGCCTTAACTGTTTGTCTTTCTCAAACTCTGTAAAAAGCCATTCAGGGTTGTACGGATAGACCATTCCTAAAGTAAACTTATTTTCCTGTACAAATGTGTGTTACAGGGCATATATCTCTCTCAATATCAGCAGGAAGCTGTAGTCTTAGTACCTTTATGGGCATGCAATACCCATGTCTACCTTATGCAAACTGAGAATACTAACTATTTTTTTCCTGTAACTTCATCTCAAACTACTGAATTTCACATACCTGAATTTTTCTTTATTTGAATATGCTGTTGGAACACAGTAGAGGGCAGGTGGAGTAGAGGTTGTGGCTACGCCATGCTGCCATTCTGAGCAGGATAGATGTAGGGAGGGGAAAGGAAAACAGGTAGATGGTACATGCCCTTTGTGGCGTGGGCTACTAAACAGTCTATGGTCAGGGCTTTAGCATGAAACGAAAGCTGACTGGTGGGTGCAGCCGCCATTTTGAAATACAGAGATGTATGTGGACTTAATGTTTGTAAATTGGGTGTAATCTACACCAAGTGGCCTTTGAACTAATAAAGGAGTGCACGTACGGAAACTAAGTTGTGATAAATGTTAATAAAACTAATAGGAAAATAATTTCCAAGAGCGGTAAAAACTGTTTTCAGTATTAGGTTGTTCTTTGACTGTTTTTCCCTTAGGAAACAGTGTCATGTCTTCCTTTTTTTCTTGTATGACTTCTAGAATGATTAATATAAATCTGGAATTTTCTAAGCTCTTGAAGGAGAAATGGAAAATAAATCCTCAAAGCATTTTTCTCTTAAGCATTTTCAGTTATGTCTACATTGGCATGCGTATTCAGTCACTAGACATGTACATACTCAGGCATGCTTGCCATACTTATGCCAAGTGTCCACATATGCTGTACTGGACACAAATATAATGCTAGGTACATGCGTTTACCCACATCCACGCTGCCACTGTTACACAACATTAGTGTTACCATTACAGGGGCAGTATCCCAGGGCACAGTGCAGACAAGGAGACACTCTAGAAACCGCTTTGCTCTGTGTTCCAGGTACTGTCCCCCACCTTCACAAATCTATCAGTTGTAGATCCTCACTACATCTCCCCTCACTGTTATTCCCTGCCAAAGTGGATGGAAGACAGAGCAATGGTATGATGAGGTGGGTCTGCTCCTGCTCCTTAGTGCGGGATAAGCAGTTATGCAGTGGAGTAGGTGTTTAGCAAGATGATAAGTGGAATTTGGGCAGAAATTTGACGTACCAAAGACTGCTGACCTTGCTGCTAAATGACAAGTAATTTAGCTCATATGGTATAGATATGGTGAATGCCAGTATTGTCACAGTATATCCTGGAGTGGACCATCACTTCTGGTGGAGGAGAACAAATAAGTGTTGGAGGATCACATCATTTTGGAAACCTGGGATGACCAGCAGTGGCTTTAGACCAAGGAACTTTTGAATGATAAAACAGACCTTTCTAGAGCCGTCTTAGGAACTTGCACCAAACCTCCAGCCCCAGAACACTTAGGTTGTGTGTTCTGCTGCACCAAGAACTCATAATTTCTCTATGTACAGAGCACTAACTGCACTTCCCCATCATGTTCATATATCCTTGGGCCTTCAGATATTTCTGAACAGAAGAAGAGGGGGATGCAGACAGAAAAGTGTCTGTAGTATAATAGCACCAGATAGTTACACTATTGCAATTCATGTGCTGTGAATTGTGGGGCCCAATCAAGAACCTAAAAATATCTTATGTTCATTATACTAGGACACAAGTCATGGAAACGATAACACTTGGTGAGATTCAGGGACTCCTGCAAGCTCATCTTTCCCCTCTTGGATGCTCAGGGGTGTCCCCCAGCAAAAGGGTTTTGGATAACAGAGGAGGGAATTTGTCCCAGGAATCTTGCAGGCTCCATTGTCCCCTTCTGGTCACTTGGCGGTTAGGTCGTCTGGCTCAGATGTACCCTGGGCGGCAGCTGGAGAAGGAGGTGGCAGCGGTTGTGCAGAGGCAATGGCAGCAAGCAGACCCCAAACTCAGTCAACCGCCAGTTCTACGAGCCTCTCCAATAGGGAATGCTCCCGTTCCCTATGGCTTGCCTCCTGCTCATGAACCAGTTCACCAGTGTGTCTTCCTACTGGGGAGACCAATCCTCTCATGCCTCGAGGAACTCAGACTGCTCCTTGTTCTCCTGTCCATCTCTCCGAGTAGCTCTTTGAGGGTCCTTCTCCATCTGCCCCTGCTGTCTCTGAGGTACCGCGCCTGCTCTCCTGACAGAATGGATTCCCTCTCAGGAGACGAAGGTCCTGCCAATTCAAAGACAAGGTAGCATTTTTTTTCCTTTGAAAGAAGCTGAGAAATTCCTATCCCATAAATAACTTTGCTGTGGAAGGCCACAACTTATGATGCTTTTCATCATTCCATGAATGCAACTATTATACTATCCTTGGTTCTCAGACAACTTTTGCATACCAGGAGGAAGGAGCAGAGGCTATGAATGGTAAGAAGAATGTACTAATGTTTTAAAAAAATTAAAATTTTCCATAGTGTCTCAAAGCAGGGGGAGGGACATTTCCTTTCAGGGACTATGTTATCAATATGCAAATTATTCTTTAAAGGCTGGCGACCATTTGGAGAACGTAACAGTTTTCAAGGTACCAGAATAGAAAAGAGATGGCTTTGCAGTCCTGTGGAGAAGATCTGGCAATCTATGCAAAAGACTTTTCTGCTAATGGTCAACCCTCTACATATTGCTGAATGGATGGGTTTGGATAGCTCTGAAGGTGGACCAAGCAGATTTGCAACACTGCCACTGAACCTCAAGACCTAGCTGGTGTTTCTGATATGCCAGAATTTGGTGAAATATACTTACAGGATTAAGAGGCAATTCAACTGGAAATTGACTATATTCTCAGCTAACATATGGAGTTTCTGTGTATAGGGAGATGTAAACAACATATAGCACCATCCACAACCCCTGGCATCACCAGAAAATTCTGCCCCGTACCTATCTAGCAATGGAGAAATGGAGGGAAAGAAAGATACTGCAACTGTATTTTCTTCTCTGAAGATTCAGATCTGCACTACAGGCCCCTCACTTCTCCACTGCAAAGGGACACCACACTGTGTTTATCCAACTGCCAGTCTGGATCCTTCTCCCACCTCCATTTCCCGCAGCATGGCTCAGTGTGGGGCGAGGCAAGACACCAGGGATCGGGACAGGAAAAAATTTGCAATCTTCCAAGGGAGAAAGGACTGCTGTGACTAACTTTTCCTCAAAGTATTCCCTTCCCCTTCCGCAGCCCACCCCTCCATCTCAAACCTTCTCCCCATTCCACGTGGCTCAGTTTTGTAAGAGGACAGTAAGCTTGGGGTTGGGTGATAAAAGTACAGAAACAATGTAATCTTCCAAGGGATGAAAGACAACTGTTATTAGCTTCAGACAAACTAAGTTTTCTACAGTTTTTACAATTGTCCTATACTCAACCAGGAACTTGGTAAATCTACCTGCTCCCTTTCCCCGGTTCACGCAGCCCCAGGTCATTGCTGCCCGACTGCTTGCCAAGAAAAGTACACACACAGGGCACAGTGATTTTTCTCTAATAATCTGTTTTTAAGACATAGCTTCAGCCAAATGCATAATAGTGACTCCTAACCCCCAAGTAACTCATCAGAAATCAATACAAATAATTGATTTATAGCAGTGTCTTGCTTGGGGATATTTCTGGGTTGAGCAGAACAAGGATTGGGCTTAAAATCAGCAATGTAACACCAGAGCAAGAGCGGATATTGACAGGGAAGTTGGGGGTCCACTGTAACTTACCAGCCTCAGGTTCTGCTTCCTGCCACAACTCGGGGTCCTCCTCAGGTTTGTCGGGGGTAGGGGAGGCAAAGAGGGGATTCCTCAACCAGCTCGTCTAGGTAAAGGTGCAAAAGACACATGCGCCTCATCCTTTGGGTCTTCTGGGACATCCTCCGTAGTCCCTGCTGCCTCCT